>NC_065515.1:21452641-21816789 GCF_006386435.1 Epinephelus moara
TGTGCTCCACTGTCTCGCAGGTTAACTTACATCGTAGCGGTGCCTGGATAGTGTGATGTGTGTGGTTGTGCTGCTGCCGTGGTCCTGCCAGATGCCTCCTGCTGCTGCTGTTATCATTAGTCATACTTCTACTGTTATTATACACATATGATTATTGTCACACATGTATACTATCAGATATTAATATATTATTATTAATTATAATACTATTGCTTTCATTAATGTTGTTGTAAGCTACTGTCATTACCGTCTGTCCTGCATCTCTCTCTCTGTCTCTCTTTCTGTCTCATTGTGTCATACAGACTACTGTTAATTTATTACGCTGATCTGTTCTGTACGACATCTATTGCATGTCTGTCCGTCCTGGAAGAGGGATCCCTCCTCAGTTGCTCTTCCTGAGATTTCTACCGTTTTTTTCCCCCGTTAAAGGTTTTTTTGGGGGGAGTTTTTCCTTACCCGCTGTGAGGGTCCAAAGGACAGAGGGATGTCGTGTGCTGTAAAGCCCTGTGAGGCAAATTGTGATTTGTAATATTGGGCTTTATAAATAAAATTGATTGATTGAAAATTGATCTTTAAAAATGCTGCATGTAGTTGACGCTCATACTGAGGAAGAATAGCAGCAACAGGAGAAGTGCTCCAAGCACTGTCCATAATATTATGCTGACACAGTGAGACTTTTAAGCACTAAAGCTCAGACACTTTAAATTTCTTCAGAAGTGATGTTTTCATGGTGTTATGTGTTGCACTGCACTGCTAGACTACACCTGCTGATGAAAAGAACAGAAAGAACAACCCGGTCTCACTCTGAAGTCATCGTAATCCAGCACTTGGGCGATGACACTGACGAAAAAGCCGCCCTTTAACGTCGGCAGGATACGTGGCTGGTCGCCGTTATAGTTTAATAGCGTTCAGTGGCGTCGGGGGAAACGTGGAGGGACAAGTGGTGGATGAATCCAACAAACACTGACATTCACCTGGTATATGTGACGAGGTCGGAGTGAGAGTGTGTTGGAAAGAAAGAACGTGGATATAGACTATAAGTGTATGTTTAAATCCTTAAAACTTTTTGTGTTTGTGTATATGTGTGTGAGAAGGAGACAGAAAGAGGGTACAGAGTGAGACTGGAGGGTAAGTGGATAAAGAGAAAATGTAAAAATGGCTATAGAAGAAAGAGAGGGAAGGTTCATAAACTTCATTTAAAATTTGGAATTTGTGAAGACATTTTATCCCTCACACTGACAACAACCAGACATTCATCAGATCACGGTAACAACACAAAATCTAAATGTATGTTCTCATCAACCTTTTGGTTTGTATGAGATGGAAACATCTGACAGATGTGCAGCAAAAACTGATCTCAAACGATACGCTTGAAGAGACATCTAAGGCACCATTACCACTTGTGATGCATCCAATTCGTCAACCATGTCTCCTAGAAATTATGTTTGCATGTTTCTGAAGTGTTTTCTTCATTATGTTGTTGTGGCAACACAATTACTGCCTGGATTATGTTCAGAGACAACATTTCTTCCAGGTAACAAAACACTACACCGCTTAGGCTTCAGGACCTTGACACCAGAACCTCAGGTTCACATCCAGACTCTTACATCATGTCCTAACTGGATGCGATGCAAGCAAGCATCAGCGACTAAATCAGTCTGATTGCATTGTTCTGTACTGGATTGTCCTAACTGCCTGTGAGTGACGCAGTGCAATACAGTATGAGGCAGCGTGATGCAGCATGTTGTTTTGAGCTGTCAGATGCCTCATTTCTGTTTTTATTCTGTCGCTTGCATCAAAAGTACTGCAATGGACAAGGAGTGGCTAATTCATGCGATTAAAATGATGAATTACCCACAGAGTACCTCCTTATTTCAAAACCTAAATAAGTTGGTGTCTGGCTAGAGGGAGGTCAGCAGGAAGCTGGACATTTCTGGTAAGAATTGTGTGGGATCCTCAGCAGAGCTAGCTTGTTTAACAACCTCGGGTGGGTGAGCCCTTCTTTGCAGAGTTTGCATGTTCTCCCCATGTCAGCGTGGGCTTTCTCCGGGTACTCCTGCTTCCTCCCACAATCCAAAGACATGCACATCAGGTTTACTGGTGACTCTAAATTGGCCATAAGTGCGAATGTGAGAGTGAATGGTCGGTCTCTATGTGTCAGCCCTATGATAGTCTGGCATCCTGTCCAGGGTGTACCCTGCCTCTCACCCAATGTCAGCTGGGATAGGCTCCAGCATACCCATGACCCCTTGCAGGATAAGCGGTTACAGTAAATGAAGGAATGTAAATAAAACAATAAAACGAAAAAAATAATGCTGTAGTCACTACTAGTGGATACTGAATTGCAAATTGCCTATTTTGGTGGAAAACAATAGAAACATGTTATCAGTGAACACTTTACTGATACGTCCAGTACCAAACTTTTTCCTACGTATCACTTACGTTAACTAAAACCATTTCTCATTATGTTAATAGAAAAACATAATTTGTTCTGCATTACGTTTATCTCAAAATGAACTCGCTGTTTCAAAATGATATATATAACTTGTAGGAAACTGAATCTCCCAAAATGCATGAAGTGACTTAATGTAAATGCTTGTCGGACACAGACAATCTGACAAGCATGTCCACTTCACACAGCTATATGTGTAGCAGCCAGAGAGTAGACAAGATTTTGACACCAGTATTTGAGGAGAGATTGACTGAAAGACTTATCCCCATTTGTACACTTCACTGAGCCTTGCCCAGCTCTGTGACAGCAGGCCCAACGAGCCCTTTGACGAGCTTAACTAGGACGGCTTTGAAATTTCGGTGTTTAATTTAGTCCACATGAATCTGTTTGTGTGTGTGAGCCAGGTTTTTGTACTTGTCTGCTTTGTGCATGCGTCTTTTCATCTGTGCTGTGCCTGTGTGTGACAGCAGCTACGTGTGGCTGCTAATGTCTGTGGCTCTATATTTGTATTCAATTGCGAAATTGATTTGCAAATCCAAGTTTGCGCTTATGTATTTGCATGTGCTCTGTGTCTCTATATCTGAACATACAGTATGAACAATTTCCACACGCACACAGTCTTGCCAAACCCAAACTGGCTCACCATTTTCTCCAGAGGACGAAGCTGTCAGCTTCCTGGCCGCCACAGGCCCGACTCTACCTGACCGCTCCAACTGGAGGTCCTCATTAATGTGGTCCACTGCATGCCAACTTGTAATAGCTACACACAACTGTACAAAGTCAGATGATGGGGCCCGCTGCTGTACATAAAAAAAATAATGATTAAGAAAGACCAGGGAAGCCGTCTTACCACTTTCTATAAATACCACACACGACTCTAACTCTGTATTAATGCCAACCTCCAATGACCTCATCATATTTCCAACCCACGGTGTGCTCTTTAATACTGATGACATGAGACGGGATGCAACAGTCACTGTGCGAGATAAAAGCAGAGGAAGCGTGGAGATATTACATCCTTTTTTCATTCAAGAAAAGGAAAACAATGAAATGTTCATAATATTGATGAGGTCAAAGAAAGGTAGCAAACAAGAGAAAAAAAAAAGAAGCCCTACAACACACACTTAAACGTCACCTTAAAACTTGCTTACCACAGGATGTTTTGGCTGGTCAGCGGAAAAGGACGAAGGCGACCATTTTGTCCAGATGATGAATGGGCTGGGCTGACAGGTCACTTCTCTCTCCCTCTCTCTCTTTCACTCTTGTTCTCTCGCTCCCTCCGTCCTCTCCTCTTCCTCCTGCCTCTCCAACCCCCCCCCCACCCTCTTCAACCCAAAGCTACAATTTGTTTCCTCGGAATGGGGGCCCGGAGACGGATTCCACCAGGTGACAGATTTATCGGCATCGGCACGAGGTAAAACGCCTCAAACCCTCGGTAACGCCCGAAGACCCACTGCCGGGGAGACGAGATTGAAGCGCCATTTATATCTGCTGGGGTCCCAGTAAAGGGCAGCTCCTATATATCTCCGCAACAGGGGACTCTGTCTGCATTTCTCAGAAAATTGCTCTCACTTCCCTATCCAGCTGGAAAGGGAGAACTTTCTCATTCCTTAAAACATATCTGGATTTCTTTCTTGATGTTTCTTTGCTTTTGGACAAATGAGTATATGAACCATATGTGTGAGATTTCCCCCTTGGGCCTGAAGAGGGGAAAGCTGGGAGTCATTTTCACCCTTGCCAACATACCTACCGCCCCATGTCAGGGAGCTGGCTTGAGGTTTGCAGTGACGGAGTTCACAGGTGTAACAACCCCATCCCCAGCACCCCCCTAACCTGCCACAAAACCACCTCATACGGGGACCATAATTAATCCAGGCCCAGGCCTCACCCAGAGACGCTTTGGGCCTATGGGTGGTCCACAAGTGCACACAGGCACATTCACATACTGTACTGCATGTATATGCTGTGCAGTTTATACATTATATGTACTACTTGCTTCCCTTCTGTTTGTCTTTCTAGCACACACACACAAGTACACACACAGGCTCCTAACATCTGCCTGTACAGCTCTGAAAATATACAAAAGACCTACTTGGCTGTTTTGGAACCTTCCAGATGGAGCTGCATGGCTGGCTGACTGGTGACTGACTCACCAGTTCATTAATTAGCCAACTAGGTGACCCTGTGTTTGACTGACTGGTTGTATAACTGGTGAAATAACCTGACTGGCTAACTGATTAATTGTCTAACAAAGTGTCTGCCTGGCACACTGAGCACTCATTCACAAACACAAGCTGATTTACAGCAGCCTGGCTAGCTATCTGGCCAACTGGCTAACTGGTTATCTCCGCAACTCATTGTCTGGCTGGCTGAATGACTGAATCTTGAGCTGGACTGGCTAATCAACAGACAAACTGCAAACTCAATAGCTGCCTCACCAACTGGCTGACTGATTGACCGTCTGGCCGACTAAATGATTCAATGCAAAGGGACTCCATCCAGATAAAATGAACTCACATCTCAACTCTCCTTCTGTCCAAACTTCTGTCAGAAAACTTGCTGGCCAACCTCCTTTCTCCATTCCTCATGTCAGCTCAGACTGTAAAATGATTGCATTAGTTTCAGCGAGGAACATAACATTTTTCATCTCAGACCTTCAGCTGACAGTCTTATCCAGAGCAAGCAGGTGAGGATTCAGGAAGATGGTCAAAGACAGTTCAACCAGACATGCAGTACTGCTGTTGTTTGGACAAAGTGACATTACAGGGATCAAAGTGACGATCTGTAGGTGACAGGGCCCTCGTCTATGCTGCAGTCGACTGCTGCCAGACCAGAAAGCAGAAATATGGAGAAAATTATACATTTTAGGAAAGTATCATATAACATATCCAGATCTGGGGATCCTGTCCAGAGAGGCATTATCAGTGTGTCAGTCGATTGTTGAATGACTTACTGTACTTCAGAAGTACTAATAATTGGTTTTATTGTAATTTTTACACTTTCATTTATTCTGAAAACATAACATTGCCACTTATTTTAAATGGCTCTTCTGTGGTTTTAAAAGGTGCTGAGAACAGCTGCTGCCAGAGAAATAAAAGACTGAAGTGATTCTTCGGTCGCCAAGAAGCTGGCGCCAAAGAAAATAAAGCAAAGGAGCGCCCTTGATGGTATGAGACTCTTGAATATTTAAGAGTAACTTCTCCAATGTCTGTGTAAGTCTATAAACACTGTATATTTTTTGAAAAGTGCCTCAATATGAATGTGATAACACTTCGTGTTAAAGGGGACCTACTGCTTTTCCATACTGTGTCTTATATATGGTGTTACAATGGCAATGTTCATGTCAAAAGTTACCAAAGTTTCAGGTTAGAACAATCCCTGTGAGCAATTACCTCCAGTTTCCTACTGTTTTGAACACTCTGTTTCCAACATGTTTTTTCTACTCTGGCGTTCTGTATTTCTTTATATGATCATCTGATCCAGGCACACTACTACAAGTGTTTACATTACATAGCCTACACTGCTACATGAAGCTACATGCCAACACCAGGGAAACATGTAAACTTGCTATTGTTGCTATTGTTGTAAATTTCTCCGTGATCACAGATTACATTCCTGCTGGAACAAGTCCAGTTATAGTAAAAAGTGCTTTTATTCTTCGTTACAGTCATTCCCAGCTGCAATCGAGATGCCAAGATATGGAAGAACCAAAAGCGCTGACCAATCAGAGCAGACTGGGCTTCTTTGGGAGGGGAGCTTAAAGGGACAGGCGCTAAATGGAGTGTTTCATACAGAGGGTGAATACAGGTGTTTCAGCACAGACAGTATGAGGAACATATGTGTATGTTTATTTATTTACCATTAAAGCATGTAATCGTGTTCTAGTAGAAACTTTAAATACAAGTATGAACCTGCAAATAAGCTCTTTAAATGTGTTTCTCTCATTCCAAAGCCATCAAAATCCGACGCTTGGGCAAACACTGACGAAAAAACCATCCTTTAACTTCGGCATGATGCGCAGCCAGTCACAATCATAGTTTAACAGCGTTCGGCAGTTAAGGCAGCGAAAGTCAGAGTAAGGCAGGTGGGAGGAGTGGTGGATGGGTCCAACAAACAAGGACAGTCACCCAGGAGAGTGGCGTCTGCGTCCCATAAGATTATAAAGCCAAACCCTGTTCTTTTTTCCAAAACCAGACCATGTGCATTCGTTGCCAAAACCCAACCATGTGCATTAGTTGTTGGAGGAAAGAAAATATCAATTTGTGTTGTTGTACTGACATAGTGCATTTATTTTGAAAGAGACAGTATTTAAACGGTAAATTTCCAGTGAAAACAGAAGACAAGAGTTTTGAAAGAAGACAATGCATCTAACAGGCAGAGCTTGACATGGCATCCCAGAACGTCAACAGCCAACGCACCCAGGGTACCTTTCACGTTGGATCTGGACGTGGAAAGTCCATGACCAAACGTCGATATGTGACAAGGTTGGAGTGAGAATATATTGGTTGAATTCATGTTTGTCCAAACATGTGTTTGGACAAACGTGGACATACAAGTGTTTGTCCTGTTGCCCTGATTGTTTCTGTTTCTGTAGCTGGACTCCTCAATTTCTTCAACCTTGGTTGCTCTTGGTGTTCATACTGTACTTATTTCCCTGTGTGTTTCATTTTCTATTCTATTCCAATCTAAAAATATGTAGACAAAATCAGATTTAAATGTTACTTCAATCTTCTGATTTCTGTGACTTTTAACATATTTTTGCGTAACATTGTCCTTGAAGGGGGGGTAAAATAATCCACAAACACTTTTACCACCTCTAACACTTCATGCTCCCATGTGACCTCTTGGTTCAGTTGTGGAGGACGAAAAGAAAAGAACAGAAGAACATAAATTTCCAGGACCAAATTCCTTCAGTCAAAGAGAGGAACTAGCCGTAGATAATGTTTCCTAGTGTCTCCATACCCAAACATTATGGCACAGTTAATGGTTAGGATCTTTATATTTACTCTCCATTAAGTCTAAGCACATACAGCAACACACACACACACACAAGCTGTCATAGTGACCAAGTGACCTGCACATCACCCGCTTCTTCGGCCTCTCACTTAAAGGTAAGCAAACACACACAGACACACACACACGTCACCAAAAATTATACCTGCGGGCCTCCACAGAGAGGTAAGCAAACATACACACACAGAGGGTTGAACGGGGCTTTATCATGGGAGAACAATGCCCACCCCCGCCCCCTCTTTTAAACCCATAAAGCAGCTCTCTCGGCCTCTTCACCTGCCTGACTTTATGGATCTCTGCACTGCAATTAGGCTTTATTAGCCACTCTCTGAATGACACAGCACAATAGCTGCCCTAATTGAATAGCAACACATTGATTAGAGGTGTTAGCTCTTCAAAGTGAGCAGCAGTGGAGGATTTAGATCAGAAATGTTCACATTGCAAAAACAGTAAATGTGCAGGGAGGATTTGTCTTGGCGGTGATTGTCGGGGTAATATGGTGGTAATCCTTACATTCATATTTTGCATTAGCTCAGTCAATTTGAGCAGCTTGAAGGAAAAGTTCAACCTAAATACCATTGCAATATGAATACATATCATCCATTTATTCCTTTCATTATGTTTTTTTTGTGTGTGTGTGCACATTCTCAAATAGTAAAAAAGTCACAGAACAACGCTCTTCAGTGCATATAATTTGCAAAAAAAAAAAGATGTGATCCATTCGACATTAAACTGGTTCCCCACAGTTTGTCCACACTAAGCCAGTTAAATTTGTAATCTTTCCATTTCAGCCCTCCATCCAGAAAAAGGGCATTTCTCTCACCCCAAAACAGAGCTCTTCCAAACCGGTCTCCAGAGTGCATAAATCTTAAAAAGCTGGCTTTGTATTAAAGTGCGTACAAGCAGTGTGGGTCGGGGACTGAGTGGCAATAAAGTTAAAAACACAACTGTGATCAGTCAATTTAAATGTGGATATTACAGATCACACAGCTGTGTTATGTTGTTAGATGATGTGTGATCATAAAATAATGATTTGGTCCGCCAGGCTGTCTCTGTCCCACTTTTTACCATATGTGGATTGTGTTGCATCATAGTGTTGTTGGCCAGCTGAAAGGATGAGGATTAAGAAAAAGAGATAGTGTGCTTTTTTCTTTTTAAAACCTAACATACAGGTAAATACTCCTTAAAAGAAAAATAAAACACACCCACTCATGCCGTAAAAGACATCTGAAATGTACAGCAAGACGTGATAACAACGTGTTGCTAGATGCTATGTACACTAGCTGCAAACAGGAGCTGAGACGTTCTGCCTAATTTATAAAATGTGAATGAATTGGAGACGACATCTTAATGTTCTGCACTTTGGCAGAGGTGGAGGTGTGTGTTTCCTAGATGGTCTTTCAGCTGTTCTGTGCCATTAGCACAGTGGTGAATGGCATGGCAGGTTTGTAGAAAGGGACAGGGGTTGGATAAAGTGAGAAGGGACTGGTCCATTGGGCACAGTTGTGTGAGTATGCGTGTGTGTATATATCTGTGTATGTGTGTGTGGCTAAGGGTCAGCCAGAGGGGATACGATGTGTCTGTCACAACTGACCGCTCCGCGACCACAGACACCAGTCGACCAGCCACTACTGTTCGTGAGTGTGTGTGTGTGTGTGTGAGTGTGAGTGTTTATGCATGCATCACAGACAGAAAGGGTAAGACCAGTCCATCCTCTCTCACACACTTTTTCACTATCCAGACTGTTACAGCCAACCGCACACTGACCCCAGGGTTGTTGTGACTGTTAGTGTGTGTGTGTGTGTGTGTGTGTGTGTGTGTGTGTGTGTGTGTGTGTGTGTGTGTCTATACAAGAAGAATAAAGCAGTTAACAACCCACACAATCACCAAGAATTCACCTAGACTAACAGCTATGTGAATAGAGAAGAGATTGTGTAGTCAGGTGTGCGTGTGTCTGTGTGTGTGTGTGTGCGCACGCATATGCGTGTGTGTAAGTGTACCTCTGTCATGAATGACCGCACACTCACCTGGTGGTTGAAACTGCCCCAGTGAGAGGATTTTGTCCTTGTTGTATTCAAATCACCGAGCCTGTTGAGAGTGATTGATGGCGTTGATGGAAAAATCCATCCAAATATTCTCTGTTTTATATCATTACTCTGTGCTGCTTGTTTAATTATTATACCGTGATATTATTGGTGATATAGTGTTGCAGTTTATTCCTGTGTTTACACACTTTGCAAGTGATGGACAAAAATGAAGGACCAACTCTTTTTGAGCGACTCCTTTAAGTGTCTGGTGTGTACTGTGTCAGCCTGTCGAACATCCAGTTCCTCATGAATCCCCAAACTTTCCCACCCGCTGTTACTTTAGGACAGGCCAGTTGTTAGGAAATATGGGCAGGGGGACAAGAATTTCAAACGTGGGCCCCTCATCCACACCCAATGGGGGGGCAAATGTAATCCAATTAATCATATTTCCACATGTATTTTGTATCTACTGTTAAGACCTTGTTTTCTTACATTGAAAAGCAGACGTAGGTACATGTGTGTCATGGGCTGAAACAAAACTCAAACACTGATTGATCTTGAGGGCTACTTTAAATAAATATTGGTCAATATGTGTGCAGACCTGAAATAGTGTGGAGTGTATGGCTGTGAACCCTCAGTTTTCCAGTCATATACAATTTATGCAATTTCAAGACTGTTCAGGGTTCAGAAATATTTAAATACACCAATTTGAAAAATGGCAATGTTCCTGTTTCCCTGGCCAAAATTTTGCATAATTTTGGAGTGTAATTTGGACCCATTTCTGATAAGATAGTTTCACATGGTTGGTACCAATGAATGCCTTAGGTCCTCTAGTTTAATATGATACACATGTCTTCATGGTGGCTTTGAAAATGAGCCCAATACAGTAGGTTTTATTTGCTAAAAATTTACTCTGCCTCATTTCACACCTTCAGCTCCACCTGTTGCCCCTCTTCTCCTTTCATTTTCTTGTTCTCTCTGTTCCCTGACTTTTCCTTTAGGAGCTCCTGATTATTAGTGAGGCATTTTGACTTAGCTAAAGAGGAAGCAGTTTGTCTCACATGTTTTCATTAGCAGCATTTGTGAGATCTGCGCATCTGATCCCCTCTGTCAGATGGACCCATTTATGGGTCAATCATAGACCTTTTCATGGCCCCCCTTGGCGTGGCCTTTGACCCCACCTGTTGGCGTGCCTGCTCTAGGGTACTGCTCACACTGCCTGCCATGGTGAGTGAACAAGAAACGATTGAATAGGACTCAAGTTCAGACAGCCTAGCGGCTACACTCGTTAAAAGAGATGAAACAGCACTCTCAAGGTGGGACGTCTCTTGCTTGCCCAGGAATAACAACAGATGATCAAATCGAATTTCTGTAACATCTGTAGGGCTTACATGGCCCACCTATTTTGTATCAATACTTACCCCCAGGTGCACTGAATACCTGACAATAAAAAATAAAATTTAAAAAAAGACACAAACAAGCCAAGAGTGTAATGTTCTACTTCACCTGTGTTTTAACGTGCAACAAAAGCACCATGTGGCAACCATTGCTGGGACTTCAACAAAACCGCATGGTTAGGTTTAGGCAACAAACTATGTGGTTAGGTTGAGAAACAGACATCATGGTTTGGTTCACCATTCAGGAAGTGAACATCAGGAGCATATCATACCGCCGTAACAGGTGCCGTCCGGCTGCGTTATAAACTGATGCCACTCATCTGTGTATCTGCAGCAGCCAACTGGATGGCACCAACATACCATAACACTACAAAAGGTTTGCTCTGGCCATGTTACAAACTGATGCCCCCCAGCAGCATATCACACCACCACGAAAGGTGACTTTTGGCATCAGGTGCTTGATGTCAAAATCACTAACAAAACAGCGATATTTGACAACTTTTGAATGAGAGTGGGCTGCAACAACCAAAAAACAAAAATGTAAGGCAGTAATAATTTTAAATTTTAATTTTAAATTTTTTTTAAAAAAAATGAAAGTACAGACGGCACTAAGGCGAATGGTTCACTTGCTCCTCAGTTGGTCGTTCGTCCAACTTCAGTGTTTTGATTAGGTTCAAGTTGTAGTGTGGAAACAACATGGATGCCACAAAAAAGATGTGTTGCATTTTATTGCTCTTGGGTTTAACTAAATTATAAACTTTAAATTTAAGTTGAGCAGTTCTTACTTGTGACCACTTTTTTCATGTTTTATTTTCTCAGTTGAAGAAAGATTCCGCCTCCTGGCCTAAACATACCAGGATTTAAAAACTGAGATAAACTGAGTGACTCTGTTGTCCCGTCAGCAACTGAGCTGAGCTAACCAGTTTGCTAGCTGTTCATAACAAGCTTTCTATCTTTTTCTTGTTCAATAACTTATTTAAAAGAAATATTGTGCAGTGGTTAACATGTATTTCAGCTAATAGCCTATCACTAGGTGTGTAACGGTACACAAAAATCTCGGTTCGGTACGTACCTCGGTACACAAGTCACGGTTCATTTTTTTTCGGTACAGTAATGAAAAAAATAGACAACTATTAAATATCTTTTACTTATTGGTAACCTTATTAAAACATACCACCACAGCAGTTAACTCTTTTTACACAATTTTTGAATGAAACAAATATATATAAAATCCTGCTTTTTCACATTGTTTGAATGAAAATAGAAATATAAAAGTGAAAAATAAAATCCTGCTGTTTTTTTAACACATTTTTTGAATGAAAAATATAAATATACATTTCTGCTTTAACAGTTTTACTCAATTAAAATAAAAAGTATAGTGCAGCTGGTCAGCTTTAAAGCCTGCTCAGATTCAGTTTTACTAGGAACTTACTTAGCTTTCCCACTTTGTTAAAGTGCAGTAAACAAAACATGCTTATATCTAAAGTGCAGCTTAAACAATTTTACTCAACTCCAATGGCGTTGGTTATTTCTTTAGCGCGATGGTCAGGGAAACGCTCTTTCTTTTTAAACGACGACGATATCGTAGTTTGCACCAGATTGCTTTTTCTAGTCGTGCCGGTTAACGTTCAAACTCGGGTGGTGTCGCTTTAGATGCGTTAGCATGTTAGACGTGTTTCCAAGTACATACCCGACCGCTGTTCTGCAGTGTCGGCACACTGCTTTTGTCTTGTCAACTTGTTTATTTCCATCTTCGTATTTTACCCTGAAACCAAAGTGTTCCCGAACGGAGGACTTAAGGTTTGCGGGTGGGTCTTCAGGTTCATCAGGCTCACTTGCCATGTTGTCAAAATGCGAGAATGCGCTGCACAAAGTGAAAGCGGAGATTTACGGGACTCGGTCCATCACTCAATTATGTCCGTCGGGGAACTAGATATTTTAAATGGTTCGGCTCGCAGAAACGGAATTAAAATAAAACGAAATAAAATACAATAATATCCTGCGCCCAATAATTCGGTACAGGGTCGTGCCGAACCGAAAGTCGCGTACCGAACGGTTCGACACAAATACATGTACCATTACGGCCCTACCTATCACATTTAGCAACAACAGATGTCCCCTGATTTTCTGAGTTGTGTCCCTTCCAAACATCCGCTCTGGAGTAAAGAGCCACACTTAAACATATATGTTACCCTTTCTGAGGAGAACAATGCATTGAACTGACATTCCTTTTGCAGCTGTTTTTAGCGTTCACACTCACTCATGGGAACCTCCACCTCAGAGCAGGAATTTCACCTGACGATGCTAACGCTAGCTGCTGTAAACAAACATCCACAGATGAGAGGGTGCAAGGCGCTGATAAGATGTGTGAAGTTATTAATCCATGCATGCATGACAACATAAACACAGACTCTCTCACACACCCACACACACAAATATTGTACTCCCAGTGAGACTTCACCCTATGGTTTTGTTGTGACCTTAACACCTGACAGTGGTGGCGTGCACTATTGTTTTCCTGCTGGCTCTTGAAAACAGAAGGTTATGCGAAGCAATGAACAATGACTGTTACACGACCTGCTAATGGATCTAGCAGTCGCTCAGTGCTTTGCATGTGCATGTATGTTTGTGTGTGTTTATAGAGCAAAAGAGAGGGACAGAAGAAGGCAGAGAAGATGAGTGTGTGTGTGTGTGTGTGTGTGTGTGTGTGTGTGTGTTGTGTGTGTGGGGTAGTATTTCTACATGTTAATGCATCTGTGTGTATGGATGGTATTCAAAGCGCCATAACAGGGATTAAGGAAAACATATGGTCTTTAAAGTGACACAACAGCTCTCGGGTCTCAGCATGCATTCCTTTTACAGCAGGACATAACCTGAAATGGGCCGTAGTGTCTGGTATTTGTATTGTGAGTAGGAAAATGCTTTCATATCCTCCTTTTCCGATTTGACAGTCAAGGCATTGGCCTGATGCTCCTTTACAAATCCATTTACAGTCTGTCCAACAGTAGCTGTAAATGGCCCACATTAAAGGAACAAGTAGAGAGGAAGTCAAGGGTCAGAGCTGCAGCACTCTGACAGTAGATATAACAATTATACCTCTGTTCCTAAAGAAGTGTTTGGAAAAGATCCAAAACGCAGGCAGATTAATTATCATCTTGAACATGCCAAAGTGTGTGTGTCTGTGTCTGTGTGTGTGTGTGTGACGATGGAGAAGTGGTTAGGTTGTGTGAGTCACAGTTACCGCAGCATATATTCCTGGACATTCTCCGAGCAAAATGTTTATACTAGGGCAAATTGTATATGTGTGTGTGTGCTTTCTCACACTTCCCTTTCTGAAATTCCATATTTAACATCTCCAACCTTAATTGTTTCTTTCCTTTTTTTTCATCTGATCTTGTCTTCCACTGTCGTTCCGCTCCTTAACTGGCAGCCTGGTTTCAATGCTTGTAAAATGCACAGTGCAATGAATACAAATGAAGGACAAGCATGTAACAATAAAACTAGGTTAACTACTTTTTTGGGATGACAAATCCAAAAAGAAACCATCATTTGTGGGGTGGAAGAGGACTTGTAAATGGATGGAGATGTACATTCACCTTCAATGTAGAGATGGACAGATCAAATCTTTTCACAGTTTGGGCTCCTATGAGTTGACACATGTACGTGTATCAAATCTTTTGAACCTTCTTTTGCAAAATATAGTGTCAGTTTTTCTGTGACACTCTGTTGTGGCACATGTATGTTCAACAGCTACTTCTCTTTAATTCATTACCAGCTATCATATAGAAGTTTGCATTAATAAAGATAAAAAGATTAGTTTTAATGCACTGATTCAACATCCCACTTGTATGTAGGTAGGCCACATAACTGTTATGCAATGTTACAGAAATGTCACTGACAAATGATCTGTCATTCTTTGAGGGGCGAGCAGCAGATGTCCCAATTACTTCCCCAGCCTTGTACTGCATTCGAGTGGTGTTGGAATAATCTTAAAAATGAGTTCCCGATCATATTTCTTATCTGATCTTTTCCCTTTTCTCTTTGTTATCATCAGTGTGTTGTTTAAATACTCTGATTAATCAAATGTAAAATCTTCTTTGTAGCATCCATGTTGCTTCCACATTACAACTTAAAGGACAACTTCAGTATTTTTCAACCTGGGCCCTATTTCCCCATGTGTATGTGTGCGTATGAGTCATAGGTACTACTCGTTCTAAAATTGGTTCAGTATTGAGGGAGGCAGATGCGGCTGGGAGCTGCGAAACGAGCTAAAATGGTAACGGGGGCAAATGTCCCGTATAAGTTTGCACATTAAAAGTGCTTTTTTTCGCCACTGACCGGTTCAGATCGCCAGTGTTATCTCTGTAAATAGCATACTAGCGTTTCCCTTACCTCTGGGCTGTGACGTCATCTCGCGAGAGCTTTGCTCCACTGTGTCTGTAGCTCTCTCTACTCGTGGGACAGCCGTTTTCTTGAGGAAGAGGTGTTTCGGGATTGGATGTCTTCTCTTCTTCGGCTGGCAGTAGTCATCTTGGGAGAAGTGAGCACTGCAGACCCGATGGTCTGCAAGGCGCAGTGTCTGGAGAGGAGTGTTAGCATCCATTTGTAGCACAACTAGCCACAACTTCAGCATCTCGCCGTCCGACAAAGGCAGCCTATGAAAGCTGTACGGGGTGTTGCGTGACATCCTGTTCTTGCGTTCGGGAAAAAGGCCCGTTTATTTGAGCACTCCAAAAACTCCGGTAACACTCCAGGGGGTAGCACGTAAAAGACTCCGTCCTCTGACTTTTCTAGCATAACACATACACTTCATACACACATACTCACTTACAGTACCCAGTGGGGCAGCCCTCCCCCTCTCTGCTCCAACACTGACTGACAGCTGACTCCACTCATAGCACTCATAGCACTGGCGATCTGAACCGGTCAGTGGTGAAAAAAAGCACTTTTAATGCACAAACCTATACAGGATGCATTTGCCCCCGTTACCGTTTTAGCTCGTTTCGCGGCTCCCGGCTGCATCCGCCTCCCTCAATACTGAACCAATTTTAGAACGAGTTGTACCCATGAATCATACGCACACATACACATGGGGAAACAGGGCCCAGGTTGAAAAATACCGAAGTCATCCTTTAAAGCTCATGAACACAATGAAGTTGTAAAAACAACCATCCGAGGAGCACCTGAATGCACGCTTTGCCTTGGTTGGCGGAGATCCCAACTCCAGTCTGATTTAATGGCACTGGCTCGTTCATTTAGTGCCTTTCCTGCACAATGTTACTGCATTACAACAAAATGTCCAGCAGGAAAAGGATTGCAATTTTGGTAGCAGGCTGTTCTAGTTTAAGTGCTAAGCTAAACGCTCTAATGCTACTCATGTAACATAGCCACAAGTTATTTTGTCAGGTATTCCAGGCAACTGAGGGTGAGTATGTTTTCGGATGTACAGTAAACACCTTATGTTCTCTATGCTATGTAAAGTACATAATTTACATTTTAAAAATAAAGAGCCCATGCTTGTACGTAGGCGAGCCATTTAAGCCCACCTGATGTTACAGAATGTGATTTGACTGCACTGATTTGTTGTTACAACTGGGCAAGCAACAGACGTCCCACATTCAGTGAGTGTAGCTGCTAGGCTGTCTGAACTCCAGTCCAATTCAATCGCTTACCATTCACTCACTTTAGCAGGTGGCATGAGCAGCACCCTATGGCCCCGTTTCCACCAAACACTTTCGGTATGGTACCTTTGGTAAAAGTAACCCTTCAGACAGGGTACCTAGACCCTAGGAGTTGTTGTCACTCACTGCTCTGTCCAGCACTCACTGTATTTCCTCCTTTATCACTCTGCACCTCGTTTATCGTCCATAAAACGGGGTTGCACGCTGACATTTTCAGAACAAAATAGAACAAGCTCGAGTGAGTCTCTCTCCATGGGATATTTAAAAATAGTGGGTTTTTGTATTTAGTCCTTCTCAGGCAAGCTCAGGGGTTTAGTGCTGCTGGACCCACAGGAACAACACTCCACAATGCTTTTTTTTTTTTTTCAAGTAAGGATTAGAATATATGCAGTTCATATTATCTGTTCGAAAGTAATATATATTTTTTAACGCCTGAAGATCCAATCATTACTAAAAGTCTATGTCATCCGAGAGAGTCACAGCTCCACCTTTTAGTACCAGATCTGTGTGCTAGGTACCCCAACAGAGGGGTGACCAAAAATGGGGACGGTACGTAATGATTCCATTGGTAACATCCACAACTTTACAAAGTGGAAATGGAAAAAAAGCGTACCAAACTGAACTGTACCGTACTGTAGTGCTTGGTCAAATAGGGGCTTATGATAACAGCGAGTGAGCAAGTGGGAAAGGTCGGGGATTCATGAGGACTCAATTCAACAGGCTGGCCCAGTTCATTCATTTTTCACCCATCACTTTTTCAAAACTGTTGCTCTCACTTTCCATTTTCAATGTGTTACAATCTCATCAAAGATTTCCCTCAGCCTCCTAATGAAAGTCACCTGGTATCAGAGATATATGTCATTCTCGTATCCAGGTGCCAAAGTCCACAAATGAACAATCCAACTTGTAGTCATGCGTATTTATGCATGTTTTGAGATAATTTGATGCCGTTCCATGTCCATATGGTGATGTAACACACAGATGGGTGACGAAATATCTTAGTAAGGGCCACCGCGAGATGCCAAAACAGATCAATGCGTGCACTTTGGCACAGGGATGATATACTGTTATTCCAAAACATATTCCCTCATTTGATGTTTTAATGATGGTGGTGGGGATTGCTGTCTAACACGTCAGTCTAAAATCTTCCATGAGTGGGTTTTGAGATCTGGTGATTATGAGGGCAATAAAATATGATTCACATCTTTGTACTTATCAAAACGCTCAAGAACTTTATGTGTCCCATATGGAAATGTGCATTTGCTATGTACCTCGAGTCATTCATGTTTTTTGTCACTTATTTCTCAGAGTGATTTTGAGTTTGAATCTGCATCCGCCAGTGGCGTTTGAACCCATAGAAGCCTCCTCTCTTCTCTTACTTCTGCTCTTCCCTTCCCTTCTACCCTTCCCCCACGTCCTCCAATCCGTGAGAGATGTTAGTGGGACATTTAGCTCTGTGTAGATCTTCTTCTCTCGTCTTCTTCTCCTCTCCCCTCCTTCTGTCAGAAACATTAAATGGCAGCCCTCTGTTCCCTCCCCCCCTTCCTAAGATGGTCTCCTTTCGCCTTCCACTTTTTCTTTACCATCCCTTTTGCCATCCCTCACTCCAATGTGATTGACATTTCATCAGACATGAGGAAGTACCAAGCCTTGACCCACTCTATGTCACAGTAGCCCATAGTATTTTTAATAACCTCCTATCGCCTGCCTGCGTCATTCCACTCCATTAACCAGCTGCTATGTGTAGCATATTTTAAAGATGAATACATCACTGTCAAATTAATTGTGATACCTTTCATTAAGTACTATAAACAAAAAATAGCTTGAACGGCACCTTCTCTCTGTCGTGAGTCGTAAAGGAATTATTTTTGCAAAGTAAGACCTATTGTTGGGCTCCAAATGTAAAGTGAGATCCAGTAGGATCCTTAAAATGTCTGGTCCTGCAGTGTTTGTGTCAAATATTCTCGAATCTAGCGTGTGTTTCTGTGAGACCTCATGTTCGAGCACACAGATGCCAATCAAGCTTGAAAATATTCTGGACACATGTTTATCATTTATATATTTATATCCCTCTTTTTACTTTTGCATGGGGTGTAAATCATTAAAATGTCTGTGCACGTGTATTCTCCGGCTCACCTCACTTTTATGTCTTCTCGGCCGTTTGACATGGAGATAACCAAGCCCCTCAGACAATATCAGCGTCCTTCCACTTTAGGTTGTCAGCGGCAAACTGAAACCTCTTTACACAAACATGCATGCACACACAAATGCCCACTACTCTCTTTCGTCAAAAGGCCCAGTCTTTGTTTGATCCCTTGTGAGGTTTATCTCCTAAGCCCAAATGTCAACACTTGCTGTTGACTGACTCGGTTTCCTCCAATAATCCAGCGACTGTCCACAGCCTAAGACCTGGAGACCAGCAGGTAACAGCAGTTGACCTGGGGCATAATAGAAAGTCAAAGGGATACTAGAAATACTGAGGAATTAGGGAGTGACAATCAGAAACGAGGCAGGAGCATCATGCAGGAATTAAGCCCACACTTAGCTTAATATGAATATGCATCATATCCTTTCCATTTCGACCATCTAGCCACAGAAAGTCAGTTTTCACAACCAAAAAATAAGCTGCCTGAAACTGCTCTTTAGAGAAGATAAATCTAAACTCCAGGGCAGACATCATGAAGTACTGTGTAGCAACAAGACAATCTTTTGTCACCTCTGCAATACAGGTGTTGTCATTGATCTGTACTGTGTGTTTATGTTGTCGGACAACTTTATAATGGGATGTGATCAATGGTCTTGGAATTACTGTTCACCCAACAGGTAACACACATGAGCCACAAGAGAAACACTATTTTATACCATAGACTGTATACAATAATATCAGAATGTCACTCATTGGTTTGTGGATTCCCACTTTGAAGCCAAAAGTTTAAAATGTCGGCCATCGCCATCTTGGACTCCTGGAGCCAGAAGTGACCATATTTGGACAAGAGGGTGGAGCTGTGGAGGAGCGAGGGATAGATCTGACTCATAGACTGTAGTGACACCTCACAGACGTCCTGTCATTCAAAGTGTCCCTGCCTTTAATCATGCATAAGTTTAAACCTTAATAAAATGAAAATGTGTGTTACATAGAATTAACCCTGTACAGTTGTCCGGCACTTGGGCAGTGACTTGTGGCGTCAGAAACCAATGAAAAAAGCCATCCTTTAACATCGGCATGATACGCGGCTGTTTGCCGTTATACATTAACGCCGCAGGGTGGCGTCAGGGAGTACGCAGTGGGACAAGGACTATAGTTAAAGGCGCTGTATGTAAGAATGTGGCCAAAACGGTTACTGCACTCAAATTCAAAATACTGCCGCGAGTCGTGTCCGCCCCCCCTCCCCTACAGATTCGAGGTTGCTGGACAGCGGCACGCTGGAGACTGATTTGTTTGCCCACGGGCGGCTGCCGTGGCAGGGCCGCGTCGCCGCGTCCTTAATCTTCGGTTTTCCAGCGGACCGTTCGAGCAAGTCCGGCTTCTCTGCTGCTAATGCTGCTGCTGGGATACAGCTGAGGAGGAGCCGGCTGCTAATGCTATGTACTGGGACACTGCTAATGCTGCTTGCCGTGCTGCTGTAGCTCAGTCGTAACTGTAACTGATGCTGAAACTCTACTGACTGGGTGACTGGTAGACTCTTTATTTCACGCTGAGATCAACCGGAGCTAGTAAGATCTATCCAGCACTACTGTTCCACAATGACTGAAGCATCTTGTTTGTTTTTGCTGCAAACTCTGCTGTCATCAACCTCACCAGCCACAGCTCTGATAAACCCACAGTATGTAACCTGCTTAGCACCAAACAGCAGACAGACATAGTTAGTGATAAGATATCAAGTCAAGATATTTTCCTCAGGAGTGGGTGAGTTAAAGGAGTTAAAAGGAAAGTGAATATTAGACTTCTATTCATCAGGGGGCCAGAAACAGGACTCAAAATGGCTGATAATGTTGCCTTGAGACCGCTGGATGTGTTAATATGAAAAAGTTTCTCAACACATTTGCATCATGACAATATGTTAATGTTATGTTTACAGCTTGTTGCACAGCCCCCAAGTGGCCAAAAAATTAGTTAACGCCATTATAAGTTTTCCATTTTGTTTTGTTATATACTTTTACAGACACTATATTGAAGACACGGTATTATACGTTTTGCTCCACTAATTTAATTTGTATGTATTTTGTACAGTTTAAACTACAAAGCAGAACTCTGCTGCTTCCTTTTATCATTGTCTTGTGTTTCGATCAGTCACGCTAGTTTGTGTCACATCGTCACCTTCTTTGTTTTGTTTTATGAGTCGTTGCTCTGCATGCAGGGTCCTGCAGTATTTTTAGAGCCAGTGACTGTTTACATTACGTCCTCAACACAGAAAACAGAGGTGTGTGTTTGTATGTGTTTGTATGTCTGTTTGTGTATGTGTGTGCCGGGGGGGCTGGATAGGTGATTTCCTGGATATGAATAGCGAGTGTGTGTTGATTATAATTTAATGATGCTTGTGTGTGTGTGTGTGTGTGTGTGTGTGTGTGTGTGTGTGTGTTACAATTTCAAGGCTATTGTTATTTGATCAGAACAAATCAGTCATACATGCAGATATACACTCACACAAATGAGCACACACAGACACACACAGACTTCAATGCAAACAAACCAGCATGGCTGCACATGTCCCCATCAGGTATCCATACGATAATACACACACACACAATTTCACACACAATGCATAGGAGTTCCTCATTAGATTACAATAATAGACAATGTGTTTGTGCTTTAATCACCTAGTGTATGTAAACATAATAGTTTTTATTAGTTTTTACAGCCAGCAGTGTGTGTGTGTGTGTGTGTGTGTGTGTGTGTGTGTGCCAGTCAGATAAATGCAAACCTGGAAGTGAAACGTGGCTGACGATTAGTCCAAAGTTTGAGTGACTGCGTCGGCATGACTTGGCTTCTCTTTTGATGTGACTCTAACCACCTGAAACAGTGAACTGTCGCAAAGTCAATAAAGTACCACCTGAGAACCTATAGCTGTCTCTGTCTCTGTCTGTCTGTCTGTCTGTCTTTCAGTCTTTGCGTTTCAGTTCAGTTTTTTCAATTATTGATTGTATTTGTGAATAACCAAAAGCCTCATGCTCTCCATACTGCTCCTGTGTTGTCTATGTTTTTGTGTTTGAACCTTTTGACCTGCCTTTTATCCTTCCCTTCTTCCTGTGTGCCTCATTACATTTTACCACAGCACCCTCTCTCTGTCTCTGTGTCTCTCTCCATACAGGTTAATCATTCCAGCACTGCTATCTTGCCAGAGAAGGTCTTATCAGCCTCTGTGTCATTTTATAACCTAACCTGCACACCCCCCCCCCTCACTCTGAGCCTCCCACCCCTTACTTGTCCTCCCCCTTGTCATTCCCTGACTCCGCCCCCTGCTGCCTGCAAGTAACCCTTCTTTAACCAATCACACCCGAGCATCATAAGTATGTTGCTGATTGGTGGAACCTTCTGCACCCTGTCAACATTGTAGTTGATGTGCTGCTCAGCAAATGATGATAAAAAAGAGTCTGTATCAGTGTGTTTATTTGAAGGGAGATTGGGTGGCTACTGATACTGGAATAAAGAGAATAATTCAATTGTTTTTAATATAAAAGTTCACAGAAGTTTATTTTATTCTCTTTAGTATGTTGTTTTCTTTTTATAATGTATTGTGATTAAATGCTTTGCAACCCACTTGTTTGACTCTTCTGCTGCAAGAACAGAGATGAATGTGTGGAGGAATTTATTTCACGGGTGAAAATAAAGAAATTTGAGAGGGAACTATATTCTGTGTTGACAGAAACATTTATTACTATTTAATTTAAGTGATGATGTCTTGTATAGAATGGTGCCCCAGTTATACAAACTTTCAAATTGTATTAAATTGACTGAAATAGAGTCTGCATCATATGAGGATATTTGAAAAGAGAAGACAAACACATTATATCGTGGCACCATTTATAGATTACCAAAGCTTCATAACGTATTATGGAAACATAATAAACTGTATTTAACTGATGCTGTAGAAATTAAATGCAACAGGTCAGACTGGGTTCAGACAAAGCCTGAGGTTTTAGACTTGTAACCAAAATTCTAAATATTTTTGGCTGCACTTTTCCTCATTTTCAATAAAAGTTAGGAAGAATAGGCGGGTTATATCGGGTGGGTATGACGTGAGTACGGTAGTGCGCCGTAAGTACTGAAAAAAGAAACTGAACGAAACTGATTCAGTAGAATATTTCACTTGGAATTTAAAATTTGCGCTTGCAAATGAAAGAAACAATAAAAAAGAAAAGGAAATGCGCAGAGGAATTTATTCAAAGACTGTCATGAAAACAAAGTCCAGTAGGGAAAAAAGTAATTTAAGGTACTATTGGTTTGCTCCCCGAACTGTGCTCGGTGTTGTAATTCCCTCTTATATCACTATAATACCATTATTGTATAGGTTGATATTAAAGCCTTAAAATATGTAATTCCCTGTGGTGTGTGTGTGTGTGTGTGTGTGTGTGTGTGTGTGTGGAGCGCGCCCTCTGCGACCCTTCAGGTGTTCAGTTGTGTGTGTGTGTGACTTTTCTGTGTCCCCCCTCTACCGATGATAAGGTAACACTGTGCCAAACTAAGTGTCCCTGTGGAGCGCGTGCATAGGGGGGATTTATGGGGACGTAGACGCATAATTAATATATTTTTTTGTCTTTGTGTATTTAATTTGGAATAGGCTAGCCCGAGCCTGACGTCAGATCGCTAATTGATCCCTGCTCAGCCAATTACCGATAATAATTCAGAGGCAAAGGTATAATTTATTGCGTAAGGGGGCTGATTTGATCCGAGAATAAAGGCCGTTTTGAGCCTGAGGCCGGTGCTGCTCACGTTTTCCACCAAATTGAACAAACAAACCCAAAAGCTGCTGATGCTACAGAGGGCATGTTGCTTTTTTAAATTTATATGCTGAAATTTGTATGCCCCTTACCTGCGTGTTAAAATGATAAAATAATGATAGTCCTCTTAAGGAAAGAAAGAAAAAGAAAGAAAGAAAGAAAGAAAGAAAGAACGGTGTTACCTTTTTATTTGATTATATATTATGACTTTTAATGATCAGTGGGGTCATTATGACAGAAGCAGAGAACATGGTGCTAAAACTGATAATTGAGGTTAACTAAATATTGCAATAAAATATATGCAAACGACATGTAAAGATCAAGGATGTTATAAAATAACACAACTTTGCATCATTGAATCGTGCCCGTTCGCATGCATGTGTGCGTGCGTGCGTGCGTGTGCTGCCGTACGCTCCTGTTCTAACACGCTCCCAACCCACATACCTCGCGCGCTGCCTTTGCGCTCCGTGCGCTCATGGGGAGTCTGCCCTCACATGCAGTTGCATCACCTCGCTTGATTTCCTTGTTCTCCCTGCGCTTTTAAAGTCCATCATTAACGGGGATTAAACAGCTGAGATTTCGGAGAGATGGAACTGGAGGGTTTGAGGCGATGTTTCCCGGTCTCCTCGCCTGATTGGATCGGGCAGAGATGATGTCAGACGACCGCATGCGCCCCGGATTGGAGAGAGAGGAGTAAACAAAGCCGCGAGGAGGAGGAGGAGGCGGAGGAGAGGTCTCCACATCTCCAGACAGTCCGACCGACACACCGAATCCGACTTTACGCACAGGACGGGGCGGCCCCGGTGGCGCGTTCTCGTCTGCTAACGGCTCAAAGTTACATTGAGGGTCCCACTTTAATGCGTGACGCGCGAAAAAAATACTTTTGGAAAAGCTAAAGGGAAACTTACTATCGTCTTTTAATCCGGACGCTGTGCAGTTTTCTCGTGTGAGTGGGAGACTGATTCCCTAACTCAGCGCGCAACTGCTCCTTAATAAGTATCGAAGGAATCACTCGTCTGTGGTTATTTTTGCTCTTCTGTGCGCAGATGCAATTTTGAGAAACTAAATAAGTGAAGTTAAAACAGAGCAGACACGCACCGGCTATGCAGCCCGGTCGCTTGAAGACAGTCTGAATCGTTTGAATCAGACTTCACATTCGGAACATGGTCCGATAATTGGAAGACAGACAGAGACAGAAAGTAAGAATTAAAGAGCTTAAAAAAGACATTTGGGACACTTTGAGGTCTGTTTGGGGGGACATCCGCCTCTGACGTCCAGGTGTCCCGCCGAGCGGTGCGGAGTCTCCAGCTCAGGCCGGCAGCGCTGACATGCTACCCAAAGTCGAGACTGAATCCCTGGGACTCTCTCGATCGTATGGAGAACAAGGGCGCGTGCCAAGGAATATGCAAGGTAAGAACTGTCATTCATTTTAATCTCGTATAGGACTACAAGGCAGATACGCTTCCAGTTGGGTAGATTTAAGGAGCGTTATCGGTGTGGAAGTCCTCAGTGCGTGCCTCAATGTCACCAAAACTTTTGAACACGCTTATAACCAACACATTTCTGCACTAATGTAGGACAGTGAGTGGTGATAGAGCCAATATAGACTATTACTGTGTGATGAACGTGTTAAATTATCAAACATATGGAGGTCATTAGTTTTTTTTGGAGATTTTAGAATTTATGGTCAGGGGACAAGATCCTGTTATTTTCTCTTAGTCTTAACTCTGATAAAATAATGAAAGCATTAATGCAGATCAAACCTGGACACACGTTTCTAAGGTCTGGCTCGCGATCAGACAGTGATTATACCCAGCTGTCACTCATGCTGGAAGTGTGCAGACGCCTGGTGCGTAAAAGCGGTGAGACAGAGCAGCTGAGATGTGTGTATTTAACTTTTTAATTTCTGTGGTTTCAGAATGAAGCACTCCACTTCGCCTTAGCAAAATATGCAGAATTGGATCGTGATTTTTTTTGACTGCATGCGGACAGAAATTAGGACAGTGTTGCTGATCATTTATCAAAGAGAGCAAAACTGTGGAACATAAATTTAGAGAGTCTATTTAGTGATTTGCCCCACTGCCAAAATTTGACCTCGGGACTGTAAACTTTGGTCTGTGAAGCCAGTTATTCCTGGTCTAATTAACACTATATAGGCTTTGTAAAATGGTCGCAATTGTGCAACAAATTAATCTAAATGAATTTATATTTTATTGTGTTCCTAACATTTTTTTGTTATGCAATTTTAAAAAATGGCCTGAAAATGACTGCAATTTCAAAATCAGGTTGAACCAAAATAAAAACTGGCACCAAATATGATGCTATACTCATGTATGCATTTTTTCATCTAAGTCTTTACGAATAATATCAAACATTTAGATGCTTTCAGTGCTTGCATGTGCGAAATTAGGTTTATATTTGTTTTTTAATTCTGCAACTTTCATTGAGGGAAAAAAATGATTGGGCATAATTATCAAAATCCTCAGCGGCATACATAACAATATATTTTTTCTTGATCTGTTTCTACAAATTACACACACAGCAGGGAAGATTTAAATAAAAGGGACTGACTCCCTCTGCCAAGTTAAACTCACGTATCCCCCTCACGTCATTTCACAGCAATATAAACGGACAATCAATTAACCCGGTCTTGGTTTATGAGACGCTGATAACATACACTCACAAGACAAGGAGTGGCTTGTTAGCGGAGCCCGTTATCTACTTTTACGCAGGGTTAAAAACAAGGTAGCTCGGACGGGAGGAGGGTTTCTCTTGGAATCATCTGCGTTTTGGGCAAATGTTGGAGCTATTTTTTTTGGGAGATTGCATGAACAAGTGACCGTCGAGGGGAGAGCCAGCAGGTGAGATACTGGGTTGACGGGTATGTTTCTGCACCTTTCTAATGCAGTGTGACCTGGACACACTGTTTGTGCACAAACCTCTGCGTGTTTCTGGAGCAGGAATGTATTTGAACTCAGTTTAGCCACATCTTTACATTAAAATGGTTAATTAAAATGTAATACATTATGTACAATTTTAAGGGAGAAAATATCTGGCTTAAACTCAAAAAGAATATTCCTTTATTTGACGACTATTTCCAACTAGAACTACTAATTTATTTTTTATTTACCACGGCAGCATCCACTGCCTGAGTGCAACCGATGCCCTGCTTATGATAATTTTCTTTAGATGTGTCCAAACCTGCAGCTGTCGTGCGTCACGATAACAGGCCCCACAAACGCTCTCCTCCATGCGCTTTAAGGCAATAGAAAGTTCGGAAATGGAGTTGGCTTTGAGCTTCTGTGGAAAAAAAAAACCCGGCAGCTCGGTGGAACTTGTTGCTTCAGCTGGAATATGCAGCGCGCGATCCCAGCAGGGCAACGCGTTAACAAACCAGAAATCATGTCTAATTAAAAGGTCTCAGTGAGCAGATGAGTGGAGTCTGAAGCGGAGCAGTAATATATGTGAAGGCCTTGGAAAAGGCGTCTAGTTGACAAAATATTTCCACTTTTACAGCCACATCCACTGAGGGTTTTTTTCCTGTTTGATCCTGGCTGCTTTTTTATGATTAGAACCATAAATGCTTTTGTAACTGCTGTAAATGTCAGCCTGGGTGTTTGCTCAGCGCTGACACACACAGTCTTATCAATGCAAGGGTTTCTAAAACGCGTGGGGGCAAATACATCGCAATAATTATATTAGATTTATATTCAGTCTTAATAAAAAAGAAATGTGAAAATATGCAAGTGGCGTGAAACCCCACTTAATTCTGGTTAATTCTAAATCACAGTAATCAGCTGTATAAAGAAATAATAATGTCAAATTAAACTGACGACTTTTAAATGGACATTTTTTCCAGCGCAAGCAGGAAGTCACATTTTTTTAAACTAAGAAAACACATAAGAAATCAATTGTCCTCCAGCATTTATTCTCAGAGAGGGAAAAATAATGTTGGTTCAAGTTGATTTTGATATTTCCCCCCCTCGCCTGCAGAGATAAGGGCTTCTCTGTGTGTCTTCATTTGTCTGTGGGCGGTAACATTTTCTCCTCCAATCCTTAACTCTAATATCTCTCCATTTCCCCCAGCGATTCCACGACTTAGATGTATGCATATTTATGAGGCTCACTTTCATGCGTTTATAGATATATATATATATATATATATTATATTTTTTGGCTCCTGTCTGCAACGAATGCANTCACCTTGATGGATGAAAGTGGGCTTTTGGGAAAGAGATTGCTCAGCACTGAAAATACTCTTCTCTCTGTGTGTCCGTGTCTCATCCTCAGCCCCCCAGTTAAAAATGATGGACTACTCCTATGACGAAGACTTGGACGAGATGTGTCCCGTGTGCGGAGACAAGGTTTCAGGCTATCACTACGGACTACTGACCTGCGAGAGCTGCAAGGTTAGTGCCCTCATTCCACACTCCCCAGTGGGAAACCATTACACTGTATTACAATAATATTGTGTGCGCATGGTGACCTTCCTGTATCTGCTTTGATATCTAAAATATTCTTAGTGGCTAAAATTGTTTTTGGCTGTGAGGTCTCAATTATAGCTGCCTAATTAATGGTGGTAATAGGAAGTTTCTGCAGTGCATCAAAGCCTGACAGTAGGTTGGAGCATTTTGCTTGTGTGTCTGCAGTGAAGCAAGTTATTTTCCTTGAATATTGCAGACACAGTTTGCATTGTTCAATACAATTAAAACACACTGCATACATAGTGATACATATGTCTCCACAGCTGCTTATTTCAGTGTATGAGCCTCTCTTTTTGCCGTTATATTTTTGCACACTAGGCATTTAGCTGACATTCTTGTCCACAGCCACTTGCAACAAGTGTAACTGTGCAGTAAATATTCAGTTCCTCGCTATTAATGTTACAGGAAAACCAAAGGTAAAGAGGCCAAGGGTCAAATATTGTTGTGACAATTGGTGTAACAAACTTTTCCTGTGAGTGTCAGGGGATTTTTTAAAGCGGTGAATGTCTTGAAAGAGAAGCAGGCAAAGGGTTTATTTCATTTTTATTTTTGCCACCACTAAACACAGTAGGAGGGGGAGGAGGGTTTCACCCTGGCAACAAAGTACACACTAATACTGTCTCTGTATGAACAAGCGTGTACCCTACTGTCTAAAACTCTCATCACAAGTTCATTACGCTCACAGCAGCATTGTCTGGCTCCAAAATGTTTCCATGCACAGGCTAATAATGAAGCTACCGCAAAGTAAACTGTTGCTGCTATTATTTTTGAGCTCTATCAACAACCTATTTGTCCCTTGCTGCCTCTTTCCACCGTCCTCCTCAACGCAGAGCTAATAGGCTTCACCCAAGTTTTTTTGTTAGCCCAGTAAAGCTGTCAGCACAAAATTAAGCTAAGACAAATGTCTCTGTGTTAACACTATTCAGTGCAAAATCGCCGCTCGCAGTATTGATGCCGCGGCGCACATTTCTTGCCTATGTGGTCATTATTCAAAGCAGATGTTATAGATTTTATCCCATATTATGACCTTGAGATGCTAAGCACTTGCTTGAAGGGAGACGTCAGTGGCATCTCTGCTGCTCTGCTGCTCTGCAGGCTCGTGTTGGAGAGCCAGTCCACAAACACATCTCCCAGTGTGTGTGTGTGTGTGTGTGTGTGAATGCAGTAGATGAAGAAGTCTTTTATGAAGTGCTGTATCCTTGTTGAAACATGAATGATATTGATAATTACCTGAAGCTCATCATTGATTATCTCTAAAATGCAGGCAATCTATTCACTAAAAGTATGATTGTTGGAGCTGGACTGATACATCAGTGTGTTGACATGTTGCAGGCTCATATTGGTATTAAATATCTATCTCCAGTGTAATGGAGGTTTGTCTCTGGCCACAGCTGCGTGAAAACTAGAAGAGAAACCAGTAGTTAGATTTTATTCTTGTTTTTCTGTTAACGTAAAAGCACTGCTGTTTCAGTTTTGTTACGCGCAACCGAAGCAAGATTCATATTCTCTAAATAGTTCATATTTCCTAGTGAGTTTTTATATTTGCAACAACCCTCTACCCTTTTCTTGCACCCCCTCACCTCACCCATGCTTGTACCCTTCAACCCCAAAAACTCAGTTGTGATTTGGACGCATTTGTTATCAGGGTCGGATGTTTTTTGAGCTTTAGTTGGGTTACCAGTTCTGGGCCGAGGAACACACACACACACATGCAGAAAAAAAAGGAGTGAATCAAGATTCTTTAACCTCCGAAAAAACCCTACCACCTCACATACACACACAGCCAGTGTTGGTTCATACTACACACCCTCCCACATAAAGTAAACATGGTACCACATCATACCTGCTGCAATAACAACAACAAGCTGAAACGGGCTTCATGGTCCCCGCTGTACACAAACAGGCTCAATCCCAGCACGTTGGGAGACACCGAGCAAAGTCTAATCCTAAAATACTGACATTACAATCAACTGGTATGAAGGTCAAGGGTCAGAGCCACAGTGCGCAGTGGACGCATCAAAAATATATTTAGGATCTGCAGAAGTTTGAGGGAAATAGATAAAGTTAGAACATATTCAAACTAGTAAAGAGTGCAGGGATCAGAGGAGATAAAGTGGTGATGTGCATTTTATTTTTCCTGCTTCTTTGTCGGACTTACTGCCCAGAATTGACATGAAGTAAAAGCAGTTTCCTGGTTGCTGTTTTTGTGTTGAGAGAGTGCAGTTTCGTAGGATGGAATTCCAAGGTCAGGAATACCCAATTACTCAGATAATTCATCAAATTAAAATCGGGCTTACTTCTATGAATAGCTTGTGTCTACTTTAAAGCATACCATTTCATATTTCAGTGATGATTTTATGTTTTATGTTATTTGTGACATATTTTTGAGTGAATGAGAAACTTTGCTGTGTATAATGGCAACAGGAATGGGTAAAAGTTGCTTTCAGCAAAGCCTTTCACGAATAAAAATGAGCCTTGACTGATGAGTGTCTTTTCTTGGTTTGAGCTGCCGGTAAAATTAAAGCTTTTCAGTGATGTTGTCCGCTTAATCTCCAGACGTGATGTTGCGTGGTTTTTAAGGCATGTTAGAATCCAGTTTGGTTCAGATATTTATAGCGCATGCTGTGCACTAAATGGAAAATTGGAGAGAAAGTTCTCTCTGAAGCATGGATTTTTTAGCACTGAGAAGTCGATAATCCAAAACCGAGTGCAGAGGAGTTTTTTTTTTTTTTTTTCTTTTTTGCTTGGGACGGATCAGGCAATGCAGATTGTCAATTAAATTTGTGTTTGGTGAGGTATTGACAGAAGCACGTTCTTTTTTTTTATATATATATTTTTATTTTTTTTTAAAAGACCAGGTTTAAGGATTCTCCTCCCAGGTTATGGATCTAGAATACGTTAATACCATCTTCCCTTCGTTTGATTTTCACTGCTGCTGCCTATAATTAATTCCACGTTGCAGGTATGAATCTCTGTAATCCCGGAACTGTGAATTATGGATATAATTTATTGGATTTTTCTGACTCCTGTGCTCATATTTTTCAATAATTAAGTGGAGAGTTGAAAAGATGCTTTCCCCGTAAAGTCTTTACCTGAATATATTGAGATATTAATAATATTGAGAATAGTAAAGTCATTCTGACAGGACACAAATTAGACTTTATACTCTTTATAAAGTAGTTTATAAGGCAGTAAAACATTAAGTGAGGCAGGTATGTAGAGAATTTATTTGTTTAAAGCTCTTCTAAATTAAGGCATAGTGGAAATTTGAATTTATAAATAATTTGGGTGTGTGATTTATGAAAAAGTATCACAAATACTTTGTTTTCAGCTTCAGTATAAAGAAAGAAAAATATTTCAAAACGACAAAAATTTGTTCCATTTGTATAAAGTGTGTATTAATATATATTCTGCATGTGTGTGTCCGAAAGCATCAGGACATCAATTGGAGTGTAGCTTTCAAAACTTCACCTTCTGTGTGTGTGTGTGTGTGTGTGTGTGTGTGTGTGTGTGTGTGTGTGTGTGTATCCATTAAGCCTGTCCCTCTCCATCTGTCTGGGAGTGTGAATGGGCCAATTACCATCGCATTGCAGGGGTCAAGCGGGTTGACGTCTTAATTGGTTCTCTCCGCAGGGCTTCTTCAAGCGCACCGTCCAGAACAACAAGCGCTACACATGTATAGAGAACCAGAGCTGCCAGATTGACAAGACCCAGAGGAAGCGCTGCCCGTACTGCCGCTTCCAGAAGTGCCTCACCGTCGGCATGAAGCTAGAAGGTACAGCAACATGTTTACATTTTTTGTTTTTTACAGTTCAGGTGTTTGGCTTATGCCTGAATGACTTTGGATCGCATGTTTTGCTGGTGTTTTTGCTTCTGTAATTCAGTGTGTTTATAGCTTAAACACAAGGTTAAAATCAGATATGACCTAAGGAGAGATGTTCAGCAGTGTTTCACAGTGCAGCAGTGGCTGGTGGAAAATGGGTAGCTGTCGAAAGTTTGGGATTTTTCACAGCTGATAAAGAAGAAAGTTGTTGCATAAAGGAGGAAGGGTTTCAAACAACCAGTGACTGTAATGAACTGACCTCTGGGATTTTAGTGTCTTGCTCAATGACGGTCAGACAGAACAGATGACTGTAAATGATACTAAACATGCAAATGTGCAGTAACCAGTGGTGGAGGGAGTATTCGGATACTTTGCTTAAGTAAAAGTATCAAAGTTGTGTGTGTAAAAGTAGATATTATTGGCAAATTTAACCTAAAATATCAAGAGTTAAAGTTTTCATGATGCAGAAAAATGTCCCCTGTGAGATATACATTGTTGGATTATTATCATTAGTGATGTGTTAATATGTATGTACTATTTTACTGTTGTAGGTGGTTGAGATGGAGCTTACTAAACTATTTTATGTACTGTTGGGTACTTATGTGTAAGCTTATCAAATATTTTGCATTTTTAGTGTAGTAAAAAATACCATTTTATTCTACGAAAAGTTGGAGAGTAAAAGAAGAAAGTGGAGTGTTAAGCACCCTGCATATGAATTTAGGTACAGTACTTGAGCTGGATTCCACCACAGCCTGTAACAAGACAGCACCTCGACCGCCAAATGCCCTAGATAGCCTCCGGGCTTGCTTTCACCAGAAGTCTTTTAAAATCACATTTAATCTGGGAGAATATTTGTCATTTTTATTGTACATTTCATGAATAGCTTACCACAGATTTTGTCTATTCTTAGGTTTCATAGCGAACACACATAGTGCTCACTAAAATATGATCCAGAACTTGCACATCTGCCGGAGTGGAAAAACAGATCCAGGCGGTGTTGCTGCATTCGGCATGCTGCATTGTAGAACTGTCGAGATATGATGCCTGTTTGCCACCACTGAAAGTTTGGTCGGAAAAAGATTACAGTATGACATGGAGCGGCTGAGATTGGAGAGTGGCTGCTTCTGGACTTTCGCGGAGGTGTTTTAAAAGTTCTGGCAACATTACAGAAGTAGTCTTTTTCCATTGATTCACAATTGAGTACAGTTAATCATAGCACATGAACATTTTTCTGGAAATTCTGAGTAGAAATATTCTTCCATGATCAATTTGCATGTGAATAGTTTCCTCCCAAATTGACATATCCACCATTTAAAGGCGGTTGATACCTGCCCTGACAGAATAATTGCCCGTATGAAAGGAGAAGATTATATTTATTTTAACATTTAACAATGAACATCTCAGTTATATCTGTTCTTGCAAATGTATACGGAGAACTTTGTGAAGTGAAACCTTTCATTACGACCAAAGCGTTGAAATCCAGCATTGCTTATTAGTATTTTAGATGGGGTCAGGGGGAGTTAGGGGGTATCTTGTAGCTGCTGTGCACTTAAACTTGCCAGACATAGTAATAGATAAAATATTAAACTTGGCGGCAGCGCGAGAATGGTAATGATGATACTTTTGGCTGGCCGTTTTGAGGCCTCTTTGTTTAATTTGAACGTGGCTCAGGAGCTTGTTCAAACACGGCTATCCAGAAGTGACAGGACGGCAGGGCGAGAAACATTCTTCCAATGGTCAAAGATAATATTTGAAATCAACTTTTTTTTTTTGCACAAGTTTTATTCTGAAATCGCTAATTTTGGAGCAAATAAAGCCGCCTGAAGGTTGTCTTTCAGTAGGTGTGAAAAAGATGATTTACATCTAAAGATAATGGTAGTTATTTTGTAAACCGAGAGGTTATGCTACAATACTGCCCTTTATAATAATACTGCAAATCTGAGTAGGTGTTGTTATTCTCACAGTTTCAGTTGAACATTTAAACAAAATTCTTCCCACATTTGCAATTTAAGCCAAATTAAAAATCCCTAGCCACCTAAAATGATCACATACAATTGAGAAAAGTTAATGTGTTGGAGAAATAAGACCCTGGGAGGGTGAAAGTAGAGCAAAGACAGCCTAACTAAAATCTTTCCGGAGGCTTCTTCTCCCTTTACCTGCCATGTGCGGTGTAATTAATTGCTGTTAATTGTAAATGGCCGCTGGGCACAATGTCCCGGCCTGTCATTTTCCAGCTGACACAGGTGGGGAGGGGGTTGCGTTTGATTTGTTTTGCTGGCGGTAGCTTTCAGCTCGGGGGCAAGACGGGCCCTGCAGCACTCTGTCAGGGGCCAGAAGCTCCGGTGGGCGACTCCTGCCACAACCAGTAAAGACGTCCCGTACAGAAACGCTGACACCCCTCAGCACACACACACACACGCAGACTATACACACACACATACAGCTCTCCCTGGTAAACACATACATATATTCATGAGAAGCCCAAAAAGGTGTTCAGAAGGCCACAGGCAAGAGGGAGAAGCTGTCATTTGATGTATAAAAAAAAGTGTGTACAATAGCAGTGAAAGAGGAAAGGAGGTTTGGGGTCATGCGCTTTGTTATTGCAATTTTTTTCATTCCATTACACAGCAGCTTGCAGCAACATGTGAATTCAGGATATCGAGCGGAAACCAAATGTGGACGAAAAAATGCGAGGAAAAACTTCAGAGTTGACTCAAACTGTAATTTTTCGACTGTTTACTTTTGCTTTTCTGGTGCTGCTCTCTGCCCTTCCTGTTTGTTGATGAGCCTGCCAACCAATAGGACGGTCCGTGCAGTTTGCTGTGAGGGTGGTGGCAGCAGAGAAGTCTGTGTGTGTGCGCGTGTTGGTAACGTTTCAGAGTTGAGGGAGGGCAGCGAAACAAGGTGAAATGACAGTCGGGTGCATATCAGAGTGATATAATGGTGCTGTGACATGTCGATCACCCCAGCCCCAACACTGAGAGATCAGTCGTATTATCTTGAGCTGATAGCAAAACAAAAATAGTTAAATCTCGGTGACGCCTGTCGTTGCACAACAGCATATCACCACCTCCTGTGTGTTTCTGCCACAGAATGAATGACTTACCTCTGACCGGAGGTGCAACATCCAAGATATGTTTTCCAAAACTAAAAGAAAGTACTTCCTGTTTTCATAGCACATGTGAAAGTGAAGAGCAGACAAAATATTGACACTCAAGTTAATCATCACTTGCTTAATTTTGTCAGTCTACAGATCCTGTTGTTCATCATGAAATTTAAAAAAGTTACAAATATTTATAAAAATTTAAGTAACTGTCAGGGGCATGCACGTCGTTGAGTCGAACAGAGGTTAGAATAAAAAGCTAATTTAACCAAACAAACACATATGCTACTGTACTTTAAAAAATCCTCGTGTCTTGGTATGCGCTGTAGCATCTCAGCTCTCTGTGTTGACTCATTGAGAAAAAGAAAGAAAAAAAAAAAAGACACATCCCACTAAGGTTTGACCCATTAGCACGTCATTCACTAAAGCTGATGAAGCGTGCCGTATCTGAACAGCTCCCACTGGCATGATTTTCTTTTTATGCTCGCTAGAAGTTGCCCCTGCATCACATGCTTCACTGAGCTGCCTAATATCTCCTTCACTTGTGTATCATCTTAAAGACAGAGCAGTGTTTGTGATGCTGTGAGTTTGAATGCACTCTGTTTCCACTGGGCGCATATTTTTTGACTTAACAACCATTTAAAATTAAAGTTAATGACAGGCCCCACATCAAAATGGTGATGATTACAACTAAAAACAAAGAACAGCATGCCACTTTTGTCCTCCGCTGATAAAATGCTGACTATTTTACTGTCTGGTTCCGTTACAGCTTTGAGATACTGAATGCTAGATAATATTTTAAGTGTTTAAATCAAAGCTGACTAGCCAGCACTGTCTTGTTTTAAACCAGACACAATGATACACTGATTTAAAGAAGCAATTTCTTGAAAATCCAACTCACATTTATCTTTTAATTCACTTTAATTGGACTTTACACCATCGCCAAACAGCTGGTGATGGAGTAAAGTTTTATTTTTAACCTCTTTTTCCATGCAGTTACTCCATCATCAAATCTAAATCCATTCATTACCATCAACATTCAACCTCTATAGAGCCATTCAACACAAATTAGCATCACCACCTGAGTGTTTGTATATTCCTCACTGTGTCTCTCTCCCTCTCCCTCCACTTTTTTATTTCCTCCCTGTCTCCATCTTTCTCACTCTGATTTGTCTTCCATCAGCCTCCCAGTATACCTGCGCTGGAAGCCAGGGAGCTGTCCCATTACTTATGCATAGGTATCATAGGTATTCATGTGTGTGCATGGGATAGGGCGCATCCGGAGCAGGGGCCGGGGCCCCGACATGACAAACAGGGTGTCAGCAAGGCTCCGCGGGACCCATTAATATGCCGGCGGCCGACAGGGATCCTCACCTACGCGCGCTTAATATTCCTGTATATTAAACAACCATAAATCAGAGGATATAAGCGCTGTGAGCTGTTGTGTGTGTGTGTGTGTGTGTGATGTGTTTCAGTGTGTGCGAAGAAATTGTGTGTGTGAAGGATGCTGTGTGTGGTTGTTTGTGTTTGTGCATTTTTGAGATGGTGTGTGCTGGATACTTTTGGGAAAGAGGAACAGGGTTTTACTTAGGTCAGTTTTTGAATTTATGGATGTGTGTGTGTGCCCGAGTGTGTTTTAGTGTGGACGTGCTCTCAGACACTAAGTCAGGGGAATTCAGAGGGGAAGACAGCGTCAGCCTTTTAGCCTTTCAGCCCGGCTTTAGCCCCGAAGCCTCACTGCCGACCTACAATATCCTCCAAACCAGATCCTTTCAACAGTAATAGAAATTTCTTCCCAAATCTTCCTTGGGATATTTTCTCTTCATATCTATATATCTATATATATCTATATAGTCGCCGTTGTTGTTTACATTTGTTGTTGTTGTTTTTGGCCTCTGCCTTTGTGCTGAGCTAAGTGCTCATAGCTGCATTTTTCAGACACCTCCTGTCAATCAAGCTGAGTGTGCACATCACTGTTATCTTTTTTTTCCTCACATTTTCTTTTGATGAAGTTTGTTTCATTTCTGTAGCTGGCTGCCTTTCTTGTTTGCCTGTTCAGCAGCGGTGGCTGTCGCTCTCTGTCATGCTCACTATTCACTTTGTGTTGTTTATGCCAAACAAACCACAAACATCAAACACATCACTTTTCTTGACACCACAGAAACCTCCCTGTGAGTTTAAGTTTGGAACACACACACAGATGCTTTTATGAAAAGGAAATTCAATTACTGCCGTGTTTTTATAACATATAAAACTTTTTTTTTTTTTTAATTCAAATCACTTTTCTGCCTCGTAACACTTGAAAGTTGCAGGGTCATATGAGAACTGCAGCATCCAACCTCCCTCAGTTAAACACACACATTTCACAGTTCATCCTGTCCCCCAACACACACACACACACACACACACACATATACTGCCCTGCTCCCCTTTTCCCCTCCCCCTGCCATATTAATCTGTGTTACATGCATGCAAATCACCTTGTTTAATTAGAGACAAAGAATCTGTGTGTGTGTGTGTGTGTGTGTGTGTGTGTGTGTGTGTGTGTGTGTGTGTGTGTGTGTGTGGTGAGACCTGCACCCCCCAATCCTGATATTCATGATGTGATATGGGTCCCTTGGTCCGAGGCAGGCAAGACGGCAGTCAGGGCCTAATTTTGTTTTCCCAGTAGGGCCAACTATTAGTTTCTCAGCTCATTAATTACGCTGTTGTGGAGAAATCATTAATAGTTAAAGTCGGCCTACAATAATGTATAATGGATACATTTGACGGCTCCTGATTCCTCCTTTTTTTCTTTTGATGTGTGATCAATTTTTTAACGGTCATGATAATCCCCGAGCCTCGTTGAGTGGGCACTGGAGTTGACCTCAAGCATGTTGGGAAATGGTTGTGTGTGAGTGTATGTGTGTGTGTGTAAAATCACTGTGTATAAATTACATACCATTTGAGCCGTCGGGGGCTCTCCAAGGTGGCGGAGCGTCTGGCCTGCTACCATCTCTCTCTGTGTGTGATCTGGACCCGTGTGTGATTGTGTGTGTGTGTTTTCCTTAAGAATGTACGAGAAAGACTCAGCATGTGGGTGTGAGTGTGTGAGAGTGTGTGTGTGTGTTTGTATGTGTGTGTCTTCCCTCTCGGCTCCTCTCCCTCAGATCAGTGACAGACACTTTTGTGACGGAGGTCATTAAAATCACTCCCAAGGCAGCTCGGGGTGTGTGAGAGTGTGTGTGTATTTGTCTGTGTGTGTATGTGTGTGTGTGCCCCTCCTCAGCCCCAAACTCCTCACCCCCAACCTGCCTTCTCCACACCCCCTCTTCAATTTTCTTCTTCTGTTCTTTCACTCATCCGTCAAGACATCATGAGCTGGAGTGGGCGCAGGCTGACTTGATATCTGACTATTCACAGATCAGGGCAAATGTATGTGCATGTATTTGCATATACAGTTAAACGTGTGTTTTCTTCTGCTGAATGCAATTAAAATAAGTCTGTAATATTCTCCAATATTTGTATTAGCGAGTGTTTTTCTGTTGCGTAGCCTCCCAGACGTCCGTTAGCTCATTGCACGCTGGGCTCGGCGAGCCTCGTCAGAGTAAGAGGTAATTAAGTATGAATAATTAACACCAGCGCCCCCCGACTGGGAGACAGCAGAGCAGCTTCCCCATGGCAGCAGTCGGCCAGATCACACATGGCCCTCGTAGCGGTCCACCGTGTGCCCGGCTCGTTCATTAGAAATACCCACGGCACAGACTCGTTGTGATCCTCACCACAGGATCCTGCATGGAGGGGTAGGCAGGGGGCATCATGGGTATGTTTGGTTCATCAGGAAAAAAAAATCAGTTTGCTTATTGTCACCCTTTTCAGCATTTGGGGGTTTTGTAAAGAAAATTAAAGTTTCTGCTAATGGATTATGATATTTTGAAGCTTTGAGATATTGCGTAATCAGATAGTATTTTGAAATGTGAATTTTCTTGGAGTCTATACCAACATCAAGCTTTTGAGGTGCGTATTTCCTGAGTGGTAGACAGAGATAGCCAGCTGTACAGTGATTATTTAGCAGAGCGGTCCATAGAAGTTTCTGTGTTTGGTCAATGAATAACGACGCTATCTATTAGACCTGCAGGGTTTAGGAGTCAACAGGTAAATGTCAAGTGTAATCACCACAGGAAAACCTTTGCTCCACATACAAGTTACAAACGAGGAGGTCACTTCCATAACACAGCGCTTATATCAGTATCCATACATGAGCAAATCTTAGTCTGTAAAAACGTTTTTTAGCATTTATGTTTTAGCTAATATTTAGAATATGTGCATTTGTCCCCCTAAATAAAAACATGAAAATGGCAGAGGACTTTTATTCTGACAAAATGAAGACACTTACACCATAAATTGATGCAAAAAGGCACAAAGTGGTGAATAAAAATTCACCAGAATGCCAGATATTAAGTTTTTGATGCTCAAAATGTTCAGGCGGAGAACCCCCAAACCCTTCCATTTCATCAGCCTTGTGCGGAATGAAACACTTCAAGAAATTGTTTTATAGCTTAATTTAATGTGTCAAAATGTGGTTAGTGATACATAATTATGTGTTCTTGCACGAACACTGTCTAGAGTAGGTTTAAACCCTTGTTTGCCCATGTCTTAAAACCAGCAACTTTTCTTCCAGGTATAAATTTGCTATTGTCCCATATGGGCGTAAAGGTTAAGAGTAGGGGGGTTTCCCCTATATATTTTTTGACCTCACGCCAGATACTTGTATTTTTTAGAAATGTTTTTTTGTGTTTTCTCTAGTTTCTTTGGTTCAGAAGAGTAAAGGTAGCTTCTTGGTCACCCCTCAGCTGAGCATGTCCGAATTTTCACCTACAATGGAGGTTCTATTGGAGAGAAGTTGTGCAAAGCTGCTTTCACTTGTGCTGCCTGACAGTACCAGTGTAGGTTGGGGAATTTTAGACGCCCACTGTTGTATGGCAGGTAAAGTAGGGTAAAAGAGAGTCCAGAGCATCTAGTATGCCAGATTAAATTGCAAAATACTTACTCAAATCTTTGAGAAAATGACATTCAAGACAAAGATTTATGTACTAAGGAGCTAATAATGTCATCTCTTTTGTCTCCTTCTTCATTCTTCCTGTCTGTCAGCTGTGCGGGCGGACCGCATGCGTGGCGGTCGCAACAAGTTTGGCCCGATGTACAAACGTGACCGGGCCCTCAAGCAGCAAAAGAAGGCGCTGATCCGAGCCAACGGCCTGAAGATCGAGGCCATGAGTCAGGTGATGCAAGCCGTGCCCACCGACCTCACCATCTCCTCAGCCATCCAGAACATCCACTCGGCCGCATCCAAAGGCCTTCCACTGAGCCACCACCCGGGCCACCACACCGGTCACCACCACCACCACCACCATCATGCTACCGCCCTGCCCCCCACAGACTATGACCGCAGCCCATTTGTCACCTCGCCAGTCAGCATGGCGATGCCGCCACACGCTGGCAGCCTGCAGGGCTACCAGGCGGCCTACGGACACTTCCAGGGCACGCGCACCATCAAGTCAGAGTACCCAGACCCGTACACCAGCTCGCCGGAGTCCATCATGGGCTACGCCTACGTCGATGCCTACCAGACAGGCTCGCCACCCAGCTTCCCTCACCTGATCGTAGAGCTGCTCAAGTGTGAGCCAGATGAGCCGCAGGTTCAGGCCAAGATCATGGCCTACCTGCAGCAGGAGCAGGCCAGCCGAGGCAAACACGAGAAGCTCAACACCTTCGGCCTCATGTGCAAGATGGCCGACCAGACACTCTTCTCCATTGTGGAGTGGGCACGCAGCAGCATCTTCTTCCGTGAACTCAAGGTAGGTGATCCATGTGATGAGAGAGATTTGGTTTGAATCTGAGAAAAATTTCGTACAACCTTGTTTTCATGGCTCTGGCCATAGTTCTTTTTCAGTGATGATAGCGTGCTACTATTAAAGCTTTATTTCTCTCTGCAGTCACTCTGCAGGCCTTTAATAAATTATCCCGCAGTTTGTTTCAATGCTAAATCGCTGACCACATTGTCATCCATAATTGACAGTACTTTACACAGTTCATGAACATCATCTGCTCAGTCCTTTATCTTCAACAGGCCTTTAATCTTCCTCTTTTATGCACTGGCTCAACACTAATGCAGAGTACACAGGGCTGCGCGTGTGTGTGTGTGTGTGTGTGTACCGGTGTGGGAGGGAGGTCTGCTTGTAGCTGCCACCGCTGTCTGTCCCACTGCCTGATCAAAATTCAGCAGCCAGCCACATTTACCCTGTGTGTGACACATTTTGGCTATGGGTTGTGAAAACTTTGACTATGAGCTCCAGGCACTTTTCATACTAACAGGGTCCTAGTCTGAGGGTTTTATGTGAACTGCATACCGCCCATCTCCCCTTGAAATATTTCTCAGATCTAAGTGGGCTCACACTGTGTGATGATAAGAGATATTGGCCATTAGCATATTGGTCAAACAAAATTCAGAGAGCTGACCGTATCACACAGAGGGTAGAGTCACAATGGCAACAATTTGTCTGTTGCTTTTCTCTTTAAATAACAGCTTAATTAAGTTTTTTTTTGTTATTTATGATAGATATTCTTATTTAAAAAGCATTTCTTATACAGCCTTTATGTAATCTGCAAAGTCTATTACATGAACAGTATTTCAGCCTGGCAAAAACTGTCCTCTGTGGGTGTTTAGTACAGTCAATCCCAACTGACCAATAGAAACAACCCACCAACGACTCATGTAAAAAATGTGATAATTCTTGCTTATTCACAGAGCCCAAGGGAGAGTTTCTGGTGTGTGTTTGTGCGCTCGCAGCCTTATTTGCTCTGAATGAAGGTTAATGTTCGGAGCGACATGAAAGGCGTTTGATTAGTCTGCGCTTCACCTGTTTTTCTTCCCGTTGTCTGCCCTCCTTTGTCTGTTTGTTTCACACTGCATCGCCAAAGGCTCAGCTGCATATTCATGGGCCCGGGCCTGTTGCAAAATTCCCTGCAAATATTTGATATGATTTTGTTTTCAAAGGGGGGAAAATAACAAATGAAATAAATGCAATATTAAAAAACACAGCCAATTACAACACAGACAAGAGTACTTGAAAAACACATGTTGACATTTAGCACGCGCCGTGTCCCCGCTATTGACATTTTCGAGATCTGTATTTGCATTCAAGCGGGGTGCGCGGCACTGCACTCATACACACACTGCGGGCACAGGCTCGTAAGGTGTGGCCACGGCTTATAATTGTGTGTGGTTCGCCCATTAACTTTGAACGATCATTTTTTTGCTCCACTGTGAAGCTTCTCTATTTCTCACACCCTCGTCCTAATTCAATTATCTCAGCCACTTGTGTTTGTCACTCCCTGATTTGCTGCTGAATGAAATGTCATTATGTTTGCCTAATGACTACCCATATTACTGGAGCTTAATAGTAATTGAGCTGGGTGCCTGTTACAAAGGTAGAACATGACCTGAGCTCAATGCAGGAGAAACCTCTTCCTGCACCCCCTCCTCTAAAAAATCCTCTCCTGCTCCTGTTGCACGAGCCTCATTGGTTTAGGGGAGGTGGGGGCGTATTTCACTTAAGTGAGGGAGATAATTGAACCGAACCCCCCCTTGCAGTGTTTTTAAAGAGCCATCTAAAGCACAAGGGGGATTGAAAAATAATGCGCTAGCTGTGGCTCTGACAGTTTTTCCCACACAAGCCACAATCATTGCTTGTTTCTCATTAGTAACTACAGGGAGGACTGCTGAGCAAGGCTTAGTGCTGGTGATGGTGGAGAACAAGCAAACTGTGAGCTGTAGCCAAACTGGTATTGATCACATTGTGTGTATATTGCTGTGATGTTCTTTTGGTTTTAAAACAACTCCCTAAAATTGTTTGCTTAAGAGTTTTTTTTTAAGCTGAGCTTTAAGGCTTTGATTTGTTTATTAATCATAATTGCAGAGTGTGTGTACCGTGCAGTGTGTGTAAATGTGTTCTGTTCTGCTGCAGGCTTTTATGTGTTTGCTACTGCAGCTCGGCACCAAATTACATAGAAAAATCCACCCACCACATCTCCCCACTTTACCTCCCTGTGAATATATGCCTACTTTTGTGTCTGTGTGTGTTCATACATAGAAATACATGCAATCTAATAGTCTTAGACATTGCCATTAATTTCTGTGAGGGAGTGGACCCCATTGTTTTAGCTTGTGATCGTTAGTGTCATTAAAGATTTCATGTTTTTGAATCTACCTGACCTTCGACATCCCGTGTTTATACAGATCTGGTTATTAGATGTACGGGTGAGCCTGGTACCAGAGAGACAGGAAGCAGAGTAGAATTAAAAGTTTGTCACAGGAGCAGTGTGGCGCTGTAGGAAGCTATAAATACACTTCATCTCACACACACACACACATACCCACATTAAGACACAGACACCGCTCACACATAACGCACAGCCCCTCTCACTATTATTAGCTCCGTAAGAACAAAAGAATTTCTCCGGTAATAGAGCCAAGCTGGGAGGGTGTGTGCGAGGCGTCTGCCAAAAAAAGTGTTTAAAGATTTAGTTTCCATAAGTTGGCCTCGGTCACGGGACTCATAAATATTTAGCCATTAGGAGCACCTTCTAAAGAGCTCTCCCCATTCTTTTCCAGTGCGGCACTCCGACTCTCTCTCCCCCCCCAACCTCTTTCTGGGAATGAGACATGACGTGAGGGACGTTTATTTCTAACACCTTGGATCCGAGAAGTTGGGGTGGGCTCTTACCGCCAACCTACCCCAGTTTTGATTGGTTTAACACATCGACAATTAGAGAAAGTCGGGGCTGGTGCACTGGTTTTGAAATCAGAGACAAAGTGGCGTGATGAGAGAAGGTTTTGGCTCAGTTCAGGTCACGATCACTTGTGGTTATTTTAATATAATATGCGCGAGCTGAGGACAGGTGCGTGTGGATATGTGTGTGTTTATGCCTATTATGTCTTCTTCTGGCCTGTTAAGTCTATTCAGCCCTTAATAGGAGTTCCACAGAGTTTGAGTGTGTTTTCAAAAATATTAATGCTGATAAATATGCAGATTTAAGTCAGTTGGTTAATGTATGGATTGATTTTGCTGGGCTGTGTAAACTGTTATTCATTCTCCAAAATATATATATACACAGATGTCTTTGGGAAATTGACAAGTTTTAACCTCATTTTTTAACAATTTACATTTTTAGATGGTTGATTTTGTTCTGATTTGATAAGTATGTGTTGCAAGTTCAGTGTCTGTGTGTGGTGCATATGAAATTAATTATCACTGCCCAATCCAGGATATAATTGTATGACTATATAACAATATTTGAGTGGTATCTAAAGGGAGAAACACATGTGTTTGTCTCTCAGACACATTTGGTACTCTGCCACCCCTCCCTTCCCCATCGTCTCCTGTCCTGCCATGAACCCCTCTGCCCACTCTGGCGCCACCACCAAACAGGCAACTTTGCGTGTTAAGGGACAAATCCTCTGAAAAATGCTTTTACAAACAGCAACAGGCAATTGTTGGTCCTGTCTTCCTGTGTGAATTTTGCTGTTTGGTGGCACGAAACAGTCCATGTAGCAGTTTCTCCATTGACAGTAGCTTTAGTAAAACAGATTTTATGCAACCAAATGGATGCTGCGTATGAGTTTTCTTCATTTAAAATTATAAAGGGAAAAGACAGTTCTAATTGCAAGGGGAAACTTTTTAGAAAGCATTCTGGGAAATGTAGGAATGATCTAAATGAAGCAGATATATCTGAGGGAGGATGAGAAAGATAGGGTATTACACTTCTTAACTTCAGTAAGATTTATAAACACACTGAACATCATGGATCAACAATGCATTTGAAAATGATTAACACATGTTGACATGAGTTTTAAAAAAAATCAAGAGCTTAGTATCTCACTGAAAACAGAAATTAAAGAAGCAAGTAAACTGACAAAGTTTTACCACATGAAAATGCGAGAACAAACAAAAGTTTTAAGGTAAGTGTGAGCTTGTCTTACAAACTCTTTAATAGCAAACAACTAAAGTAAACTTTTAAAAGGATATCAGATAGTTTAAGTTACTGGTTGACATTTAAATGAACCTTTGTAATTAAATTAAAGAAATCTCATGCTTTCTTTGTGAGAACTGTAAACAGCCTTCTTGAAAACACCTCTTCTAATGTTCCTGTTTGTGCTGAGCATAAGATGCTAGCATGTGTATTGACACTGTGTATACGTGTGTGTGTGTATGTGTGAGAGTGACTCATGCTGTAGCTGGTCCAGCGTGCTACCCTCTCCTCTATTGTTCCAGCGTTGGGATGGCTGGCCTGACTCCCACCACAAACACAATGAGAGGGAGAATTTAGCAGGGCAATCGGGACTATTGATGATTCATATGTTTATATCTTACCTTCCTAGCTCTACTCCCTTTTCACCACACCGCCCCGCCCCCCCCCTTTCCTCTCTACACCCTTTAATAAAGAGGATGTGTGTCTGGTGTTGGGACAGCGAGCACTTTTGTGCGCCTTGTCAACACACAACACACAGAGGTTGATGAAGTGACGGAAATGACCACGTCTGAAAAGACTTTTAAGTAATCCAACGCATAAAGGCTGCTACAGTTCAGCCATACTACAGTAAAGAGAGAAAATATACCTGTCATATAGTATGTGTGTTTTGCTGGAGTTATTTTCTCATAAACATTTGTTCTTTTTTCCTGTATCCCTTTACCCTTTTGCCACGTGTGCTATCACTTCTTCAGGTAGCAATTTGCTCCAGAAAAGAGCTATAATTTTGTTGAATTTAATCAAGACGTGGACATAATGGACAGGTAGATTACTTAGTCGGTTAGTTTTTGATTCTTGATTCATCTCTGCATTTACAGTCTTGACCTGCTCCCCAACTGAATACATCTTAAAGCTGTAATCACTGCAAAAAGATGTGCATAAAAAGAAACCTTTGCGCCTCTGTTCTGAGAGACCGACAGTAAGGAATGACGCTGTGATTATGTAGCAAAAATGTCCTTTTTTTATACACATAGTGTATGGATGCTCACTTATTCACAGAAAAGTCTTGTTAAAAGGTTTTGGAAGGGCTGACAACAGCAGGTTTAACACAGTTTTAAGTTTTAAGCTATTCAAATCAACTGGCAAAACTCAAAATTGCAAACTGCAGGTGCATTGCAGATGCAACAGAAATGTTAAACAGTCTGGAAACAATTATAACTCCAAACAGCGACAGTATTTGCAAGATTAAGCTCTGTTGCAGGGGCACTACAGTGGAATAGTTGCATAGAAATGAAACTGCGGCCTCATAAGCAATTGAGCCTCACCAAATCTGCACAGTTTGAGACGTGTATCAGGACATTTCAAAGAGGGCCGGAGCAGCTGTGAAAGCCAAGCGTCACCCTCCTTCTCATTCCTACGTTTTACTTCACGGTAACAAGAGATGACATGTTGTTTAGAGTCTGTCTTGAGTCAAATGCTGTGTAACATTATTCGTATATTTAGTCCGTCCACCTGATAAAAGTGGAGCAGGGAGGAAAATAGCTGTGACATTTTGAAATGTGGCTTCACTGTTTATTTTAGTCATCCAGGGACAGTTTTTTGGGGGGATCCAGACAGGTTCTGTGCTTCTCTGTCTCTTTCGTTTTCTCTCTGTTTTGTCTCTCTGCATGTAGCGGGAATGGCAAAAGCAGAACTGAGGGCCATTAAGTTGAGGAGGAACTGTATTAGAAGTCTTGTTCCCTGGGAAAGCTCCCAGCTGAGATGGGACGGCCATATTGGATAAACAGATGGCCGGGGAGAGGAAAGGACAGGCGAGGAGAACAGAGGTGAAACAAAGAGGGGAGATGAGAGAGGGGATGAGGAGAGGAGGAATGCGGAGGAGAGCCGAGGAGAGGGAAGGAAAGGAGAGTGGATAACAAAGAGGGAGAGGTAATGGAGAGAAATATGAAAAGTGATGTGATGGAGGGAAAGAAAAGACAGAAGATAAAAGCAGAGAGAGATGAGAGGTAAAGAAAGTCAACAGGAAGGGCAGGAGGGCAGGAAAGGGATGAGGTAATGCATGTAAAACATGGAACAAGACAGGTGATACAGTATTTCACTGCTGTTTGCAGTAAACCAGATCAAAGGCTGAATAAAATTTCACTGCAGTAGAAAATACTGAGTCTTTTACTGTGCACATGTTTGCACAGATACACCTCACAAACTGTACTCACACCATTCTTAATTTGGGCATCCTGTTAGCCGAGAGGTTTAAGACCTCTGTTGCACATCATCCCCACCTTTCTGTCTTTACATTTTCTTCTAGCTGGTGACTATTTCCTGTCAAAGAAAGGCAGAAATGCAGCATTATAATAAGAATAAGTTGGTAGGACTACAGTGTCCTGGCATTGGCTTAATGCCAAATTTAAAAAAAAATGTTTTAAGAATTTTTTAAGATATTTTAAGAAATATTTTTCAAGGTTAAGTTGTCAAAATGTTAATTTAAAGTACACTGTTAAATTCCTGTTTGAATAAAAAAAAAATCCTCTTTTCTGATTACTTTTTTTTTTTACATTTTTCAAATTTAAAAAAATCTATTTAATTTGCTTTTTTAACTTTTTTTTTTAGATATTTTTAGATAAAAATAAAATAAAATAAATAAATTCAAATAACATCAAATGTTTTTTTTTTTTTTAATTATGTGCACCATCCTTGGCAGTCAGATATTTTCAGACATGTCCTGGTCATAAATTCTCTGCCAACTCAAATTTCAAATGGGTGTAAAACCTCACAAAATTCACAGAAATCTGCAACAACCTTAAAAAAAAATTGAATAAAATGAGCATTTTATAAGCAGTAGAATTATTTACAACTCTGACTCCACCAGTTTATTCCACTCCTCTAAGCGGCTGCATGTCAGTCAATCACACACTATGACAGATCCCTGGGGTGGGGCCAAGAGGGGGGCTGATGTTCACATCTCACACCTGAATATTCTCCACTTATAGATTTACCTGAGTGAATAATGTAAGGTCCTCTGATGCGCCCCACTCTGCCCTGCTGCATAATTCCACCCCCCTCCTCACCTCCCCTCTATCTACATCCATAAATATTACATGAATTTACTTTGGTGAAATTATACTTACACCACCCGCCCGCCCAGTTCAGACTGGAGGGCCTTTTTCTACAGTCTTAGTTATCCTCTTTATACACACACACACTCACTCATGCACACACACTTTTTTTCCGTGACCTATCCAGGAGCAGTTTAATTTTCAAGGTGCAACCAAGTGTGTGTGTGCATGTTTGTGTGTGTGTTGGAGAGCGGAGGAAGGGGGGTATATTGCTCCTGCCCTGCTTTGACCGCTGATTGCCCCTTTTCTTTTTTTCTTCACACCCCATAACTGAGTGGAAATTAATAAGCCGTTTTAGGCGTGATCTGTGAACCCTGGGAAGTGGTATATCTATACCACCTTTCACATACACACACACACACACATAGATTCAGAGCCTCGGGCTGCAATGTCTGTCTTGTCATAGAGGTCAACAATCTCTCCCCCCCGCAACAACCTCCCCTCCCGACACCCCAATCCTGACAAACTGCAAGCGTGATGGGGTTGGCGGCCGCACGCAGTTGGCAGAGATTTGTAACTGTGTCCCTGGTCCATTGCATTTGAATTATTCGGCAGGCTGTGCGGCACCCCCCCAACACACACACACACACACCATAGCATGCTTGCTTTACCTTAGTTGGGAAGAAAGAAGGTGTAGAGAGATTAAGAGGGATGCAGGAAAGGAGACGGGGAGTTTAAATGAGTTACAGAACCAGTAAGGAGAGAAGAGCAAAGACTGTGACATGATATTGAAACTGAGTGGCAGGGAGAGAAACTGCAACAGAATGAATGATTTCGAGTGAGAAAGTGACCATATTAGAAAGAGAGGACAGGGCCAGAGATGGAGTTAGAGACAGAGAGTGATATCGCAGCGAAGAAGGAGGGAGAAAAAAAAAGAGTTGGCCATGAGAGATAAAGAGCGGTAGAAAGAGACAGAGGGAGAATATGAGAAGGAGATAATGAAGGACAGTGAGAGAAGGACAGAAAGAGGGAAATGAGGAAGAGAGCAAGGTGGGGGGGTTAAATGGGAAGATGAACACTGAGCTGCGAGAGGCAACGACCAAGGGCAAGAGGAAGAGGAGGAGGAGGAGAGGGGGCATGGTGAAGGACAACAAGGGAGGGTGTGGAGGGAGGGTGGTGGGGGGGTGAAAAGAGGACCGGTAGGTTGGGGGTGTGTGGTGGGGGTGTAAGGGGGGAACAGGTGGAAGGTTAATGGGCCTGGAGCGGATCCACCAGACGCTCTTGGGCTTGATATATGGGCCCGGGGCCTGGCGCGGGGCGTAGGCTTTCAAAGATATATTATTTCATTTGAGGAGCAGCACCATTCTGGCCGACAACCACCCCCCCACCCCACCCCCACCCACAATCCAACCGGCCTCACCCCCACTTCCACCAACACCCCACCACAGACCAGCATTTGTCCAGTGATAGATGACACGCCCCCCCACCACCCCGGCACACACACGCACAGATACACTTACAGTATTGTCCCCCCAACACACACATTGCCCCTGTGCAATTTTTTTGTTAGTCAAGAGACTTGTCTAAATTTTCACTCAGTTCAGCCTTTCTTTCTTTCTTTCTTTCTTTCTTTCTTCCTCTGTTTCATCCCTTCCTCTTGCCTTACTCCCCCCCCCCCTTTCCCCTCTGCTGTCAGTCTTTCTCCCCAGCTGCAGGCCGGTCTTACGGCCGCCTGTGTGTTTTTTTAAGTTGCTATTTTAGTGGTAACAATATCTGTTTGATCAGTAGCACTGGGAAGGAGCAGGAGTTTGGGGAGGGGGGGTTACGGGAGAGGGAGAGGGTGGTGGGTTTCACAAAGGCCTCTTTTCATTCATAAATTATTGACCATTGCGCAAGACATCACTCTCTCTTTTTCATAAATACTGTAAACCCCCCACCCCCTCCCACCCCTGAGTTTCTTTTCAATACCAAATGAGAAAAGTGGATTTTGGGATCTCTTTTAAAGACAGTGTGCTTCTGTCTAAAAAAAAAAGAGTATAAATCAGACACAACAGAGGCTGTTCTGTACCTGGAAGGCTACAGGTTGACCCTCCTGAATGTGTTCCCTATGTTAAATGTAAGCATGTGGCACTACTCCCACAGGTCCTGCAGGTGAAGCATGTACATTCATATGTGTCTGGTATTTGAAAAAGTTCCACTGTGTGTGACAAGATAGCAATTGCAGACACGTGTTCAGTGTGAAGCTCTCGTGGCGTCAGTATTTATTTCCTGGCACAGCCAAAGTCTGCATTTTCCAATAGCATCTGCCATGCTTGACCGCAGGCGACCACTGATCTGACAAAAATCAAACTTTCCAATGTCCTCCTCACGTCCCCTGATGGTTGTAGACTGAGCTTTAAGATACAGCCTTTCCAAATACTGGAATGGTCCCGTAGGTCAAACCCCAGGGGTATTCAGCAGGCCGGAAGGAAGAACAGGAAACTTGTTAAAAGGGAAGATTTAAAGTCGCCCGTCCCAAAGGAGCGGCAGCTATAAGGAGACGACGGGGGTTGGGAGGTTTTAGCATGCGCAAAGTCTGCTCATCTACTTGTTGCTTTGATGAGGGATGAAAGGCTGTCATGAAGTACGAGTTTACAGAGCTCCGAGCAATGATAGACTCAACTGTCCTCAGCAACGTTTCCTCTTCCTCGTCCTTCTTCAACGTCACTCGAGGAATTTTTTTTCACTGTTTCAACATTTACATTTAGCTGAAATTATCACCTAATGTGTGAGAACAGCGAGCAGGTTGTAAACTTAGACACTGACATGACATGCTACTGCTGACAGATGGACACTGTTGCATGGGTCAAGTGTCTGCACCACCCCAGTAAACCTGTAGAAGAGATGTGGGGTTTTTTTAACTTCCATCTATGCTGCCTTCCTCCACCTCACCCTCCCCTTCAAAACCACTGCCAGTTTTTCATTTTCAAGCAAGTTAACGCAGCCTGATTCGCATTTGCGAGCACTTTGGGCATTCGGCAGGAGAAAGAGCAGGTTGTGTTTAAGTCTTGTTTGAGGACGATCAGGGTAAAAGCCTTTTTTATTGGCAGGTCATGCTGCTTGTTAAGACGGTGACGCAGGTGACTAGGCTGTGCTGTTAGCCTCGGCGGCCCCGAACTATCACGGTTGTTGTTTCACAAGTTGACAACAGTCAGTCAAATTAGTAGTGAGAGAGAGAAAGAGAGGCAGAGATTGAAAAGCAGAGAGGAAGTGGGAATGAGAGACAAAGAAAATGGGTAAACAAAGTGGATATAGGGACTTGATTTAGTTGGCCGGGCTGCTAACAAATCAACTCAACAGCGTGCAAACACTTTACACACTCCACCAAAGTACAAAGCAACTTTCTCCCTTCCCTCTCCTCCTCTCTGCCGCGCTTACAGTTATGAGCCGTGTTAAATCTACAGTTTATGCAGGAACCTTTCCAAAGTGCCTCCCATCAGAGACCCTGCAAGCCCAAAGAGTGGTGCTCACAGTTTGCGGCAGCAAAGGACAAATTAGAAGTGATCCTCGTAAAAAGTATTGTTATCTGCGGGCAGGCTCGGTGGCTGAGGGTGCCGATATGTTGTAAGTCGGGTGGTAAATATACAGACAGAAGTGCCGGCGTTTTGCTTCTAAATAGCTCCGGGGTATAGGGTTTCCTGGCGGTCAGAGGGGCCGAGGTGTGGCTGCTGCAGCCTCACACCGACCCTCAACCCCTAAACTAAACTCACCACACAAAACTATGCAAACCTGTCAGCTAATTTATCTTCCTGTTTTAGCCAGCCTGCATTTCGTCTTTGTAAATGAGACAATTTGGGAAGTATCAAAGCAAAAATGGCTGCAGAAAGGGCATCCAATCAGTGGTGACATCTTTTCGCATATTCACATAGCTATATTATAAAATTATAGCCAGGTTTAGTGAGGAACAGTAAAAAAACAATGACTCCATTAGACATATAAGGTAATTAATGTTTAACAGTATCTTGTGTATCTTAAGGGACACTGAACAGCAGTCTTCAGACAAAGATTTTGTCCCTCAAACTGCTCTCTGAAACACAATGCTTCAACTGGCTTTTCAAGTAAGTAACAAAAAAAAAACCCACAAAGAGCCCCCAGCTTCTTATGTTCCGATGTTGCGTGGCCTCAATTATCTGCGTGTAATCCAGCCTGCCTAGAGGTTGTGCCTGTGTCTGCCGCTTTCGTCACCGAGCTGTCAACAGTTGTCCCCCAATGTCTATTTTTGATGCTTATTTACGGCTTGTCTATTCTGGACAGGGAGTGGGGAAGCTTTGGGGGGGGGGGTCGGGGGTCCGAGAGACAATAGACAAGACAGTGGTGGAGCACAGTCGACAGCTCGCCTTCTAGTTTTACACTTAAAGAGTGGAGGGGTATTTATATTCAACCGGGAAGGCGGGTGATTGAATTTGCACAGCGATGATTGATGCATGCAGTGCACAGGAGTAACACTAGACATAGTGGTTGTGTTGTGACGACGAGCGAGCGAGAAATTTCATGGGGGACGCACGCCAAACAACGACCTAGCCGAGAAAATGGCTTCAGCCCCGCCGGCAAAGTAGGACAAAGACACCTGTTCCCTATCCTACTTTAAGCGTTCCTTTCTTCACTGGTTTTAATTTTGCTCTTGCGCTCCTTATTCTTTTACACTACATCAGGACTTTTTATGACTCTCACACCATTCCCTCTTCACCTCTCAATCTCTTTCTCCATTTCTCCCAAAGTGCCATAACTGCAAACCTGGCACGAGCCACGGATAAATGATTCCATACACGTGAAATAAAGGCATGGCACTAATAATAGGCATTACAGTCTTGCGTTCTTTAAGGATTGCGCCCGCTCAGTAGGGGATGAAAAGAGGCTTTTCAAGCAAGCTGAAACAATGACGAGCAATAAACCAAATATGCTGATGGGGGACTTGCTGAGCTGGGTGTCGACAACACCGTTAAACTTCAAGAAATGAACCAGAAATGCTGAACAGAAACCAAAAAAGACAAGGTTTTCAGGTGGCAAGCCGCAGTCTAACCTTCCCTCAGGCCAATACTTTATACGCCACATGTTGCACTGTACTTCCCATCAGCGGCAGCACCACTAGGCCTCATACTGCCACAGCAGTGCTATAGAGAGACGTCTTTCTCCTAATACAGATGCATTCGTGGCAGTTTCTGTCAGACGAGGCCTGGAGATGCACTTCAGGGAGAAGCGGGGCTCCATCTGTTCTGCGGCGTTGCGGTTTTGATGCCTCGTCTTTCCTTGTACTTCGACTGTTTACATATCACAGGACCTCCGGAAATGCTCAATTAGCTAATTCAGATATTTAATTTGTGCATCAAGGGCTGTGATCCCAGTGATCTCTGGAGCTGTGCCACATTTGGATGTGGATTCACAGCTGTCTGCTCTAAAAGCCCACCACCTAAACCCCCTCACAACCCCCTGTCAGAAAAAAAAAGCACACCCATCCCAGCGCGTCAAACGCTAATGGGAATCTGTGTCTCCCGCCCTCTCAGACAGAAAGCACCACTGCGTCAGTCTCTGCATTTTAAAACAGCTTTGGCTGTCTAAGGCTGTGTTAAGGTATACTGCATATATGTGTTTAAGTGGGTATATAAGTGTGTAACTGTGTGTGCGTGTGTGTGTGTGTGTGTGAGAGAGGACTGTCTCGACTGTTCTAAATAATACAAAAGGGGGAAGCCTTTAGCCTGTCCTCTTTGTCTCCTCTCCTTGTCTTTGCTTCCTCTTAAAGGACAGACAGCCAGACGAAGATTATGGGGTCATTTCCCACTATCTGTCAATGAAAGTCACACAGACACACCCGACTGTACACACTCACACACGTGTACATACGTGCATGCTGATAAATCTCCCTTCTCACTCACAATCTGACAGTCACGACCGTATAATTAAGTGAATGAAAACCCCACTTTTAACCAACACACACACTCACCTCCTCACCCCCTTATATTGCATCCCCTCCACCTGCCTTTCACACTCAGCACACAAACACCAAGTCATAAATTGCAGCATTAACTCAAATAATGATTGCACGGCATGAAAATTCAATGGCTGGGGCTTAATGCCCAGGAATCGCCTGGTAGATTAAGCTCTGGGTGTGTGTGTGTGTGTTTGTGCGTGCTTGGGGAGTCTGTAGCAGGGAGGGGGTGTTGATGGATCAATAGGAGTTCTATGATCAGCACCTCCCAGCCAGGAACCTTATAGACAGTCTACTTGCCTAACTCATTTTACATTTGGATGGCATGCATTTTCTCCGTCTGCAAAGAGGAGAGTGGAGTGGCGGGAAGGGAAGGGAGCAGGAGGCTGCACGTGGATGTGTGTGTGTAAGTATGCAGGTATGGATGTTACTGTCAAGCATTTGTATGCACGAGTCTCTGTGTACGTATCCAGGTCTTGACATGATTGCATCCGTTTGTGTGTATGTGTGTGTTTGTGTGTGTGTTGGAGTAAAAGAGGAGGAAGGGTTACTTTTGGGAGATGCCATTCCCTGGGCTGCATGTGTATTAGCGGTCTAATGTTCATGTGAATAATTGATTAGGGCCTCTCTGTGTTTTTGATAATTAGTTGATAGCTTCTTAGCTCTAAGCCCTGAGATTTCACGTGTGTGTGCGTGTTGGGGGTGTAGGTAGTCCACTTCTGAGGTATCCTGAAAACAATAGCTCTGAAAAAGAAAAAAGAAAAACTCCTTTCCTCTAAGCCATGCACTCATGGATTAACTTTCTCCATAAATGAGGCAGCGGTACATACATTTCTTTCTCATAACCTCATTTTGTTTTCTGGAGTTCTCTTTCATGTTCTGCCTCACCCACGAGTTGATCCCAACTGACGGCGTACCACCAGGATTGAGATACACCTTCTCGCACATATAATATATGATTATAATAAAAACCTGGCAGACGTTACCTAGAAAGTTTGGAGTTTGTACATATCTGGTAAACAGACCAGCAGACAACAATAAACATTGCATGCATGAAAAGGTATCAATTGAAATTCATGCCTGGCCTCTCTCTGGTCCGTTCTCTTGCCTTATTGATTTTCCTATCTTTCATATGCTTATGCATCAAGTAAAAACAGAATAGGAAAGTTTGGGCGTGCTTGGTTCATCCTCAAATCTCTGTGCTAATATCAGACAGAGGAGAGGGTTTGTTGCCATCGTCAGCGACCTTGAGAAAACAAGATGTTCTTCCCGCTGCAGCACACAGACCCACAGAGATACTTTGTTTTCCTCATGAATGTAGTGCCGCTTCTTGTGGATTCTCACAGATGTGTGTGTGTGTGTCTGCATTTTAAGCTAACAACTTAACCTTACATGCCGTGATACATTATTTGTAGCTGCAACAGCTGTTGTAGCTTCTGCATCTTTGTTATTTATTTATTATCTATTTACATATTTGTTAAGCACACTGGCCTGCTACCATAGTCAGATAATACATTTCCTGTGTCTGCAGTGGCCTAGTATCACTGAGGCTCAGGCAGAGCAGGAAGACCTTATTAGGCCCATGTCTCGTTTCCTCTCGTCTCACAAAGTATCTAGACAAAAGGATGCTGCATAGGATGAAAGGACGGATGAGGGGGGCAAGGAGAAAATCAGGGCATGTCCAATCACTCTTTCTACCACAAGCCTGGGACATGAAGAAGAATGTCAGGATGTGTAGACGGATGAGAAGATATGAAGGTGGGGAGAGGGAGAGTGCACGGCCAATCAAAAGCAGAGTGTTCTCAGGGTCAGAGGTCAGCCTCCCAAGTCTGTTAATGCAGTCACCGTGGGAACCGATCAATCTCAGTGCCGCGGCAGTATCGATCAGATGTGGGCACACTAGCATTCTTTCTGATACACACACACACACAAGACGGCATTCATTTACTCTTACAAAGAGGTTTCTGCTCTCAGTCTAACACACAGTGAGTTCATATGCATTGACATGCTTAGACTCCTTCAAAACAACTTGCCTAATGCTTTCCAGTGAACGCCCTTACAAAAATAATTTGGAAATTCATCAGCAGAAAGAAACTTTCTTCGACACAATTGCTACACTTTACTAGCAACTGTATGCTAAGATGTCTTCTGTGGGAGGAAGTATTGTCGGATTGTTTCCTCAGCGAATATGTATTGTTGAAGCTTTGGGAGCGCGGTGATCGACATATAGCGGAATGAATGGGTTATACATTCAGGTGTTTTTGAAATGAGCTTTAGAAACAGACTAAAACTTTACATTGCAACACATTCTACTTTCCCCACAAAAGACACCAGAGTTGGAAGAAGACTTTTCTGCAGATACAAGGCCTTCTTGTGACAATAGGGATATTTTCTGAGCTAACACATGACCTGAGGCATCTCCACGGCTGTTTAGGGACATAATAACAGTCTAAAGTTTCTGTGCACTCAGTCGGAGATAAACCCACAGGCATTCCACACTATCTGATATGTCGGATTAGAGCTACACGCAGCCAACAAACAGGTGTCAGTGACATGAGATGCTGATGTGCATGTCCACAGTGATATACATACAGTGTCACATACATGGAGATATAGCATACACTCACAGTGCAAATCAGAGGGAGTAGTATCACGCTGATGTTAAGTCTGAGAGCTTATTGTCTTATAGGCAGATAAGCATTAATGCATCTTTGAATGCCTTATGTTTTGTTTCTGATTTTAGTTTTGGGTCCATGTTGGCTAACGATCAATGTGGGTCATAGAGAGAGGTACCTGAGAACTGGCTTCTTTCTCACTGTTGGTCAAATCTAATAAAAATATCTTAAATACTACTGAATATATATTTTAAAATGTGTGTATTAGGTGAATGTCTATCTGACCTGATGAAAGTCAGTAAAAGGCAACAAGAAAATAAGAGTTGTTGTTAAGTGGGTGTATTTCATCCTTTTTCCTTTTACATACAAACAAAAACATCCACTATTTCTTTGAACTCGCCCCTCTGTGTAACAACAGTAACATGAAAACTTGATGGTACAAATGCAAAGTTTTACCCCTACCAACCTACATGTAATGAAGGATGTACATTACCCATTGTCCAAGTTCATCTATATTCATCTACATATATACCAACATGTTATGTAGGAGTATTAGGGCCGTGCTTGGGGGAAAAATGAGAGGAGGAAGGTTTTGTATGTTTTTAATTTATTTGTTGCATTTTAAGAACAAAGTATAAATGCTGAAAATAAACTTGAGATATTAAGATTTAAGTCAAACTTTTGAAGATAAATCAAACTACTAGCATTAGCACATACCTATAGCTACCTCTACAAAATGCCTTGTGTAGACAAACTGATGAAATTGTTCTTCAGTATTGGTTTTAGTCACAAGAAAACATTTTTTTTGCCTGATTAAGGTCTAGTCACCAAAATATTGTAGCATTAAAATCATTATTTTTGCAAGTTAGATACTGTGCGGGATTTTTTTTCTAAAAGTAGTGTTCTGCCCATCGCTCTCCTATACACCTGTTTGGAAATAGAAGTGCAAAGTATTTCTTTGTTCTGAGTAACAAGACAATCACTTCTCTTTTAACACATGAACACAGTGTACTATTAAGTATTACAGCTTGACAAGATTGTGCCACAAAAACACACAAACTTAGAAGAGATGGCCGCATTTGTGCAAACTGAAATATCTGGTAATGGACAGACGGGTATACAATGTTAATACCTGCTTGCCACATAGAGAGTATATGTTATATCACAAGACACCATTTCGTGGCCTGGAAGAGCCGACTTTGTTATAGACATTGCAACTTTATTTTCAAAATGGTATTTAAACAGTTCAGCTCTATTCTGACAATGGAATAAAACAGATCTTCTTCCTCTGATTTTTTTTTTCAAATGCCTGGCACTAATACTTAAAGTTTAACTTCATTCTCGACATTTTAACTTCATTTTCGAAATGCAAAATAAAAAAGATCTTCCTCCTCTTCTTCTGCTTAGCTCTAATTCTCTGATGTACTATGTACCGTTATACATAAGTAGCAAGAAAAAGCTTTGGCTATCTTTTATTTGCCATTGAAATCACATTCCTTTGATTCATAAAATAACATCACATTTTTTGGAGAATAAGAAGTTTTTTGTTGTTGTTTTTTTTTGTTTTGTATGTCCACATACTTTAGTCAAGTTGCCCTGGCTGCTCAGCTCTAAAGGGAATTAATGGATTCCTGCTTTATTCACATTGTGCATGCACCAGTAGAGCTGGATCTTTAGCTACACCCTCACTGAAAATGGCAGGTAACCAACTGGTGTAAAGCTAGTGAATGACTTCATGTGGCTCCAATCTTCAGCCTTGTCTGCTGACAAAGTGAGTTTAGTTGCTCACTATATTATCTCTAGTATTATCATTCCTCTCCTCACGCCCCCTCTCCCTCGACCAGCAGCGCCACCTGCCACCTGCTCATTTTCCCAGCATTCTTATCACCCCGCCAGCCGCAGGATCGAGGCCCACATGAACTGTATGCCACGATAAACAAGAGCTAGTTTGGGAAGTGGGGGGGTGGGGGAAATGATTTTTTTACTCTCATCCGCCTCTGCAGCGTGCGGAGAAGAGCTGGACATAGTTTGGAACATGGACACCTAAAGCTAACCTCTCCCCTAGCAGCAGGTCACATAACTGGAACATCCTGGGGATTTTGTCACTCACTGTGTTGTTTTTTCTGATGGATGTAACTCTATTTGTGGCTTTTAAAAAGTTACGGCTGCCAACAATGATTTACAGTGGGATTCAAGTGGTATTTGCTGTTTCACGAGTCGATGGTGACCTGTTTTGTTTGCCTCCCTTGTAATTTGGTCTTTGTTAAGACAATGGGAACGGTACTAAAGAGATAAACAGACTGATGGTAAGATTTGAGCTCAGGTCAGCAGGGCTGCGTGTGCTTTCGGAAGAAAAATAGCAACCACTCCATGATTTCTGATACATTGATGACCAATTAGTTGAACAAAATCCTATTGTTTGCAATGGAACCCCACACTGAGACTCTCCTCAATTAAATTACCAAACTATAAACTGGAAACGAGCTACAGTACATTCGAGCACGACATAATTAAGTGTTCGCAACACTCTGAGAACAACAGGCGCTGTTCTAGGTGAATTAATGCCTGTTCCCAGGTGAATACGGGGCCTGTTTGGCTCAAGGCGAACAGATGCCAAGACAGGACTGCACCAAAGGATGGCTGCTAGAGACGCACAGGCATTGATGTCAGCTTCAAACCTCACCTGTAGTACTCGGAGACAGCATTGATTCTTGTCCAGCAGAGAGAGACGGAAAGATACAAGCACAGCTATTGTTTATGTACAAGTCGTTTGAGGCAGATAAACTCGTGGTCTGTGTGTGTGTGTGTGTGTGTGTGTGTGTGTGTGTGTGTGTGTGTTCTCCCCCCTGTGTTAAAAAAATAGCATGCTTCTCTCCATTCATTAAGGCTCCACAGAAGGAGATTCCATTAATCTGTTCATTAGGCCACATCAAAAATGGAACTACTTATTAAAATCAGATCCAGCTGTGTACTCTCGTTAAAGCCCGCCGTACCGTACGAAGCTTAACAATGCTCGTGGCACTAGACCAAAACCCGGCCACAAGAAAGGGGGGGAAAGATTCTACTACATTGGCCTGTTTTGACTCAACACACCATGATAATTGCTCTACTCTTAGCAGGGGGCTATGAATAAACATTACTTTTGTCAGCGAGCATCTGAATGCTCCATTTCCAATTAATTTACATTTACCCAGAAATGGAGGGAATATCTGCTCTTAATCACTATGTTTTATTTTCTCAATTTCCCCCAAGTCTTTTCTCATTCTCTCATTCCCTGTCTGGCACTTTCATTCCCCCTCTCACCCACGCTCTCTTTCTTTTTCTACCTCTCTCTCTCTGGAAAATCCCATTAATCTCAGCCAGTGGTTTTGAACAAAAGCTATGGGCTAAGCGATTGATCCTGGCATTGATCCCACTCGCCTGAACGATCATAAAGGTGTTAAATTGGTTTCTTGGAGGATATGTATTTTTCATTGCTGGCTGCTGCAAGTAGAAGTTCCTGCTTGGAATTTCTCTCATTTCTTTAACCAAACACTGGTGATGATATTAAAATATTAAATAGATCACACCTTGAAAAAGCCTTAAATGTGGATTTTGAAGCAATTTCTTGGGAGCGCGGTTTCTGCGTCGGCGTGACCCTTAGAAGCTAAATCCTTGTAATGAGTTTTGCTGCATCCAAGGTAGAGACTTGGGATTGTCTAAATGTGTAACGTAGACACAAAGGTAGAAAAACTGTTCGCTTATGTTGCTGCAAATTCTTCTGTGAATTAATGCTGTGAAACTAAACTGGTACATTTTCACTCCAAGTGCAGAATTATGGTTTCAAACCACAAAACGATTATGTGTCATTTTTACACTGGGCCATGGCCAACTGACTTCAACTCAATGAACTATTTCAGAGAAAGATTTTTTTCATAGGTAAGCATTTCACGAGCAAGACTATGGCCTGTAGTTCAAGAAAGAGAAAGAATTATATGAATATGCGCCGCATTTGGTTGGTTTGCAGTGAGCGTACAAAGACTACAAATATGAGGCTATGAAAAGTATTTAGCAGCATTGGATATAACCTACCATTTTCGTAACCTTGAGCATGCTACTCCTGTGAATTAAAATATGAGATAAAATCCAATATTATCCAAAAAAGAAATGCCTTCCTTTCAAAGTAAGTCACATACAGAATTATATTTCTAAAGTTTTCTATTTGGCAAATTGAATATTGCCAAGCAAAGCAATTGGGGAAATTTCTTCTCTTCAAGGCAGTAGAGGCGCTCTAATACATCAGATCCACATGACAACTGTAGCATGATTTTCTTTACAAAGTATAGCTTTGATAACGTATTCTCCTTAATTTGACTGATCCTTCCAGTGACGTATATAGAAATGTTTACTTATAGATGGTGAGAAATATTGTCACTAACCCTTTAATGAACAAAAAAACCCAAAACAATCTGGACCATGTATCATCCTATCCTATCAACCCTTTTGCAGTCTGTACACAAGAATGGTGTAGATGAGCGTGTGCACACAGTATAACTACAGAAGTACGGGGGAGTGCAATAGCTTGTCAAGCTATGCAAGGGCTTTAATTAACAAAAATCACAAATGCTACTTAAAAAAAACGACTTTGAGAAATGGCGAGCAACGTCCAGATCCGTGCGCTATTAGTGAGCGGGTAGAAGACATAAACAAGTGCCTAGTATTCAGCATACTGTCATATTTTGAAATTACAAGTAAGTAACTCATGATATTTCCAATACAATCAGTTAAGCCAACATTAAAAAAGATAAGAAATAAGACACTGAAATAAGCCTAAGCAAAGTAGGGAAGTGAAAAACAGTCAAGGAATAGCAACACAACAAGTTTGTTTCCTACTGAGTTGACATCACTGGAAACAATAAACTGGCAGTTATCTAAACTTTCCACAAGCATGTGGCAAGATAAAACTTAACCGACTGAATAAATCAGCTGTTTTATTGCTCCTTGTGAGTTCATCAGACTGCTCATGTGAACTTTGTAGTGTCATAGTGGGAATAAATCAAAGTGAAAATCAGCCAGTGTTTTACTGACTGTATTGGCTGCACAGAGATAGCATTCAGGACCTGCTTGCAAGAAAACACAAGACGAAGTGCCCTGTCCAATCCATGTCAGAAAGTTCATATTATCTAAGCGAGCAGGCAGCAGATCTTGTAAGATCAGGCGCCATGAACGTTGCTCATTTGACAGAGCAAAGGAAGAGCTTGTCAGGGAAACAGCTCGTGTCGCTGGCACTTAAAAGGTCAGCGAACTGAACCCCAACCTCTGGCCCGCCCTCACGCCTGTCTGTCTGTCACCAGGCCCCCCACTTCCAGGCGGGTGTCCCCAGCCCTCGTCTTGGCTGCTATCACCCGCCGTCATCCCCTCTGAGCTGTCCCCCTTTGATGACCCAGGCCTCTTGTCAGAGAAGAGCTTCCAGGCAGGCAGAGTGAGGACAGCCCTTTGATGAGGACCCCGACACTTGCCAGCACCACTGACATGCAGGGGGGTCCTTTGAAGAGGCTGGGCCTTACATGTACCCATCCGTCCTCACACACACACACACACACACACACACACACACACACACACTGTTACACGTGCTTCCAGGGTATGGGGAGAAATGAAGAGAAGAGGATTGGGGCACAGTATAGAGAGGTCCCTCCTTTGACTGCGTTTCTTGCACTCTGATGGTTTTAATGAAGGCATTTGAATTTTTTCATTCTATGCTTGAGTGCAGAGAGCGACCACAAAAAAAGATGTATAGGACGGAGGAGCAGGGAGACAAAAAGAGTCTATGTGGCTGTCAAAAAAATGTTGCAAAAGGTCACAGAGGCTTTGTTGTATTTTGTCATTTGACTTTCACTTAAAACAGAGATATGGGAGATATAAGACATTCAAAGACTGGATACTTTTGGATTTTATTTGCTGCATAATTCACTCTACTATTTATCTGCTATATTTTATGAACAATTTTTGTCAGTGTAGGCATGATAGAGGCATAATGAGCCACTAAACTTTGGTACTGCTTCAAATTAACCCTAATAATTTAACAACAGACATTTTTAACATTGTTTAATCACCTCGATTCTTCATGACTTTTCATGAACTTGCTTATAAAATTATTTTTATCTCACAACATGTTTCAGAAAAATGTGAGTAGTGGGGTCTCTGATGAGTACAATACATTTTTATTTGCTGTTTATCTGTGATAAATTGATTGACAGAACTTTTTTACAATCCCCCTGCCTCCTTTCTTTGTCTGTAAATAAAGTTTTGGCAAACTTATTTATTTCACGTATCACCCATATCACATAGAAATCATAAAATTGTTTCTAATTTAATTACATATTGTGTCATCTTCATCTGAAAGGTATCACCAAGGGCGTAGGTTTTGTTCAACGCTGGGGGGAGACGCAAGTGAAATAAAAAAAGGAAATTTTGAGCATAAAAAATTACTTTTATGCATCCTGGTGAATTTGTATGCACCATTTTTTGCCTTTTCTGCATCCGTTTACAGTGCAAATGTCTTTAATTTTGTGAAAATTAAAATTCTCTGCTACTTTCATGTTTAAATTGGGGTGGGACAAATGCACATGTTCTAAATATTGAGGGTTCATGTCCTCTGTTTCCCCCCTGAAATCTAAAACTATGGGTATCATGTTTCTACATATTGGATTTTAATGAGGTCAGGAGCAAAGCAAACTTAATTATTATTGCAGAATCCCTGTCTGGGTAATATGGTTGGTTTCTGCATGCTGCATTCATACAACATAAACCTAGCAAGTTATAACCCAGAGACAACTATACTCAGGCAGCCCAAGTGTTCATGTCCTACTGCTGCTGTTTTCTTTGGCTTTGCCATGTTATGTCTGTCTGAAAGGCAAACAGACATTGTTTGACACCAGCCCCCAAACACCAGTCATAACAATTCTAATCAATAAGCAATAGACTTCAGATTTGGCCACAGCCACTGCCATGTCATACAAGGTAATAAAGTATTTGGCCTTTGTTGGCGGGGCTACAGTTGTTGACATCAGATTTTCACCTAAGGTCATCAGAGATTTCAACAAACACTTCACTTTGCAATTTTCAGACAGCACAAAAAGAAATTCCTTTCAGCAGTGTTCAGGCTGCACCTGCCTGCGTTGCAGACTTTTTTTTTTTTACCATCGATCCACATTCTTCACACTACAAGTTATGGTTGACATTGGCGATGAACATCACAGACCGTTCTCACAGACTCAGAGTAACAAAGCAGTTCACATCCAACTGCAAAACCGCAGTGTGCCCAAAAAGACACATTATTCCCAATGATACCACAAAGAGGACAATGTTTGTTGATAGGAAAAAAAAGGGGGGGGGGGAGGAAGAATGAGCCTCTCATACATTTTCCTCATTCCTTCTTGCTCAATGTGGCCCTTTTTGTCTGCGTTTGGCTATGTGGAGTAATGATTAACACAGCCAGGCATGGGAAGAGACTAACAGTTACAATGGAGGGGGTTGTTTTGGTGTACAGAACTACCGATTGACCTGCCTGAGCTTCCCGAGCTCACCTGGCAGGTCCCTGGGAGCCAGCGGCTGGCAGTCAGGAGGCAAAAAAAAAGGGGCTACTTAATCATTATCATCTGTGGAATCACTCAGAAACGGCTGGCAATAGGCAAACAGATAAACCTGGCAACATTGTTAAATCAGGCACGTAACAAAGTGCTTAACTGAGTGTGGAAAGGTTCACATGAGAAAGCTTTCAAGTGTGTACAGGGGGACTTTTGAGCTTTGTGTAGGGTTGAAAAAATAATGCCAGAGGTGCTCAACTGACTGACCTGTGAGCAAGCTTACCCTGCAAACAGCTGCCTGTGATATTTACAAGCTGCCGAGGCTGACACGGTGCCACCACAACCATTTGGTTTTTATCCTGTGTTTGTGTGAAGTGTAATCTATCAAAGGGCATGTAGCAATGGTAGAATGACATTTTCATGGACATTTGTAGTTTATATTTGTGCAGCTGGATGCACACCATGTTGATCTCTTCATGAGCTTTCATTGTTTTGTTTGTTCTAACTCCCACGAGTTAAGTAGTTACCCTGATGTGTTTATTTCTCACCAGGTGGACGACCAGATGAAGCTGCTGCAGAATTGCTGGAGCGAACTCCTCATCCTCGACCACGTCTTCCGGCAGGTGATGCACGCCAAGGAGGGCTCCATCCTATTGGTCACTGGCCAGCAGGTGAGTTGGTTAAATCCCAACCGAAAGACTTCCAGCTCCCTCCACCCTTTTATTTTTCCTCTAAAGCGCTGCCAACCACACATCACTCGCTCCCCAAAGGACTCTGCAACACCTCAACATCTCCCTTAAAGCCATATTGATCACTCAGCCACACAGTCCCCGCTTCATTAAAAATAGATTATGCTTATGGATATATACTAATGTCACTAGAATAATCAATTTAGCATTTTTTCTCTCAGTGCATGAAGACTACACCAGCGAATAAATAAAGCTCTCTGGTACGCATGTTGCAGCGTAGTGAGTGGGCGAACAGATAAAGAATGTGGCTAACTGTGTGTATTTTGTTTTACCGGGGCCCTTAAGGAACCTGGTGGGAGCTGATGCCTGAGGCCCAAATGGAGGTCCTCAAAGCATCAGGATACTGTGATTCTGCTTTTTGATTCATACACACACTCACAAAACACACTGTCAAACAGTAAACACACAGGCATGCAGGGAGATCTCCTTCAGCGTTAAGGGATTTTCATAATCTCATGCACACACAAAGACATGAGAGTGCTCATCATGAATATGCCTCTGACCAGTGGCATGGCTGTCAGTGAGATGAGAAGTCATAAATTATAGATTGGCCGGCTCTCCGAAACATTGCTCTTCAACAAAATGTTTTACAACAATAGATGCTGGTATAAATATTGTAGCAAGGCAACTGCACTGTATACAGGGAAGCCATTGCTTTAACACCGTGATTCTGAATGAAGACAAGGTCGAGGGTGGATTAGAAGAATAGATAAATAAGCAGTGGTGCTACCAGTGGTGAGTCGTTCAAGCTGTGGTAAATAGTACTATCATAGTGGGAGTACTACAAGAAATATCTACTTGGCTTTAACAAGGTGTTTGCAACATGTGATTCAGAGTCTGGGGCGGGATTGCTTGCACATGGTTCTCAACATGGCTGAGCTGGCGGCTAGCAGCTAACATAGCTGATTGCACGCTCTGAAATTAGCACCCAGCACCTGTCAAATGAAGGCACATTGTTGGCAGTAGCCAATCGTCAGGCCATCTGGCACTTTGTCGTAACTAAAAAGATGTGCATATACATACTATACGCAGCCACTCATTTAGCGAGTTTGTGGAAGACAAAACAAAATACTTGCCTCCCACAGTGACAGGTAATAAAAGGGTAATTTCAGACACTGGAGGGTGGAGGTAAGCTTCCGACATTACAAAGCCTGCATATCAGTTGCAACCACCGTATAAGCATAGTGCGGAGCAGCGGTTAAAGCTAGCCAGTGGAATACACTCACAGGAAATGACATGCGCTAACATGCATGTGTGGCCGGCATGGCTACCACACTGATTACAACACACACAGAGGGAGCATGACTTCATTCTCTGCTCAGGATGCCATTACTCCATTTTAGCTTTACGTAGTTGTTTGCTGCCATATTGATATTCTGAATGTTGCATACAGCTCCTTTAAGTCCATCATGACAATATGCACATGAACAGGTGAAGAGAAAAAAGACAGAAAAGGACAGAGGAAGAGCCAAAGAGAAGGAGACGTATTGGGGTAACAGGTGGTGGAGAGTGGGTGAAATAAGGTAGGAGGACAGAGATAAAGTAGTATGCACAATAAGGGTAGGAGGAAAGGGAAAGAATGGAGAGGAGAGAAGTAGGGGTGATAGAAACTGATTGAGGCAAAGGTTAAAGGGACGAAGGAGTAAAGACAGGGAGTGAAAAGGAGGAAATCAGAGCAGAGATGGAGGACAGAGAACCGGACAACGTGGATGAGAGGAGAGAAAAGAGAGAAAGAGGTCTGTTGAGAAAAAAGAAGGACGAAAGAAGAATGAGGCAAAAGGAGAGAGGAGTGAGGAAGGAGAAGAAGAGAAAAAGAAGGTGGTGATACAGACGAAGGGAAGAAGGTAAGGAGGTGCTGACATGAAGAGAGACAACATGGAGAAGAAGCAAATGACAAAAATGAGACAGAAGATAAGTAAGGGCAAACTAGAGAGGTCAGGAGGAGAAAATAAAGGTGGTAGGTGACATGAAGGGAAAGAGAAGGAGATGAAATGAGGAGGGATCGAGGAGGAGATGATGAGAGCAGTTTGAGGAGACGAGAGCAGTAAGGGGAGGAGGGGCTGATAATCAGGGGAGGCGCAGGACGGCAGTTTCGTTTGCATACTTTGGTTAATGAACAGCTGGTGTGTGTGTGTTGGGGGCAATAGGGAAAATGTGTGTGTGTGTGAGTGGGTGTGTGTGTGTGAGGCTCTGAAACAGTTCATTATTTCCTATTATTCTCTGCCTGGCCAGGGGTGACAGCAGAGCGATAACACCAGGGATATTTAGAACATAGTAGCAGCATTACCCAAAGCAAATGCTACACACACACACACACACACACACATAACCAATCACATAATGACTATGCGAGACAAAATACCACGTAGTTCTTGGCCACATTGGTCTTTAATGTGCTAGTAACTTAATTGTTACAATATGCTCATGATATTGATTCATGGGATATTATTAAGTATTAAGTAGGGCTACCCCTGACTAGAATTTTCCTAGTCAACCAATAGTCGTCATTCAGGGCCAGTAGTCAACTAGTCGTCCGCATGTTTACGATATTAATTTGATTATTAAATTATATATTTTGAGTGGGGTCACGCAATGGTCTGAGTTCAATAAGTAACATTGTTAACACTGCTACATTACAGAGAAATACAAAACCATACTAATGAACCTTCATTAATATAGGCCTATATTTTATCTACAAGTGCACGTCACACACTGAGCGAGCCGCCTGTTAATGACGCTGTGGGCTAATGGGCATGTAGCTACTTCCATGTTTCAGATGATACGTCATGTTTGTAGTCGACCAATGAAGATGAGTTTACATATCACCTTGGGTTCGTCCTTCACCTTCTCAAAATGATCCCACACTTTGGATTTCCTGCCCGACATGTTATTAACTAGTCTGTGGAATAACCGCAGGTACCAGCCCTGGAAATTAGGGGCGGTACACATGCCGCATCTTAGGCCTATTGTCCATGGGACAGATGTAAAGCTCTGGGTAGCCCTGCACTGAAATGATCAACTTTTCTGTATTTATCAGACTGAATATTTACGGAAGAGGAGAACGATATTTATCGGCTGTGATTGGTTTGTAACGTGACTCCTGGCGGACTGCTGAGTGTGGCCACTTCCTGTGTCTGTCCTTTCAAATTAAATTCCCACATGGTACAGTCATATAGGTTTTGATTTATTTTGACAAGGTTTGTTGTTGTTTTTTGTTTTTGTTTTCTGCAACTAAGCAACCAATGAAATCTTTCCAACTCATGACCTTTCTGGTTGACTATCGTTTGGTCAACTATTAGTGGGCAGCCCAATGAGAAGTGTGGAAAAAAAATATAGTGAAAGCTTCTATGGTTGTCACTGTTGCCCTGTCATGGTCAGTGAGTTATTTGTAAAGAAATTCACTTTTTTTTTTAGAAACATTTCTTTCATTTTCCCTATGTAGTTTTAAATAACTTTATAATTTCCTACGTCATGTTTCGCTAAATTAAATAGGACAGATTTTCTTGTTAAGACAAAGTCCTTGTATGTTCTCATTGCATTGCATCCTGGTCTATCGTTTGCTATTGTGGGTGTCAGCATTTGTGTCCTTGTCTGACTGTGGCTGAACCACACAGACAGGTGCTGTAACAAAAGGGATGAGTGCATTGTCATGTTTCAGTAACGAGGCACATCAGGCCTGTAACATTGTAAAAGAAGTTTCAGTTGATAAAGTTTGTTTCAGGAATATCTTGAATGTCCTCATGTTGACACATTTTTCAGTTCTTTTTATACAAAATGTGACTTAAGGACAGACGATTTGTACAAATGGAAATTTGGACAGATGTTTCTACTCTTTCGCTTTGAATCAAGCCTCTTCTTTGCTTTCATCAGTCACTGGCTGCACTCATACTACCCTTTGAAAAGAACTCTACGGTACCGGCAGATTTACTGTTACAGCCTGTCATTCAGTTTTTGTCTTCTGTCTATTTCTCTCGTCCTTACATTCCTCGCTTGCTAATTTCTGTCTTTTTCATATTTTTCCATCTTTCTCTGAACTGCTGCATGTCGTCATGTCACCAACAGCAGTGAGGAATGGCCATGAGTGTTTTGGGTTTTTTTTTTTAGTTTTGCGTGGAAGAAAGGAGGCTTATTCTTTTTCCTGTCACAGGATCAAACGCACTGCATAACTTGCACGAATGCAAACATGAAATGACAAAGATTGGACTGAACTGTTGAATGATTAAGCAAGGCCCCACAGCTTGGCAAGCGAGTTTTTCAGTATGAAAATCCTGATGTTTTGATGGCACAACGCTCCTGGTGTACATGAAATTCAAATGAAGGAAAAATGCAAAAACAGAAGTTCCTCGGCCGGCCGTAGATATCTGTGCTTTCAAACAAGGTACATTTTCCATCCCCGTCTTCCATGCACTTCAAAGCCCTCTACCCATCAAACCCATCTCACCTTCCATATCCATCTTTAATGTTCTGCTAAGATTGTTCATCGTATTCATGATGGGTTAAGATTCGAAGGTTTACTCATATATTTACTCTGTCTCTCCAGGAGGGATAATAAAGTAGTATTGATTGATTGACTGATACGCAGGTCACCAGGGTTAGTGCTAAGTCTGCTATAGTGACATTATAGCGTTTTTTCCTCTCTCTTTTTACTTAAGGCTAGAAGGCAATAACCCAAGGCATCACCATCAACAGTCCAATCCTTCAATGAAGTTATTTCATGCACAGTTGATTTTATGTAAATTGATTGACACCTTGGAAGGGGGGCAGTGTCTGCTTTTCACCGAGTCATAACTCTTAACCGTCTCGAATGTAGGAAGAACGAAAAAGAGAGGGACAAAGGAGTTAAGGATAAATCGGGAGAGAGGTACAGTAGTGCGGTAGAAGAGAAAGGAAAGAGGAGGACACGGGAGAGAGGAGAAAACATGATGTATTGTTAACGTTTACTTTACTCCGACCCTTCCTTTCTTCAGACAGATGAAAAACAGGCTCCAATCATCCTATTTACACGATAAATAAATTCCAAATCCAGGGGTGTTTTTAATTGCAAATGGGGGCTCGCAGGGACCCTCTGCCTCCCTGAGCTTTAGGAACTGCGCACGCCGACATCTACCTTACCCTGAAAACCCTAGCACAGTCAATTATGGTAATGAATTGTCAATAAATATAAAAATTTAATATGGTCCTGCTTGCTTTGAGTGGCAGCTAAGGACTGTGTGTGTGTGTGTGTGTGTGCTGTCGAGACAAATGTGCTGCGGCTGCAAATATGCGCCCGGAAAGGAGTGTGAAAGGAATGTGTTTGTGTGTGTGTGTGGACAGATGGGTCAGACCCAAGAAAAATGGGTTTATTGGAAGTCTATCTATCTATCTATCTATCTATCTATCTATCTATCTATCTATCTTTTGTCGTGTCTCATGCATTGGTTTCCTTGCTGTATAGCGGAGCACAGAGAGAAGAGAAAGTCAAATCTGGCAGGTCTACTCAGTTGGAGGTGAACTCCCATGCTCTCTCCATACGCCCACAGCATGTTGTCATAAAAAACTGTTAAACTGCAAAAACCCATTCCCCGCAGCTTCTCTTACACGTCCACCACTGTCTCACACTCTGACAGACAGACCAAAGCTTTTGACTCTGTGTTGAGAGCGCAGTAGAGCAGGTACTGGGATGAAAAAAATCAATACATGAAGCTCATGGTGGTGATGTGTGCAGGGTACAGTCGTGTGTTGTAAAGTTGCCAATCATTTTTGCACAGTAGGGTTTTGGATTTACTGGTTAAGATAACCATGTAATGGGCAGAGATAAGCAACCAAAAGACTAACAAAAATCCAAAGTCAGACAAAAGGCCCAAAAGTAAGAGAAGAGGCTAATATCTATTAAGTCTGCTGCATCTAAACATGCTGAGTTATTTATTTAGCTGGCTAAGAAGCTATAGCAATCTGGATATTCAATTTTAACATCCATGAGTCAAAGAAAAACTCCACAGGGTGCCTTTAATCCATGTTTTTTCAGCCATCAGAGCATCTCTTTACATCCCTCTCTCCCTGCTTATTCCAGGTGGACTATGCAGTGATTGCGTCACAGGCGGGAGCCACCCTCAACAACCTGTTGAGTCATGCCCAGGAGCTGGTGGCCAAGCTACGCTCCCTGCAGCTGGACCAACGGGAGTTTGTCTGCCTCAAGTTCCTGGTCCTATTCAGCCTGGGTGAGTCTTTGAAAGCGCTGAAGCGGGAAGATGTTGTTGTTGTTCCTGGCCCCTCGAATATGTTGCTGCTGCTGAGGTAGGAGTAGGGGATAGCAGGTGACAGAGAGAGGCAGGAAGGATGGGTAAGAAAGGAAGTTGAAGTAAGAAACGGAAGAGAGGGAGGGTCTGGAGATGAGAGGAAGGAGGGGGAGGAGAGGAAGAAGGAGGGTAGGAAGGCAGGGACCAGTGGTCTGGAAGGGGGGAAAAAAGAAAGTGAAGGAGGAAGGAATGAGAGGAAGTGTGGTCCTCTTCCAACAGAAAAAGGAAGAAGGCAGGCTTTTACACACAACTGGAACAAGCTGTGAGCAGAGCTGGTGGGATGAGAAAAAGTGCACAAGACAGTGAGGATGAGGACTAATAAGGGGAAAGGAGTGATTTTTAAAATAAGTTTAAAGAGGATTTTTTTTTAAGTTTTCACTCTCTTTTTTTAGCTGTGGTGGGTCAGAGAGGAAGTAAAGGAGCTGGGGGTCAACTGAAGAGGGGAGAAGGGAGGAAAGGAAATGATGAGAAGAGGGAGATGGGAAGATGATGAAGCGGAAGAGGGAGTGGGAATTGGTGGGAAGCAGGTACCGTGAAGTATTTGGGATGGACAGGTGGGAGGGAGCTGAGGCTGGGAAGAGAGAGAGAGGGAGCTTGGGATTTTGGACGGGGGGGAAAGTGGAGGGATAAGTAGCCAAATGAGTTAAGGGACGAGGAGAAGGGGTACAATGTGTGTGTGCGTATGTGTGCGGGTGCATGCGTGTGCGCACTCAGATCCCAAAGCTGCTCTCCACTCTCTAAGCCGAGGTCAGACACTGCCAGGAGACTGTCATCTCTGTCTCTTTCCTAACAAGTCTTCAGCAAATGGCCTCAGAGGAATACACACACACACACACACACACACACACACACCTGACCAATCCTATTTTAACATCCTACATTACTGAAGCCAATGATGTCAAGGTAGCTTCGCTCAACCTGGCCCCTCCATGGCACTGAGTGCAGCAGTGGCATACATATGATGAATATTCTGTTCATCCTTAGCTACCCCTCCCTCCATCCACCTGTAATCCACTAGGGTCATGCTTTCACTTCTTTACCTTCTCTAAACAAAGAAAGAGGGACTAATGAACTGCTAGGCAAAAGCACGCGCACACACACACACACACACACACACAGCGAGGTGATCAGGCAGGATTAATGTTTGTGTTAGTGGTGTGGTACAGCAAAGGGGGATGGATGGGGTGGATTGCAGTGGGGCTTTGGAGTGTGTATGTCTGTGTGCATGCATGCATTTGTTTGTGTGGGGTTTTTCATGGGGCAGGGGTGTTGCTGGGGCTCAGGGTCTAAATAATTTGGCAGAAACATCATCCATAATGAAAGGCTCACCTGAGGGATGTGTATCGCCCCCGGCAGTGCCTGTTCAGGCCTCCCCGCGAAAGAAGCCCGACACAGACGCTGTAGAGCTGGCTGAGGGGATCAGCGTTGGAGGAGTTGGGCGGGGGGGGTGATGAGGAGGGACTTGTGCAATGTAAAGCCGGGAGATTTAGAACTGATCTGATTAATATCTCGTACAGCTGAACAGACACGTGAGGCTGAGATGCATACATTTACCTGAGGGGAGAGTGCATAATGTGTGCAGGTGTGCCTTCACGCATCTGTGTGTATGCACACAGCTGCTTTTGAACCACAAGCAGAGCCAATTAATAAGGATTGTAGTCAAATGAGGCATGAAAGTAGCTCTGCACTCACTGCCGAACTAAAGGATTCACTCTCCCTCTTTATTAGCTTCATTTCATCTCTAACACTGGTCACTGTGCTCTCAGCTGGGGCCAATGTTAACAGGGTGTATTCATTATGATAAAAGTTTTACACTGGGAACTACTATTCTACTGTACTGCTAGTGCTTACTTACTGTGACTAACCCTAGTATCACTGATCCTGCTTAAATGTCTGAGGAAATAGTAATGGTATTGCTACTGTTTATACTAGTGCTTCTCAAATGGTGACTTTGTGATAACCACACGTTATTATGGCAATATTCAACTGGGCCCATACAAGAAGTTGACTGACTGTATCAATATGTTGCACGCACCCATTTCCTAATAAAGAGGCAAACTCTAGCTGAAAAAAGTAATTTAATTGAATCAAATTTTAAAAAACCTTCAATGGGAACCTATTTGTCTCCAATCGTACAGTGTATGACACATCATAAGTCCTGATTGGCAGCCATTGTGCACATCTATAACTACAGGTGTGCCTTGAGATTCTGGCTTGCCCTTTGGTGTGCCTTGGACACAAAAGTTTGAAAACCACTGGTTTATGCAACGCCGATAAACACAACTACAACTTTAATCATTGCTGCCGTAGCCCTTGTTATACAGCCTGTTCCAAGTGTGAATGTTATTCCAAGTACAAATGCTGAATGGAGGGGGGCACTGTTGTGAAGGTAGTAACAGAGTCAAATCGACATCTGTTTAAAATGGCACTAGATCCCAACGCTGTTGTGTTACAACTTACAACATGCCTCTTTTGCCTCGGGAACACTTGGCCAGTACTATCCGGACATTTATGGGTTCTACATAATGGCAGACCTTCTTTGTGGCAGTATTGCTGGATTATTGTTCAAAAGGGGCTTGTAATTATCACTTCAGCTCAGTATCACCAAGAATTGAATAAGAAATGATAATAAGAAATGTTCTTGCTGATGATTCCCACCAAACAATTTAAGTCCAATGCCAACATACTATGATATTGCAAGTAGTAGCGTGCTTTTACCTAGGACGGTGCGGAGAACAGGGTGTTAGATGGGTGTGTAGCAGAAGACTGGATCCTCATAGACCTAACATTCACCTCTAAATTGACTGGAACCATCATCTTTCTCTACAACCCAGTGTCACTCCCAAGTCGTCAAAATCCGGACTTGCAGCGTCAGACGCTGATGAAAAAAGCCATCCTTTAACGTTGGCATGATACACAGCACTCTGCACCGTCAAGGGAAAACATGGCAGGACAAGATTGAAAGTTAAGGCAGGAATAGTCTGATTAGGACGGGTGGGTCCAACAAACGCTGACTTTCACCTGGGAGAGCGGTGTTCGCATCCCGTAAAGCCAAACCCTGTTCTTTTTTCCTAGACCTAATCACATGCTTTTGTTGCCTAAACCTAACCACCTGCGTTAGTTGTTGGAGGAAAGAAAACGTCGATTTGCATTGTTGTACTGAAGTAGTGCTTTTATTTTGAAAGAGACTGTATGTAAATGGTAAATTTCCTGTGAGAACGGAAGTGTATTTTGAAAGAAGACAATGCATGTAACAGGCAGAACTTGACACAACGCCCCAGCACCCTAACCCTAACCAACACACCCAGGGTACCTTTCACGTCGAGGTCGGAGTCTATCTGAAACCATACTGTAGCTGCATGCATAGATATTCTGTTGAAAGCAAGAATTATAGAAGCATTGGCAACATGGTTGTGTCGCCTATACTGCTAATAGCATTACTACAACTATTCTCTCTTGTGACTCATGGAAGAGGTGGTATTTCTCCCTCTGTTTCGCTGCCTTTTTCAGTCCCTATGATTCTGTTTGTGTCTTGATTTTTCTCAGTATTTCTCCCTCCATCTACCGTCTCTCTATCTGTCTGTGGATGGATCGGTCACCTCCTCCCTGCCAGGAGAGCTCTTAGTTAGGTCAGTTGTCGATAAAGACAGGTATATAGATGTCACTTCGGCTGAGAGGAGACACTTGTCCTGATGTGTGTGTGCGTGCTTGTCTTTCTATCGCTCTCCCTCTGTCCCCTGTCACTCTTTGCCTGTCTTAAGTGAAGGCTTTCACCCTCTATCAAGGAGGAGATTATCACTCTCAGAGCATTGATCTCTTAAGTGTTGGTGGGACTGTGAGCAATGATTGTGTGCATTGGGTGTTGAGCAAGAGACCTGCAAAACAGCAGGAAGAGAGAGAGTGCTGTCTGGGTCAGAGTTCAGTAAAGGATTACTACTAGTTGTTGTATGGTGTCAGAACGCTGTTAATGGGACTTTGATTTCCTTTAAAAGGCTTACAGACCTAATAGAAAGACTGACAGGTTGTTATATATGTGACCGGTGATGTGAAAGCCCAGAGGTGAAAAATGGGTCACAAGTTCAAATTCAGGCTGAGAAAAAGTGGAAAAAAATACTCTCTTCAGGAGGAATTAACTCCAAACTGCAATGTACAGTTTAAGTAGAAAGTTATGGGGCATGTGCTTCCTAAAATGCTTCCCACTCACACATAAACAGTAAATTTGCAAAAAAAATAACGAGCTTCAATGATCAACTTTCACCAAACATCATACAGATGCATGCCTGATGCATTCCACCACACAGACAGTTTCCATACTGGCAAAGCAGATGCAGTGACAGAGGTCAGAGAGTGTTCAGCCAGCAACCAGTTAACCCAGCTCTACAGGTCAGACCCCATCAGGTGTAATTGGGTAAGACAGGCGCTGCCAGTCCTTGTCAGCCGAGAGGAGAACCAGAGTAGCTGCCAGACCAGCGCGGGGTGGTAAATGCTCCCAGCGGAGAGAGCAGATTTGTGGACATAGCCCTAAATAATGCTCCCATATTGAAGCCTTTAGAAAGAACAAAGCCGGGGGAAAAGCTGCGAAAATGTGGAGAGTTTAGGCTCCTTGTTTGATTCCTCTGTAGCGGAGGTTTATTTAAAGACGTCACATTGGTAGTTGTATTAACTATGTAAAGTTTATGTCCAAGTGTTTCCCCTTATGTTGCTTTAAATGTAAGAACATGCCAAAAACTACAGCTATACTTTCATTTTATGGATTACAATACTACTAATAATAAAAATGCATTTTATTTAAACTAGGCACCTCAAGGACACCTTAGAAGACACAGCGAAAAACAAAAAGCAATGTATCCAGACATCATTAAATCAAAGAAAGCAGTAATGTACAATAACAAGTTAATAAAATTACTGGGTATAAAATCATCATCGTAAAAACTAGGTGTAAAATCATCATCATAAAGTCATCGTCAGTGCAAAGAGATTCAAAGTAAGTGATTCTATCTCTAGTCTGGGACCACAAACTGATCCGTAATGTCATGCATGTTTATTTAATCTGCCTATTTCAGCAGTTTATTTGAAATTAAGGCTGCAGCTGATGATAATATTCATCTTTAATTAATTTTTATGATTTTTCTCTCAATAAATTTGATCCAAAACATGTCATAGAAAGCAAATAATGACCACAACAATGACAAATAAAAAAAAAAATTCTCATATGCCTTTAAAATAGAACATATGGATAGAAAATATGGATAAAAAAAATCCATATTTCCAACAGTTGGAACCTGAAAATTGTTGGTTATGCTGCTTAAAAGTCAAACCAACAAGTCAGTATTATTCCAAGTCAGTGATCAGAGACGAGTGGTGTTGTCCACTCATAAGAAACCAAGACAGCGAGTGATTCAAGAGCTGCCTCAGCACCACATTAGCTGTCCGTCAAGTGATTAGTCAGGTTCTGAGGTTAGAGTTTAGAGACACCCACCTATCCATCCCTCCCGCCCTCCATCCCTCACCTTTACCTTTACTGCTTTAACCCACCTCTCCGTTTATCTCTCCAACCCCCATACTCCTATGCAGGGGATGCGTCTCTCATTAGCATGTTTAGTGCGCCACACACTGAAGACAGGTTTTGTGCACCGCGAGGTCAGACACCAATCTGCTGACAACAACACAAACACAGCAAACGTGATTAACCTTGATGAAAAAAAGACAAGTCTTCTCTCTTTCTCTCTCTCTATCATATTTGTCTCTCCACACAATGAGAGAAAAAAAACCCACGTAATTCCCAGACAGGTACGTCCTAATTAAGCAACAGCCGAGGCTGCTCAGAATCAATGCCCTGATCCCTGACCAGCGAGCAAGGGAGCTGCTAATTCATGCACACCACCCGCCCTCTCCCCCATAAAGCCTGGCAAATATTCATTTCCTGAAATGAACCGAATCATTTAGAATTCGGTCGGGGATTGATTAACATCGAGAGGCGGCGACGGTTCAATATTTACACCCATTGAGACCGAGTTAGGGGCCAAATAATGGAGCATACAACCGGAACAATGCTTTACAACTTAATTAAAAGCAACATAATATGGACTTCCCCCCCCTTTTTTGTGCTGCTTGCTGTGTAGAACCCAAGCTTTTTACTGGGCTGTAAGTCAACAGAATGGAGTCATCAACTGTACCTTTGACCTGATCAATACGTGAAGGTATTGTTAGGGTGCGTATGATCTTTTCCTGCTCTCAACATGTACCAGGAACATCAGGATAAGCTAGTAAAGCATGTATTTCCAGAATTTAGGCAGGGTTGCTCAACAGGAACACAGTTAAAATGACCTTTAACTTACTGTAAGCACAGGAGCCAGCCATAAAAGAAACAAAAGTATTCATAAGTTACAGGAACTTAAGGAAACTGCAGAAATCACACGTGTAAAGTGAGACTGAGGACAGTGTGCATGCTGTCTTTGGCCCGCATTAGGACTCATGTTAGATAAAGTCACATGTAAAGACAGCAGACTCGAACTAGATACACGTGGCTTGCAGACATTTCTCATGCAAAATGTTTTAGCTCATATGCAATTTCACATGTGAGGTATTACAATTCAGATGTCATTTTTGCCACACTAAATGTTCATAAGAAAATATCCAGATACTGTGCGAGGGATGTGCATGAAATGTGGCACAAATCATACTCCATAGCATGTGTGTCTGTGTGTATACAGGCTAGCAGCCCCTATGCTTGACTTATGTTTGCGTGTCCCACAAATTACAGACTCAGTGACTGGATTGGTGCAATGACAGCAGTAATGGAAAATACAGTAGCTGTGATTGCAGTGAGGCTAAGACTATAAATGTATGTATAAGGTTCATAAAGTGCAATCCATGCACGAAGCGGCTGCATCTAGTGCTTTTTCATCACTCTGTTTTGAAACTTGGCAAAGTGCTCGGCAAACACGTGCTGATTGAGAAGTATTGGACTCACATATTTCAAACAAATCTTTTTACCCCCCATCAGCTTCCTTCTGGCATCATTGTGACACGGGAAACAAACAAAAAAAAACATCTGCTCAAACTTTGTCCCCGGCAGAAAAGCCAACCCCATCTATAATCATGTTTGAGTGTCCCAACTTTTCTTTCATCTCATCAGGAGTAGGTGGGAGTGTGCCCTAAAGCAATGAACCTAATACTTCCGCCTATTTTCTGTCAATTTTAGCCTAAGAAATCTAACATGGCGTGCAGTCGGCTCCTGACGCCGGCCGCCACTTTGTAGGGAATTCCATGTAATGAGGCTGCCTAAAAGGCTTTCAGACTTTATCAAGCAATAAAAGCTCCAGGTCTCCAGCCCGCCACTATTACCTGGCAATACTGCAGGCTGTTGTCATTAAGCAGCAGTTGCGGTGAATTGTGGTGGTGGTGGTGGTGGTGGCGGGGATGATGAGGACTGCTGCCTCTCACCCTTGACCTGACTCCCCCTTTAGCCTCAGCCCTTATATCTCCCCTGAGATACGTTACCGTTTTCAGATGGATTTCGACATTTCCCAGATTATCTCCAAAGTATCTCTCCAATTTACAGCTCAAACGTGTCGTCTTTTCTTCTCTTTTTAAGTCTTATCACATTCTTTCAAGGATTTATATGGTGATTATGTTGACACTGTTCTTTATCTAGTTCCAAACAAGGCCAGTTATCAGAGAGCCAAGCAACATAATAAGGGGAGGGTTGTTTAAAAGGGGATTTGTAAATTGACACAACCCCAGTATTACACACTTAAGTGATAAATAAGTGATAAGATAAAAAAGCCACATTATTGTTGATCATAATGGGGATCTGGTAGATATAGAGCATAGTGTATGAATGAGTCTTATAGATGCTAACATAATCACTAGGATTGAATACTCCTGTAAACCAAAGTACACTGGAGACACAATGGCTACATGCATGAGATATTCTGATTTTTGTCCTTACTCCAAAAACAAGACAATATTCCTACTAAGCTGTGTACATGGCGAATGAAAATGAATATTCCACCTGTTTACATGCAGCTGTGAATACTTCAATTAACATGTCCATATATCTTTAATCACATGAAAATATGAGGAAGAGGTTTGAGGTGCTTCAGGTGCCGTGTGAACATAGCATTCCTCATTTATTCCTCATTTAAACCACCTTCTTGACAAGGTTGGCATTGCGGTATTTGCGCATATCCCGAAACCTGTTGATATCCAAGTCTTTTGTTGTGTTTAAAATTTATGTTTTGCTCCTTATGACCAGAAATGTGGGCTTTTCTTTTGGGCATGCATCTCTTCCCCAGCCCTGTACACCTTTGGCGAGTTGGTTTGTTTTCGTTTGCATTGTAAAAATGTCAAAAGAATGCTCCTAAAACCTGGGTTAATACCGACATGTCCCACATATCTTAATTGGAAAATGCTAAATTCGGAGTAAGGAACAGGTTTGGAATATCCAAATGGAACATGCTTTTACATGACCCTCATAAAATTTAAAATATTGTCGTATTTGAAATAATGGTGTTAATTAGTATGCATGTAAACATAGTCAATGTCTTATATATAAATACAGATAGACTTGAGAACCCAAGTCATGCCAGGTATACTGTAGTAGGTGAAAAGTCCTATTTTAACAGAGTTACTCACGTATATGACCTATTCATTTTCAATGGGCTAATCCAAAGAGACCTTTAATGTGAAACCACAGTATGGCTCTCCAAAATCTTGAATTGTCTAAGTTTTGACATTTGTACGATGTGCATCTTGGCCCAGTGGAATGAAGAGGTACATTAATGTTTCATAGTTTTTTTCAAGGCTCAAGTGTATCAAGGTGGAACCAAAAAGTGCTTTTTATATATTTATTTATTTTAAATGCAGTAATAAAATACACTTTTTTTGTATTTACTGTAACTCTGTCACCTTAAGAAAAATGCTCCAGAAAATTAAGTAACAACACTTTTTTGTTTGAGCATAGTGCACAAGTTATCTCATTCCAAATCATGCAACTTTATCTGTTGTGATCTCATCCCCACTTGTTCACTTGTTGACCACTATTTTTCCACTTCGGCAGAAGCCCCAGGTGTTACTGAAATGACACAAGGGCAGCCATTTGCATCGAATCTTTACACAGAAGGAGTCAGCAGTAAAAAGGGTCAGCAGGTAGGTTTAGGCAACAAAACTACTTGATTATGGTTAGAAAAGCATCACCCATGTCACCAGAAAATCAGGTTTTGTGTGCCACAAACGCAGCTGGGAAGCCAGCAGGGTGTCGCTAAAAAACGCCCGGCTTTGAGGGACACCAACACTGCAACTAATGTTGTTGTCTGTTGGTCTTGAACACCAGCCTACAGGGTCAAAATCTGATGTTTGTTGGACCCATTAACCTCCTCTCCAACCACCCTTAGCAGACATTAACTCTCTTTTAACTACGTCTGTTACTCTGATCTCTAATAATGATACAGATGGGTATACATTGGAGTTGTTGGAAGCCCAGTGCATCTCACACGATGACCCTGACGTCTTAGTGATGTTGAAGACACAAGCAGCGTATTTTGAGGCTGTGGTTGTGAGACCAGGCTGACTTAATCACAAGAGAGCGCTCCAGCAACAGTGTGGTAATACAGTAGCAACTTCTCTCACCATCCACCACTAATGTTCCAAAAGTAATAATCTCTTTAGACACGTGCAGCCCAGCCCTGTGCTCCAACTTGAATATGGTGACATCTGTACGGTGGCAGTAAGATTTAATACACACTTTAACTCACTGCCCCACCCAAGCAATACAGCACAAATCCCCTAAACTTCTCCTCCCCTCCATCAATATACTCACTAACTACCGTAGCAATGAGTACAACCAGACAAATGCTCCTGTAAAAGTTTTTTTCGCCAAAGAAAAAACCCTTTTCCACCCTCTACCTCCTCCTCTGCTCCTCTCCTGCACTCCCTTGTGGGGTGATTTAAGACAGGCAAGCTATGGAGAAACTGTTGCCCTCCATCTCTCCTCTCCTCCCTCCCTCTCATTCTCCCTCTCCCTTGGCCTTATTACAGGCTGTCAGTTTATTATAAAACATTAGGAAAGCAGAGGGACACTTGCAGTTACTGTCCTATCGATCGGCAGGGATAGATTCTGTGATTTAGAGTCAGCCTCTGCTCGCGCCCTCCACATTCTCGGTCTCCTATTAAGGCACCAGCGCTTTGCTTTTGCTATTGATGTCTCAACATTAACAGTTACAAGCTGCTACAGAAAATCAATGTTCAACTTTTATTACCGGCTGCATAACGCAGAGGACCTCCCGCCAGTTGGTACTTAGCAGTCAAAAGGAGGCGCAGATGGTCCGCCCGGCACGTCAGGTGTTTTCTAAGTGATATCTGCAGTGATATTAATCCTGTGTACAGCATATAGGAGCTTTCATGGGGTGGTTGAGGGCCTAAGAGCTTAGGGGCAGAGCATAGGAAAGTACATCTTGCTAAACAAATTAGCACATGCTTGCAAATATCCGTCTCTGCACCTGAACAGAGACTTAAAAGTTCGAATGTAAGATGGGCAGGGGAGGTTTTATTTAAAACTTATCGTGCCAAACATCTACACTTTTCTTGAATCTAATCGAACGCCGCCATCAACACACCTGTAGTCCACAAAATCACACATACAGTACACAACCTAAATGTCATCAAGCTAAAATAATGATCGATCCCCTTCAACCACCACCACCAACCAGCCATCCATCCATCATCAGTATCAACCTGGATGTGTGTGCGCTGTAACCCAGGTAGCGTGGATCTAGAGCGGCTGAGGCCTCTCAAACATTTATGAGGGGCTACCGAGCAGCGGTACGGCAGCCCTTCTGGGACAAACAGCCCCCGGTCCTGTACTCTCAGTCCCGATCAATGGAACTCAAGTTCATTACACACACTTTTCAGCCGAACGGCAGCAACAGATTTTTTCCCCCCCTCCTCCCCCCGATCGTCGAGCAGCCCACCGCTGGGGTTGCATTACACTTGCTTGTTTACGTGACTGCGTGTACAGGGGAAGACGGGGGCTGGGAGTGTGTAGCGGTGTGCATGTGTGTGTGTGTGTGTGTGTGCGAACAGGGGCTGCTCCCAGTGGCCAGAGCTTGAGGTTATCATTATGTACAGGCCGGTCCGCTGCAATGCTAATGCTAATGCATTCTCAGTGGCCGCAACTCGGGTCCCAGCGCTGTGCTAGCTAGGTTGCTACTCCTCTCCAATTAGAGGCTGAGGGATGACTGTTTGGGGTAGGGAGGACAGGCCTGGGCTACCTGGGGCCCTGCGGAGAACAGGCTCACATTAGTCGAGGAAAACAGACTCAGAGAACAAATTGTGCATACATTGGAGTGCTGCAGAAAGTCCCACTCTTGATTTGAATGATTTGTTGACTGGAGACCACCTACTCCCCGGCTGTGATTTCATGCAGCTTAATAATTTGTTTAGAGGACTGATTTAATTTCACACCTTACTGTTGTCTCACTGATCCAATTTGCTTTAAACTCTCTGTATAACAATACTATTAATAACATATAACACGCCAGACACACTTTCTAAACCCCAAATAAACGTGATCTCAAGAGTATTGTAAACTGAGAAAGACAAACTGTCAACAAATCTGAGCTGATTCTAGCAATCAAAACAGCATCAATGTTTCACTTACAAGCTGTAGATTTACAACCAGCCCAGTCACTAGAGGAAGTATGCTAGATTCGTATGTTTCATACGTATCATATCAATGTTTCTAAAGTAACGTAGTTGTAGGTACATGTATATGAGCTGACTTTGTCATCAAGAGGAGGAGGGGATGGTGGATGCCTTGAGATCCAGGTGAGATGGCTGCAAAGCTGCAGACCACTGTTCGACACCAACAAACAACAAAATTGGCTGTTTTTTACGAAACAATGCAGCATTTCCAGCCATGATTGCGGCACCAAAACCAGGTATTTTTAGCCAAAATGTCATCTTTCCCTAACCATAACCATGTGGTTTATGTGCCCAAACATAACCAAATGTTAAAATGTAAAGTTTCAACATATAAGAATGTACAAATCTTACATATCCGTGGTTTGCAGAAACGTACAATGCCAACTGGCGACTGGGTTGATTTACAACAATGCTGCAAGATGAGGACTGTGTTTGTGTGTGTATGTGTGTGTGCCAGCAGGGAAAGAACAACTGCCACAGTCATGCAGCGTATTGATCAGACTGCCTGCCTCGACCTTACTTAAACATTACATACAAACGGCAGCAAAGAGTTACACAACCCTCCCCGTGGAGCTCTCTTAACCAGCAGTCACTCTTCCTTGGTTGCTTTTTCTTTCCTTTTCTTGCACTCATGCACTCTGGGAAGCCTTCACCTCACCGACACACATATACACACACACACGTAAGGACATTTACTATACACGCACAAGCACAGATACAATATATGAAGTAGATATACACAGTGATGTAACACATGTACACATGTAACACTCATGTAAACATACACACCGTAGGATCTAGCTGAAGGATAGTGGTGTGGCCCCTCAGTCTTTAAGTGTATTGCAGGTCAAATGTTCAAAAATACAACTGCAATTAGATGAAGCCCCAGCTTTACACACCCACCTTGTCAATCATTTATTAAGTTGTAAATGTGAATGGCTTCATTCCTTCTAGCAATGCCTCAGTAAGAGCTACAGTATTAGTGCTGCTGTGACTGTCATTTAAGCAGTAAAGACAAATCTTTACGACAAGACATTTATGGCCGCCATAGCTCATGATGTGTCATTAGTGTTACTCATTGGACAATCATTACTATATGCACAATGTAAAAGACAAAGGTGTGAAATGGACTCAGAGGTGTAATGGCTGAGCAAGATAAAACGGATGATGAGTCATTTGAAACTTAATTCCTCACATTGTAGTTTAAAGATTTCATTTGACTGACTTTGCGTGTGAGCCTACATGTGAAAAAAAACTCTGACGATTAGAGGAGAAGTAAAAATAATCCTCCACATTCACCTACCGCCCTGATATCACAAATGGAGCTCAGTGGCATCACAACACTGCCCGGCATGTGGGTCGTCAGCCATTGTGTTCCTGTGTGAATGTCTACAGTGCAAAGGCATGCGCTGGTAAGCTATATGGTAGTCAGGTGGCTGCTATAAGATTATACACCCTCTTCCCTTTGCTCTTTGAGCTTCTGTGTGCATGCATGTCTTTGGACAATGTGGTTACGGGATACTTCTGTCAGGCCAGAGAACAGCGGAGCTTTAAGGTGACGTGTGTGTGTGTGTGTGCATGCTGTGGCATGTGTTCGCGCGTAACCAGAGACAGTGATTAAATGTTTTAAAGCACAGATGATCCAACAGGTGCTCTGGCTCGCTGTCTCTTGTTCTCTCACCCTTTCTAACTCTCTCTCTGTTTCTCTACTGTACGTTGGGCCCCAACCCTCTCTGTGACCCCCTCTTCTGAACCATTGAAGCTCTTCTTGTCTTCCCATTCTTGTCCTGAAGGATATTTTAAGCAACAAAGCCCTTCGAGTCCTTACGCACAAAGACACACACATGCTAAGCAAAGCTATTTCTTGTATTGCATTAAAGAAGGAGAAAAGACAACATAGCGCAATGGAAACCTTTAGAGCTGCTGGCAAATGTTAGAAACAAGGGTCAGGGAGCTAACATGTGTTAAAGCACAAGAGGGCATTAATCATTCAACCTTTTCTTCACGCATGTATCATCAGAAAATAATGTTGTGTAATGTAAAGGAATATTCACGGGCACTGCCAGACATTTGTCGTGCCAGCTCTTGGCCTGGGCAAGCCGCATCAGAGCATAAAGTTGTACTTTAGTGCCACCTGGCACTGATATCCATAGCTACTGTTGGCAAGACACTGTAAGCCTGTAAATTCTAACAATGCAATGTGATGTCTGAGTTTGACAGCAAACTCAACAACCGTAATATAAAGCCTAACAACTGCCCAAAGAGCTGATAAAAGAAAATCAAGGGGTAGTCAGCATCACAAACATTTGCTCTTTCAAAAAGTAAACAACTCCCATAATATCAGTGATACTTTAGTTCATACCAAGTTGTCTTGGAGGGGCATGCAGGGGTTCATTTTTCCAGCTGTTTAATGAAAAAGCTGAATTTTCCAAAGAGGGATTATTAACATACCTCTTCTTCATCATCATCCTTTTCTTCTGTTAAACAGTTTGGGCATGAGTTGGTTTCTTTTCTAACTGGTCAAGTTACCATCACATGAATCCTCAGGGATTCATTCACATTCAGGATCTTTACTTTTACAGTTGGAAAGTGCGTCATGTGTAATGGAGGACTTAAGAGCACACAGCGAAACAGGCCCATTTTGTCTCTTAAAATTCTTCCAATAAAATTGCTAAAAATCTCAAACCACAGTGGGCGCAGAACACAAACATTCACTGACAAACACGCTCCACAATATCTTTTCATATTAAACAAGTGTCTTTGTGGTTTATCCTCCAAATGACTCATTTCCTCTCATTTCCTTGAATTGTGCATTTGAAAGTCCTCACATTTGGCACAGTAGAAAAATCCAGTAAAACCCCAGCTCTCTAAATCAAGTCCAGCTTTGAGAGGCAGTGTGCAAACATGTCATGTGTGCAAACATGTCATCTTACATTAGCCCTGAGGGGGGGAGGAGAGAACAGCCACCACCATCCGATACTTTCGAATAAATTAAACCCCCCAATTTGCACTTAAGTTGACTCCACTTGTCACATGACAGGGGACGAAAATCACACAGAGAACAAAGAAGTTAAAAGAAGGTGTGGGAAACATGCATCACACTCTCTCTTTTTTTTTAGTTCGCACTCTACCTGCTGGCTTCCATCATCAAATGAGAACGAAGCAAAGGAGGAGGGAGAGACTGGGGTAGATGTAAAACGAGAGAGTGCAGGAGAGGAGAGGAAAGAGTGAGAGAGAGGGGGGAAAAATGACGCTATGGATTAACTGTCCTTCATGCTGAAAATATACATCCCCAGGCGCTTGGCACTGAATTATTAATTCAAATTTGTCAGAGAAAGAATGAGAGAAATCTATTGACGGGGAGACGGGCCCTTTAATGGTCTCATTAAAGGGGAGGCTTCCCACACCAGGCACCTTCTGTACTGCTGCAGGAGTTTTCGGGGCGGTGGAGGGTTCGAGGGGGGTACTTGACCCCCCAATGATTTTCTGTCACTTTATCATAAACAAGAAAGGTTGACATGCCCCTCCACTCCCCACACTTTCCCTCCACCACCAAACAAACCCTGTGTGTAATTAGCCAAGGGGTGCAAAAGTGCACTGAATGTAAACGAGGTTCACACGCATGCATTGATAGAAAGAGACAGCAACAACACACACACATTATATGCTGCGCCTGCTTCTGCTGCTGCTGACAGGTACAAATGAAGTGTGAGTGCGTGTCAGTAGGGAGGGGGTGGAGGGGAGGGGGGGTGGGGTGAAGTCCAGAGGAGCTTGAAGAGTCACCTCACAGGTACAGCTAAATTGATTTCTAATTCATTCTTTTATTATATATATATTTCACTGCTGCATAAATCATTTGCTGAGATTACACCAAACACCGACTTTTTTTGTGTGGATAGTTGTCCAGATTTGAGCCTGTCAGTCAAGTGTTAGCGTCATTAGCGGCGAATAGCTACAGTACATGACTGGGAGCTGTTATGGTGGTGGTGGTGGGTGGTGGTGGGGGCTAACTGTCTTTACAATCCAGATGGCATTAGCAAGGTGAGAGCAGGGACCTGTGGGTGCACTCCACGGTCCGAGGTCGGCTCATTGAGAGGCATTTGGTTCCACCTCCAGGGGGACTTAAGACAGGGCAATAAGAGGTGGGTGGAGGGGGGGACTAGAGGGACCACAGGTTCATTGCTGATTCAAATCTCTTAGTATCCCTCTGGCAAATGGATTTTCATAACGCTGAGACAATGTGATTTTTTTTTTACTCCCCAGAAATATGATTTTTATCCCAGTGAGTCTGCAGCTCTGAGAAATAAACAGCAGCAAATGGGGCCAGTTGACAAAAATATTTTAAGCCGCAACACATATCTTCAAAAAAACAAAACAATTATAGTAATTATAATTATATGAATAATGACTATTTTTGTGTTATTGACCACTTTACCTTTATATGTTAAAGAAAAAAGTAGAGTCAAAAACTCTGGACTATCCCTTTAATACTTATTCCCGCTGATAATATCCTCCCTGGCTGTGCCCATCTGTTAAAGCCCTCAAAGTCCATAATAACACAGCCACAGATCGGACCAACTGATAGAGGATGTAAATTTGTTTTCCCCTTCACCTCCGGATAAACCCCCAGCACCTCCCAGCCAGCATAGTCAATGAGAGAGCTTGTCTCCTTCCTGCTTGGAGCGGCGTTTCTCTTGTTTATTTTATCGGACCTAAGGCACTTTTCCCTTCCTCTCAATATCTCTCGACCTCTCTCCATCGCCCCTCCGAGCCCGCCGACCCGTCCTTGGGCGACAGAACTGAACCAGCCGCTACCTGTTTAGCTTAACAACAATAGCAATGTTGTCGGAGGAGGTTTAGGTTTGACTTAATATATCCCCAACTGGACCATACCTGCGTAATTCTCTTTCATAGCCGCATGGCGTTTGGCCCCCTGAGTGGCTAAAGGGAGGGTTTGATGAGTCGGCGGGCAAATTGAGCCTTCATGCTTTATTCTGACATGCTGACACTAGGCAGTCCCCACTGGTGGCCTGTTTTCAGGAACTGTGAGACAGTTGTTATTATGCATTGTTAGCGCAGAGGATACTTTGCCTCTGGACATTGGGCTCTATGTTAGCTTGAGGGCATGTAGCTATGGTATATTGCTCTGTGCTGGTGAAATAAAGGGTCAGTTTTCAAGATGAAGGGTCACTGTTCAGGGCTTAATGAGGCCTTTGTTAAATGAGTAAAAAGCTAATAAGTGTAAAGGATGCTTCCTGAGATCCTTTCACTTCATTAGATGCACAAGAAAAGACGATTTGAAATTAGATGTGGCCAACAGGTTCTCTATAGGCTCAGATGAAACTGTCCACCAAGGGGCATGTGTTGGGTATGTTTTATTTGCAGATATAAAGAATGTTGTAGAATATTATAATAAAATGAAATAGACTCCTGTCACATGAAAACAAGAATTCCAAAAAATAATTAAAAGGAAGGAAGAGATGATTTCCATTAATCCAAGCCTCAACCCATCATTGCGTGCACCTCCGAAAAACATGTAACGGCAGGTCACGTAGGCGCAGACCTCCTGTTTATTATTGTAAGCTGAAGGCCATTTCCCATGGTGGAAACAAAGCTTGTATTTACTTTAATTTCACAGATAAGAAACAATGAATTTTTAAGACAATAAAGCCTCCACAAAAAAAGCATTTTAAGTCTTGTACGTAATTCATCCTGGCCTCATATAAGGCTATAAGGCTATATTGCTAGCCACAAGGCTAATTTTTGCAATGTAAGTTGTCATAGGGTTATGTTAATAATGTTAGCATGTTGTATTTGTGGAGAAAACATGTTGAGTAAATGACAATTGTTGTGTTTGTGAACTTTACGAGTTATAATGGAGCCAAACCTTTTACTTGTGTTTAACATTGTTGCTATAAAGCCATGTTTTATGTGTTTTAGGTGTGTTTGGAGTCAATCAAACTTTACAGCACCTCACAGAAACTCAACACAAAGGGATAGAAACCCTAACACCAACTAGTGTTTTGGAGGCGTAATTGCAGAATGGCACAGACATACCACCGCACAAGTATAAATGCGAACAACGGTACACACACAATAATAAATTAGCTTAAAGGACATTATATGCTCCAACCTAAGTGCTTGTTGGCTAGTCAAGCAGCATCTAAAACCTCTAGGCCCTACACCTTTCTCACTGTCTAAAATGTGTGCTATTCCAATTCAAAAAAGCCGTAATAAACAATTTTTGCCCAGTCATATGCACTACTGCAGTGTTTTGTGAGTATATCCCTGTCTTAACCCCCAAACAGTCTTGCAACATGTAGCAGTGTTTGTCTGTAGTTCAAGACATCATTATAAGAAATCAAACCTCAGCTGAAACGTGCTCCTCTTCTACCCTGTGATAGGATAGTTACTGTATGATGCCAGTTATCCTTTTAGCCTTTGGTGTATCAAGTCTCAAAGAACCCCCCATTAAATGTTAAGGAGCATACAACTCCAGTTTACCCCCCACCCCCGTATTTTTACCCGTCTCTAACGTGGAGGCCTCGTATCTGAGAAAGGGAATTCCCCAAATGGGACTTGGAGGAAAACAAGGAAGCTGAGAGCTCCGGGGAGAAGGGAAACTTGTTTGCTGGCAAGCATAGATAGATGAGGGAAGCTGAGCCTCCTGTAGAGGAAAACACACACACATACACACACACTTACATGTGAAATGCTGTCAGTGGAGTATTGATGGGAGCTGTGGTGAGTCTGTGTGTGTAGCTGTAGTGTGTGTGTTTGTGTACATTATGACTTTATTGTGGTGTAAGGGTAAAGGAGGTTGCTTTTCTCTGATACAAAGCGCAGCTTACGCATCAGGGCAGTGCACCGTAACTCAGATAATAGCCTATTTAAGTGATACTGTTAACCAAGCGGCCATTGCCCCTTGCCCCGTGAACCTTGTTTGCTTTGATCGCCCCTGCTGCCCTGTTTTTTAACACGAATGCTCATACACAAACACACAGCCACATTCTCGCAGTGAACACGCAGCTCAACATGTTGCTTATTGTCCTCAGTCTTCACTTTGTCCCCTCAACCCACTCCAAGTCAAAGGTTATTGGGTTCTCTTCTCTCACCGCCCCTGTCTCTGATTGGAGCCGAGCTGCGAGGCAGATTAATAATGAATAAAGTAGCAGTCGACGATGTTGACTTGATAACAATCCAGGAAGGTGCAATAAAGAGGACTTGGCCTGGACATGGGTTCAACTCCACGCTCTTTGAAGCACCGCTGCCGTAGTAAAAGGTGCTTCAGCTTTGATAGGCTCGTATAAACGCTTGTGAAAGCCCCTATTGGAAGACCAGGAGCCTCTAATTCCCGCCTATACAGGAAGTGACTGTTTTGTCTTCCACTCACGTTTAATTGGGCAACTTTACTGACAGCACTTGACTCAATAACCGTTTATGACCCGGAGTTTTATGTGTTGTTTTTGGACCCGGCAGGAAACACATGTTGTGAAGTTTGAAAGGCACGGTGAGCTGGCGGCATGTGACTGAGAGGTTCATTGATTGGGGCACTAAAAGTGTATTGTAACAGACCATGGTGTTATTTTGCAATGTATAACTGTTGTCCTTATATCAGTGTATTATATGAAGAGGACTTGCCTGGAAATAGGCGATAATGTAATGTGGAAATAGCATGACGGAAAGGTGTGGAGGGCATTTAAAGGTTTATCTCAACATCTCAGGTGTATTCCTAACTCATACCACAACTTTACATTTCAGCCTGTACCATGGATATATAGAATTACATGCATTATAAGGCTGCCTTACTGTAAGTGCAGTATTTTTCTACCAACTTAGCTTCTCAAAGCCATAAGCAAAGTGACGCTTGTTTGCTTTTGCAGAGAACAGTGAACTTTGACACCGAGTGATGTTTTTTTCTGATCAGTTTTTGTTAGTGTCCAGTCTGTGAGGCATCATTGAGATCAGAGTGAAGTAATGGAGCAAGTATTTGCATGAGTGAATGTGCAGTGTGTCTAAATACTGTGTGTGCACGTGTGTGTGCGTGTGTATGTGTGTGTTTGTGTCCCTGAAGCAGGTGGATTTCAAGGGGCGGCGAAAGAGTGTAAAAGCACATGCGGACACACACACACAAACACACATACACACTCACAGCACAGAGCCGATCTAGTCTAATTAAAAAGCACAGCAGTGATTTCAGGGGCTCTGTGAAAGAGAGATTGAATGTGTAAGTGTGTGTGTGTGTGTGTTTGTGTGTGTGTGTGCTTTTGCATTAGGTCGCTGGCTTCAGCATGATCGCCCGTCAAATGAAACAATGTATTCCGCGGGACCTCGGGGTTTCCATTTGAGTATTCAGACGCAGCGCTGCAACGAACTGTGGCTGTTTTATGTGAAAAAAAAGTTGATAATTAGTCCCACAGTGACTGAACAATGAGATGGAGAGCGAAAGAGAAAGAGTGGGGGGGCACTGAAGGAAAAGGAGAGAGTGCTTAGCACACTTAATGCTCCAACCTGACACTGTCTGGGAATCATTGATCACTTGTTTATTTTATTATTTTCTCCCCCACCTCTTCCCCATTCCTTCATCTCCTTCATCATCCCTCTCCTGCCTTTGAATGATCAGTAAATCAGAATCAATCCATTTGTCTGATTTGATAGCAACAAAATTAAGATTTTCTCATCAATCTGAGTATTTTTTTCTTTTTTAGGGTCTGGTTTTGCAAACGGGAGCAGATATCAAACTATTGTCATTTGTGCCTTTTCTTTTTGGAAGCCCTCATTCATTATTTTTTCAAAAGGGGCTCTGGTAATAATTAGCAATTAAAATGCTGTCTTTTTGCCTCACTTTCCACTAATTAGCTTGACAGAGACATTGGGTACTAATTCTCTGTAGTCTCTCCCCCCGCCCTCCCCAACATCCACACATACAACCATCAAACTCCCCTCCACATGCGTACACACTCACGCAGACACGCGCACAAACAGACAAAAATCTTTCTGAGAAACCATGGCAACACCTCACATGTTTTTGCTGTGATCCGGACTCACCTTGTCATGTTGCTGCAAAATTAACTAAATCAAACTCGGAAGAGGCACTGACATTGCGGAATTGATTATTAAGCAGCGTGAGATGTTTGTTATCGACCGTGTCTGTACTGCAGACAGCACTGAGCCTCTCTTGTAGTACACATTTTACAGATTAAATCATTTCCCATGCCTGAAATCAATTTGTAGACTTTTGGTTTGGCTCTGAATTTGAATATTTTTTTTCCTTCAATCTCTGACCAACTACGATACTATGATATTATCAACAGAAAATATAATCCAGAAAGTAATTATGAGTCAGCACCGGGGCTGTAGCTACCTCTGATGTCATGTCTGTATATTTTAGGGGAATGTGGGGGTCTAAACAACCTGCAAGGAGTTTAATGTTTGACACCTAAAAACGTACACACAATGGGTATTTTATATAATGATTCCAGCAGGTTTGGACTCGATTTACCATGCAGCATTTATGGAAACTTAAAGGTATACCGTGAGGATTGTTGGTAACCTGGTAGCTACCTGTTTATAAAGCCATGACCTCACCTGAGCACCGTGGGAGCCACACCTATAAATGTCCCAAACCCAGACAATAAGATGAAAATATGAAAAGTCTGTGCAGAAACATACACCATCACACCTGGGTCATATGTGATTCTGCATGAGTCTCTTCATTGTATACTTTTAATAAGTACACTATGATAAATCTGAATAAAATTTGAAATTACAGGGGAGGGGGAAGTGGACTCTCTGAAATCCTGGCTCCAGCCCTCAATAGCAATACAAAAAAAGTTCTCCACATTTTTAAAAGACTCTCTGAGCAACTCAGAAACTTTTAGCTACATTTGCTCGACGCGCAGATGAAAACAAGTCTATTATTTTTCTCGTTGACCTGCGTGGGACGCCTGCGTGTCAAAGCCTAAAGCCCACACTCGACTGGGTTAGCTTATGTAAGGCTATATCAATGCTTCTTGGAGGTGTTGGTGGCGTGAAAGCCGGTTCAGGAGTCTGATAGGGGGTCAGACAGCTGAGTGGCAGCAGGAAAAAGCACATGTCATGTTTGTTTGGAGCCTCCTTTGTCACGGGCCGCACCCCCTCCCCCTTTTCCTGCCCTCCTTTTGGCCTTATTTAGCCCCCCGCCGTGTCACCCAGAGGTCAGGGTGAGCACGCACACGCTACACACCAGCTCACACATAGGCAGGCAACACAAGGGGAGACAAACACACACACACATACACACATACAGATTGTAATAGCATGGTAGAGTGCATCATAGATGGAAGTGCCTTGAAGGACCTGCTTCTCATTCTCTAGACCTCATTAGCTGCTGATTTATCTCCCCCTCCTTCCTCCTAATGCTCTGGGTGGGTGGATGGTGTGTGTGTGTGTGTGTGTGTGTGTGGGAAGGGGGTACTGTGTGAGAAATATTATGTGTATTTCCATGGATTAGTGTCTGTATGTGTGAGAGAGAGGCGGAGAATTGGCGTGAAAGATGGTATATTATAGTGTGCGTTGGTGTGTGTTGGTCCGGAGGTGTCAACTAGACACAGGGACTCTGTCATTCCACATTAGCCCACTGTGAGCACACACGACCTGGGGTCAAACAGATTAATAAAAGATCACACACACACACACTCACACACACACACACACACACACAGAGCTACTATGTGATTAAATATTCTGCAGCCCTGCGCTTCATAATCATGACAAGTACACACAGCGCTCTGGTCCACCATTATCCATTTAGCAAATTTTTGTCTTGTCTTGCAATAATCTGCTCAAACCCCCAGTGAGCTTATTATTGTCAAGGAAAAGTGCTTATAGCTGCGCGTAAAGGTAGGATTTTGGAGGGATGCAAGATGTATTTTGCACAAGGAATTAATAGTGAAAAAAAAAGACTTCCCACCAAGATGAATTTCTGCATTTTTATTTTTACCTACAGTTTTTTTTTTCTACAAGACTGATGCTTAAAAAACAATCTCTATTTGTCTCTATCTTATATTTTTTACACTAATAATTACGACACATTCTGTGTTGTTATGATATAAAAGGATGGTGAAGGCGTTAGGTTAGGGAGCAGCTCTGGTGCTAATATGACTGTAACTCTGCCCTACATAATTCATCGACTCCTCGGGGAATTAATCTCTCGAGAGAACCTTTTTTTTTTTTTTTTTTTGCCTTTACCTGATTACCTCCACATCGCACTCTCAGGAGGATTCAGACGAAAAAAGGAGAGGAGGGACGGATATTTCATCATGTGGTGCATTCTGAAGTCCTTTTTAAAATTTGAAAAATAAATAAATAAATGAGTCATAACCAAAAATTTTAAGCTGTAGCACTTTTGAGAATACAAATTCGTATATATATAAGATGTCTTTGTCATAACAACTTGACATTAACGAGAAATGCACCTCTTTTTGTGTTTATGACAAGTTGACATAATGATTGATACAAAGACATCTTCTGGTAATGTCATCCTGGTTAATGTCAAGTTGTCATTATAAGGACATCCCAAACAAATCTAATGTCAACTTGTCATGACAAAGACAACTTCTGGTAATGTCACTTTAATTAATGTCAAGTTGTCATAATCAAGACAACCCAAACAATGTCAACTTGTCATTACAAAAACCGAATTACACTTAATGACAGCAGGCATAAAGGTTTATGACATGTACATAATGTTCATGACCGTGTCATGTCATAGTTATGACAGTGTCAGGTCACCCTTATGTAGATACCTTCAAGTAAAATGTTACCCATTGAAGCATGTAAACATGTTCTAATAGAGTCCCAAAATTAGTATAAGCCTAAAAATGAGCATAACAGATTCCTTTTTGGTGGCTGATATTCAAAAGTTAGCAAGTACCTGGCCTAAATAAAGGACTGGATGTGGACACACTCTAATCACACTAATTAATTTCTATTGCTGTGGACAAATGTTGTCCTTAGAAACTTATTCAGCCATTGTGTGACACATGAGGGCTTGTAATTATCTGCCATTATGTCTGTGTTTAGGCTTTACAGTATAATTATTTGTCATTGCTTTGTCCTTATACTCCTGCTTATATACTGCTTTTGTGTTATCTTTATCTAACCTTTTATTTTGCTTCCTCCTGTAGATGTGAAGAACCTGGAGAACTTCCACCTGGTAGAAAGCGTCCAGGAGCAGGTCAACGCAGCACTGCTAGACTACGTCATGTGTAACTACCCACAGCAAACAGACAAGTTCGGCCAGCTGCTCCTCCGGCTGCCAGAGATCCGTGCTATCAGCCTGCAGGCCGAAGAATACCTTTACTACAAACACCTGAACGGCGACGTGCCCTGCAACAACCTGCTCATCGAGATGCTTCACGCTAAGAGAGCTTAGAAGGGGGACTGCACTGCCCATAATGCAGCTGTGCAGACATCCTGAGAGTGTTGCTGCAGCCCATAAACTCCTAATTTCTGAACCTTTCAGCTCAGTTATGACTGAGCGATGACCTGGAGGATGGAAAGCAGAGACAGTTAGCAACTCTTGTTTATATTAAGCTCATTTTGATCTTCAAGTTACAACTTGGAGTACGGATTTGGACAAAGACACATGCACAGAGACATCATGTGAACACACAAACAAGCATATGGATCCCTTTATTAAAAAAAAAAAAAAAAAGTCAGACTGAAGATCCATCTCCTTATCCCTGCAGACAAAGACACAATGTAAGGAAAAAAGACTTGAAACAAACTGCTTTGGCACGAAATGGGATCTAATCGTCTGCACGAGCACAGATGATCACATCTGGCAGGCTGCAGCTTATAGAATTAAAAACCCTCAAGTGTTTTAGCACTGGTGACATTGTGAGAGGCTTTTTGTGCTGAGGAAGGAAGCTGAGTAACACCGCCCATCTTTCACAGCTTTGTGACACGACTAGAGCCGTGGCTGATTTTGGTCGACGATGCTCCGGTGTGCTCTCTCACTGAAACCGGCTTTTAGCTGTCGTTGGTACTGTAAAGAAAAACGGACAAGCAGTCAACCAGGCCAGAGACTCCTACCTACTGTCACATCCGTTTTTTGGACTCGCATAAGACGCCTGCCATGGCAGCTCAATCTGACTGAGGAGGGAGAACTGATGTTTCAAAAATAAACGTCTAAAAAAAAGAAAGAACATTCTTTAATGAACAAAATGATAAATAGGCCAATAAGAAGAAAAATACAATGTTTTTTTTTCTCTTGTAACAGAAGTCATTTGCTCCTCATGGTCACCTTGTGGTTCCCCTTTCTTATTCCACCTCTCCCCCAATCATCTTAAACTATGTACCTCAGAAAGACCAGTGTTAAATAAATTCAATTAATAATGTCAGATGAAACAATTGTATTTATAGCCCTTTTTTCCTGCAAAAAAAGCACCCTCCCTTTTTATTATCTCATTACAACTGGAACAAAACAAAGTGTGATTCTGAAGACGGAGAAGGATCGACCCTGCCTTTGTCCGGAAAGACCAAAGCCTGCTGCAGAACAGAAGAAGGAAATTACAAAAAAAACCTTAATAATCAGTATTAAGAGAGAAAAAAAAAAGAAAAAAAAAAGATTTGTGATGTCACAGTTATGTGAGTCTTGCCTTATTTCATTACCATGCTAGCTAACCGTGCAGATGTGAATGAAAATATGTACAAATATATATATAAAGTATTAATGTTGTAAAAAATTTAAAAAAGAATAATTCAACAGGTGTTTACATTCATGTGGTCATATGGGAGAGAACTGTGATGAAGCATAAATTGCAAAGCAATGATTTCTTAAAAAATGAAATCAACGAAATGAAAAAAAAAAGATCCCTCTGGTTTGCTTTCTTTGGTGTGTGTACAGTGTTTTATTTTTTATTTGTTTTCTTGAACAGTACTTAAATTATGTCGTGAGACACTAAAATCAAAAAGGAATCACACTTAAATATTAATTTCTATCTGTGTCTGCTGGCATTCAAACATTTGTTTCTTAAGCATTGCTGTATAAGGGTTCCGTTTCACTTTCAACCTTTTTTGTAGACTTTTTTTTTTTTTTTCCTTTTTTTATTTACAGTGCTTTTACCTTTTTGATGTACAGTATGTCACTGGTTACGCTTAATAATGAAGATAATTTATTGCGTCTCTGGGTTTCCATCTTTGTGTTACATGACGTGAGGTGTCCGCGCCAGAATAAATTTGTTTACTGTAGCATGTTCTTGTTTTGTTTCCATTGGTAGTTCAGTGATGCAGGTCTGGAGCAAGATAATAGGCTTTTCAAAAAGGGGAAAAGAAATCACCGTAATGTTTCGGTCTTTTAAATGTTCATGCAAGTCAGTGCATTGAAAAGAGTATTGTATTTAAGCGAGCAGGTGTGAAAGATGTTTGTGCCACATCGGTTTTTCTTTTCAACCTGCATCATTGTTCTTTCCAGTTTGCTCTTATACCAAAGACTGCATCTCCCCTCCGCTGCCCCATGAGCTGTGACTTCTAGTATTGTGTCAAAATGAACAAAACCTGGCTTGTTTTTTTTATTATTTTTCTTGAAAAATGACATCCTAAATTATTTCTGTGGAGTTTCTCCACATGTACTGTAGTTGTTGTTACTGTTTTTATCCAAAATGTCCCAACACTTGCCTCCCACAACAACCTGTGGTGTTTATTTGTTTACCTGTCGACATTATGTCAATGAAGTCATTGAACGATCAGTAGTTTTAAACAATGGCATGTTTAATGTACAGAAAATTCACTTAAACCCCCATGTCGTTAAGCAGTTCTTGGTCCTGAGCTCCATTTACTGACACTCATTCATTGCGTCTATTGATCAGACAATCTTTTATCACCCACAGATTATGTGTTTAGGTTCTGCAGCTGCCTTGGACTTCCTAGAACACGCAGTCAAACTCTATACCACATGCAGGCCATAGAGTCATGCACATTAACGTGGTCATTGCAGAAGTCCCCTTTTTTTTCTGCATGGTTGCAGTCCTGCTCGATCAACAACAGGAGCTTGATTGGAAATAAAGTTAAGTAAAAGTTTGGAGAAACAGTTTTCTGTGGCGTCAGCTGTCAGAAGTTAAAGAGGAATGGTCTTCAGCTGTCTGCTTGACAACAAACCACACTGTAGCTTAAAGGTATGCATGCAGAACAAATGCTTTAACAAGGACTTTAACAATGATGACCTTTGTGCATTCACATGCTCATGTAAGCTCTCAGCACATGGATCAAACACAGTGGATCAAAATGCTATTTCCCTCCTGCTTGTCTATGACTTTTGCCCCCCTGCTGACATTCTGATTGCCCCTTTCACTACCCCTGTTTTGGGGAGTGTCTCTCTGAGGCTAATTGAATTTTTCCTCATATTTCAATAAATAATTATTATGCTTATAACAGCAGATTCTCGCTTTCTGCACACACTAACACTGTCGGGTTACATTACTTTTTTTCCCTGGCCTTTATTTGGTAGTTTGAAAGTGGAGTGACGGGAAACCAGGGGAGAGAACTGTCCACCTGAAGTCTCACTGTAATGGGTCACAAATACACCCCATTTGCTCAGATAATGTAACACACTGCAAATTTTACTGCACAATATAGAGTAACACTTTCACAAGCAAATGTACAGCAAGTGCCATGAAAGACTTACAAACATACCGAATACAAAAAAAACAATTAACTTCTAGTGAAAACTTGGAAATGAAGTTGAGATTAAAATTCTAATTGAGACATTTAGCTTACATTATTATGCAGCGCATCTTAAAATAAAATGAGTCCTAGATCACTGAAAATACTTATAAAAGGCATTAAGGTATGAAACATTCAGAAACACAGACGTATCAAATATTACTGCGTCTCTATAGTGATCATAGGTGACAGAAAATTGAAGAGTAACAGGAACACTTCACCCCCAAATTCCAAAAGACAACAAAACATATTTTTTCCCTTTACTTTAAGGGCTATTTATCAGTGTAGACTGTTTTGGTGTGAGTTGCTGAGTGTTGGAGATATCAGCCGTAGAGATGTCTGCCGCCTCTAAAACATAATGGAACTGGATGGCACTCGGCTTGTGGTGCTCAAGGCGCCAAAAAAATATATTTGAGAAACTCAACAGCAATGTCTCAGTTCCATGCAGGAACTAGTTTCTTTCTACCAAACTACACTTGCCAACTGTGCAGGAAGTGTGCATCTACTCATGGACGAGAGGCTCGTGCTCGTGACAGTGCAAGATGTAAACATTATTGGTGTCCTCCTCAGCTGAGCTGTAAAGTTAGCTAGCTCAGTGGTGCTAGATAAGCTAGCAGAAGATACGCACTTCCTTCTGAGTGGTGGTATGGTTAGCGGTTGTAGTTTGGTAAATGAAAATAGTTACTAAATGAAACTGCTCACAATTAGGTCTGTGGATTATCTTGAGTAGCCGGGTAATAATTTCTGGAGAGAGACATTCCTCTTTTTGCAATTGTATTTTTGTGGGGCTTGGAGCACCACAAGTCAAGTGCCATCTAGTTCCATTATATTCAAGAGAAGGGAGACATCTCTATGGCCGATATCTCCAACACTTGGCACCTCACACCAAAACAATCTAGACTGATAAATAGCACTACAGGTAAGAGGAAAAATATGCATTTTTGATTTGGGGTGAACTGTCCCTTTAAGGAAAAAGGAGCAAAAGGGAGAAAACATTTCACCGACTGATTAAAAACCGAATCACAATATGAAACTACAATCACCGTCGCCAGCCAGGTCAGTCAACGTAGACGAGGCCGTAGCTTTTCTCAGGTGCAGGGCTGCGGGGGAAACAGGAAGCTGTGAACTCCAGCTCCATGGGAACGTGAAGACTACAACCAGCCGGCAAGGCATCCATCTCTGAGTCAGGAGGCTCCTGGATGGGAGACGGGGAGTGGTACAGTAAGTGGGGAGTGTCAAGTCAAATCAGGGAAACAATATTTACAGTGTAATACCACAAGACTGAAGTTATAAAATACACTGATAGATTTGGGAAATGGGAGAAATGTTTCCACTTCATGTTAGGAGAAATTTACATTAGAGAATACAATATTTTTAATCATCGTGTCTTTATGGGTTTTATCAAAGCACATTGTTAGTCTAAACCTTCCTCTTTAAAAAAACTGCCCTTGTAATAGGTTAAATGACACTTCCTATTTAAACACAGTGTCCTGTTTTATATTGTTTTCAGCTTGTTTTAAATTTCCTTCATGATTTAATGAGATTTTTTTCTCTCTAATCACTGTGCCATTAGGGTAATGCCCATCTTACTGTATACAACACTGACCCTTTGACTCTCATGACTGAATACAGTTTTTATACTGTGTTTCAGTCTTGCCATCAAACTTCCTCAGTTAAAATACATAACTAAAAAAAAGTCTTTTCAAAACATGAATTAATTAAATTGCCAAATATTTCCAACAATAATATATAAAGTTTTAAAACCAAACCCTCAATCACTGCTGATTGAAAGACAGTTGAAGTCATTAAGCCTAATATTGAAAATGATTTTATATCAAAAGTAATTAAAATTTAAATGGCAGCTCTGTTCACTCACTCAACTTTTGACTCCAGTCCTCCCACAACCTTCAACAGCACAAACTTTGGCGTTAATACAAATTAGAGCTCCGCTGTGTACTGAATCACACTTCTGCTATTAAAAAGTAATGTTTTTGGCATGAGGTTAATGAATGATCTAAAGACCTTCACTTTTTTAAAAGGTACAGTTTGTGAAAAACACATGGAGTCATTTGCTCACAAACAAAAAATCATTTTCATTACTTGTATTTTATATTACATAAGAAATTAAGTCTAATTAGATGTTAAACTGCCGCTCCACATAGCCATCTTTCTTTGAATGATCCAACCTGCAACTACCCAGACACATTAATGTCTACTACTGTTTCATTTCATTCCCACTACATACATATAGAAAGTAAAATGTACATTTTGCTCCTTTAAAATAATCAAGATGTTAAAAGTTGCCCATTTTGTGAGTGTAATAATCCTGGGATTGTAAGGGTCCTTGCAAACTCTATCTAAAGGAACTACAGTGCAGTAGAAACTGCTGTTAGTGTTTCTGTATATCCAATGTGCAGCAGGCTTTTAACTTTTCTACATTCTCTTGATTTTTAGAAGACCAAAATCCAGCAATGATAGCAAACAGGTTTCTTAAATGATCTCATGTAAATGCACAACAAACCAAACTTTTTACAATCTGTTGTTCTCATTTTTTTCTCCATAAAGCAAATGATGTGAAGGGTTATCTGATTGCTGAGATGCTGATGATAATTTTCTCGTGCTGCATTAAGGATGCTGGTCACAGCCAGGCAAGAGGCCAGCTCGACCCCCAGCGCACAGCGTTGCAATCCTCACTTGGAGCTTGGCTTGCAGTGCCTGGCCTCCTGTCTGTAAATGTGTTAAACCTGCTTTCACTCGCCCTGAATTTGTATAAATAATGTATATACATTTATCCACAGACTCTAACAAGTGCAGCCTCAGGTGAAAATACTCAGAAATGCATGCTATGCGCATCCCCGAAGGTGGACATCAGCTCCAAACCGACCAACTCAAAAGATAACCACACAGAGAGCAAGGGAGAAAAAAAACACAAATGAATAACTTGCCAAAAGCAACATAAACACACATACACACAGCTTTTTCTCACACACACGCACACACGCACACACTGCTGCAGTGCTGTCAGTTTCTAAACAAGTTCTCCTTTCCGTCACACAAACAGCCCCAAGTCGTGTCTGCCAGTGTTATGTGAAGCTTTTAAACTCTGGAACCACATCACTCGTGTTTACCGAGATGCGCTTGTATGTTTCCCTGCATTGTCAAAGCACGGTCAAAGAGAAAAAGATTGAGGGCACAAGAAAAAACAAAAGCTTTTGGAAGTGTTCCAAGATTGCAAGAAAAGGTGCAACTGAACACTGGAATAAGCCAGTTTGGTATTCAGTTCAGTGTCAGGCAGGACCGGAGGCTCAAGAGGCCGGAGAAAAGCATCCTCAGTCCACATGAAATGAACACCCGCGCCACATGGTGGCAAAGCTGGTGGATTAATCAGCAAAGATTAACTATCACACCAATCAGTGACTTCATACTAGATTAAAACATTTGAACACATCATTTTTCTGATAAATGCAATCTTAATTCCTTCTTATTTAAAACTTGATTCTATTTTTACAAGCAGTCATTACAAGTTTTAACACAATGTGATTAACAAGTACCTGGTTCTGCACACCTATGTGTACTCTGTCATTTTAGGTCATTCAGTTGAATGTAGGCTACAATTAATTATTCTCACCTCAGGATTCAGCAGTTATGCCATTTTCGTGTTCTTTAGTGGAGCAGACATGGTGGAGAAGAGAGAGATGTAACAAAGGTCCCAAGGATGCAATCAAACCTGGGATGGTGCTGTAATATGGCATGTGCCATTGCCACCAGATACCAAGGTGTTCCCATTGTGTTATTTTTTTACTGCTGACCCACGATGTTCCCTCAAAATAAAAGAATTTCTCGCAAATGTATTTAAACACTAGAAATGGAATCACTCAAGTCGCAATACAATGATCCACCAAGGTGTAAGGTAGAGGGTCAATGACCCCTTCCCTACTTCTTTTTAGTCTGTTTTAATTTGTAACTTTGTCTAGACTGACAAGGTGTCAGTCGGTGTCTGTATAACTGACATGTTTTTATATTGGTGTTTGTAATGATTTGATTTTTGTTGTGGACTCCAGGAAGATTAGCAACCGCTGAGGTGGAAGCTAATGGGGATCCAAATAAAGAATAAAGAATTCCCTACTTCCTACCCCTCTCCTTCTGGCACCCTTGCTTGGACCACACCCATCGTCAAATTCGGTCTTCAAAGCGATCTTAACTGCACACCTGTAATGTCTTCTGAGCCAGGGGTGTAAAGTTGGGGTGTGAGTAAGGGGGCAATGGCCCCTTCAGTATGTCCTACCCCCCTAACTTCTGGCCTCTTGCTTAGACCACACCCACCTTGGAGCTTGGCCTTGATTTTGATCTCGTACACAGCTGTGAAGTTTTGTGACTGCGTCTTGCACGGCTGTGATGCTAGCACGTTGAAAAAATCTGTCCATAGCCAGACAGACAGACACATAAACACCTGGCAAAATACTCTAAACCAGTGGTTCCCAACTGGTCCAGCCACAGGGTCCAGATTTCTCCTTAGTCATTAGGTCAATATCTGACAGTTTAATACATTCAGCGTCATACCTGCGTTTGGCTATATCGTTGAGCTTGTTGTTTGTCTCTGTCACGTAGGAGTTGGTTAGTCACTCACTCCACAGCAGAAAATGGCATTTCAAAATAAAGGCGTTGTGCTGGAAATTTACTGTACTTAAAAATAAAGTGTTTTTTTTACAAACCTGACACATTTGCGAGTCACTTGCGGTCGATTCAGAATGGACCCTCAATCCACTTTTGGACCACGACCCACCAGTTGGGAACCACTGCTTTAAAAAGCTTCAGTAGAAGCTCCCGCTACAATAGGTGTCTCCAGGGCCACAGTTTGCTGAGATCACCCACATGTACACACAGAGTCACAAAGTGAAAGCAACACCAGCTGTCGTAACACTGTTGTGGTTCTTAATTACTGCATAGAGCACACCATAAGAATAAGCGCTGCCACCAGAAACATCTATCTGCATGCAGGTATACAATAAGCACTGATTGTCCTTCTATTGTTCATTAGTGGGTGATTATGAGTTATTACTGGTACTGTAGTTTAGTTCTGGGCAACTGAGACAAAGCTATTTTTGGCACTGGCAAAGTTTGTGGCATTTAATCAGATTTTATCATTAACCTGAATACAAAAAGGATTTGAGCAATTATTATTATTTCAATCTAGTATCAGAGTGTTGGATTCTGATTTCACAAAATGCACAATGATGTAAAATGAACCGTGACTGGCAATTTATTTAGATTTTGCCCCATATATCAACATACTCTCTACATGCTAACGGCTGCCTAGAAAATATTTGGAAATAATCTCCAAAACCGAGGGAATAAAGGGTTTTATTGATGAATAAAATGGTTTATTCATCTGTTTTTGAGTGTTAAAACTGGTGGAAGTTCACAGGTGAAGAACAAGGAGGCTAAAAAGAAACAGCACAACTCTTCAGAGAGGCAATTAGCCAACTTTCTAATCACTTATACCAAACAGCGGCTGGGGGACCCATTGTTTGGCGGCCTGATGGACAAACTTTAAAAATGTAAAGATCAAATTAATAGGCAAGCATTGTTAATGGGAACACTCAATATTGTTATGCAAAAGCCTCACTGTGGCATGCAAAGCAAATACACTAAGGTTTGGAGATGGAATGGTTCGAAGGCCGCTGCCGTTTCATTTCAAAGCATGCATTATACATCATTGTGCATAAAGAGGAAGCCTACAGCATTATGATGTTTTTTTCCACGATGATTATCCTTTATTAGTCATTAAAAAGAGAGCGCGAGAGAGAGAAAAAATACAACTTTTAAGCACCTGAACCTCGCTGCCAGCATTCCATTAATTGCCTGCACAATGGGGAGAGCCTTTGGAGATTTTTCAATTTAAAAAAATGAGGAGCATGCATTCAGTCGTGCTCATGTTATACCGGCACTTAAATCCTACAGAGCTCACATAAAAAAGGACTCAAGGTTGCATCCGATTGAAAGCCTCCAACTACAGCCACTTCAGAAATCCATTTAGCAAGCGGGGGGTTAGAACATCTAATTCAAACAGAGTCGCCCTGTTAAAACGGTTGCACCAATGTCTTTTAAAAACACACACACAAACACACACTTTCAGGCACACACTTTTCTCCTGTGTTTGCTTGGCTCCATTGTAGGAAAGATGAACCTGGCACATAGAGAGATGGCACGACACAAAGAATTAATCTTGCCAGACCTCAGCCAAGTGGCGAAGGTGAATGCTTGACTGCATGTGGAATCTTGACCTTTGCTTCGGCAGTGCTCTACGGGAACAGTAGAGAAAGAGGTCTGTGACGTCTGTAATAACATGACAACCTGAATGTCACCACACTGTTCATCAGCTGCAGAATCCTGGCTGAAAAGAATGTTTTCTTATGAAAAAAAAAAATCCAGAAGAATAATTATATTTTTGGAAGCGTAGCAATAATAAAAAACTTTCAAACAATTCAATTAAAGAAGTATTTCACTGCTGGAAAGATGGTCTTTTTCATAAAACTGGGCTGTCTATGCCGCAGAAAAAGACCAGAGAAACCCGGAGAAAAGGGCTGTAGCATTTGCTTATGCTCAAGAGGTAGAAAACCTACATCTACCAGAATGCACTGTGCTGCACTGGACCAATAAACACTCCTGCTTGTGGGTGACGTAATGCAAGCTTGTCCGTTTTCACACAGGAAACAATGGCGGCCAGCAATTTCTATTCTGTTCTTCTGTTACAGTTAAACAGTACTAAAATATTTTGCTGAGAACATTTTAGACCAGAAATAGGCAACACAGTAACAGAATCTTGGTTTATGAGCACTGTTTAGTTTTACCATTTGATCTCAGTGTATGGTGCCCACTTTCTGTTCACAAAATCTCATATTGCTGCTAAACAGTGCACTAAAGTAAGTTTCTGAAGACATTTAAGGTGAGAAATGGGCAACACAGCAGCAGAATCTTGGTTTATATTTGATCAGCACTGCCTTGTTTTGCAGTTTGATCGGAGTTTGAGGGGAGAAAGAGAGGCATAAGTAGAAGTAGAATCGGTTGTCTGAGCGTTTTGCATCATCTGGTGGATTTGACCTGGTAGTGGCGCAGGGAGATCTGGGCACTGGTAAAATGGAGGGTTTGACTCAGTTCATTTAAACATACTATCCTCATTGTTAGGATACAAAGTTTGTCATTTATCTTTTCATCTAACAGCCCCTGGATAAATGCTCATAATTGCTGTCAAACTTTAACACTTCAACATTGTCCAGCAAATCCTCCACAACAGAACTTCTGGGAAAAGCGACTACTTTCTAATCAATGGTTTTGGGCTTGTAGTTTTGCTCATACACATACTAATTACACAGTTGTGTTTGTACCTAAGAAACTGCTGTTATTGCTGTCGGAAAATGTATCACCTCTCTCATCAGTTTTTCCCAGAAAAGACTGCAGACTATTATACAACTCTATCAGACTGTCTTGCACTCAAAAATAAAGGTATTTGCGACAGGTGCTTTGGCAGAGAAAAGCAAGCTATAGGGAATCGGGACACCCACACACTGCCATTACTTGCTTACTTATGTACTTCTCGGAAAGTTTCAGTGTGCGACCTTATACGCCAAGTGTTTAGAACAACAGTTAAGAGTTCGACAACCTGAGAAGATGCTGATGAGACTCACAGTTTATTGAAGTAGACACTTAAAGTATTTAGTTGTTGTTTTTTTCCCAAATGGATTCTTTACCTCAACTTACTTGATGTCTCTTAACAAGAACGTACAGACACAAGTGCTCACAAACACAGACAACTTAAAATATGCCTTTGTGACCACATTGTATTGAAATTTAATTACAACATGCCCAACGACAATACTAACTCTAACCTTGTCCTGATTATAGTCCTCTACTTAAAAACTAACTATTACCATAAAATAAACGGTAATAATGTGAAGACCAGATTCTTGTCTCCACAACAAGTAATTCCTCATGTTATGGTGTGAACAGATTTGTGTCCCAAAAATTTAATTTCAGGCCCTGACACACCAGGTGATTACCATTGGCACTAGTTGGCTTTATATATGTTGAATTTATTTTGCATGAACGGAGCCTGTTGGTGAATTAATTCACTCTGTTCAGTTCAGTGCACAGGAAGAGAAACAGAAGTGAGCAAACAAATGGCTAAAGTCAAGAGGGCGTGAGATCCAAGTATATTCGGTACGATTATTTTTTTTAGCTGTTGAAACAGTTCGTAACTGTTTGCGTTGTTGTTCGCGAGCACACGGAAAATATCATTTGTTCTTTTAATATCAGGTTGGGTTGTTCAGGTGCTAACTGGCTAACTAGCATCTTGAATCCATCCTGTCAGTTTCCAATTTCCCTTTTTGAATGACGAATACAGACTACTGCCACCTGCTTGTATCGAGAGTTATTTCCTCTCATGCAGGCGCAAACATACATGCTAGTTAGCTGTTGGCTGTAGTCTTTGCGGTGTGTTCAAATGCAACTTTTTGTGTAAGACACAGGCAAAGTGAGGGAATGCAACAGTCGGCCTTTTACGCAACTAGTTCTGTAACATTGGTTTGGTGCATCTGGGCCTTAACACATGTTGTAAACCAGTGGTTCCCAGCTGGTGTGTCATGGTCCAAAATACAGTGAATTTCCAGCACAGAGCTTTTATTGTGAAGTGCCATGTCCTGTTGTAGAGTGAGTGGCAAACTCAAATACAAGAACTAAGGACTGCAGAGAAATCTGGACCACGTGGCTAGACCAGTTGGGAACCACTATTGTAGACTATACTGTACAAACAGGCTGGTTTCTGAGTACATTCAGATGTCAATGTTTTAAGATTTACTGCATCTCATACTTCAAGTGACACTAAAACAAAATAATCTTTTAATCTTTAACATAGCAAAATGTGAAAAAGTGTAAGTGTAAGAATACTTTTTGGGGTCCATGTGCTCACTCATACTACAATTGACAGCCAGTAAAATGTATATTTAAGACCATGAACTGGGGCAAGCTGATGGCCTCAGATCCCATCACATAAAACCAGAACAATTTAAATCTCACAGGACCACCGGCAGCCTTGAGCTGTGACCAACTGATGAAGAGCGGAGGAACCAATACAGAACAGGACCATCACCAATCCCACACACATAGTGTACGTGTTGTACTAACATAGGAGGATCTATTAAGCTATTTATCAACGGAAATAAATTGAAGTGAGAGTACACAGATAAAAACTTAATGATACCTTTTGTGCAACAAACTGAGCTGAGAGGCATGCCCGGTGTCAAACAAAGGCAGTAAATGATTTGGCCAGCGTTGCTTTTACAAAAGACTGAATGCTTTCCATCAAGGCCCCATGCAATTTCAACCAAATGCCTGAGGAGGTGATGTGCAGTATTTGAAAACACACTATTTACAGACTGGCCTTAATGTAAGAGTTTTCATTGAACTGTCTTTACTCCCCAACTGTCTTTAAAATCGGTGTTTGTTTTCAGTCATAAGCTTTTTATTTTTTACTGCAAAGTGCTACATAAACGTTGCAAAAACAAATAAAGAAGTACATCTGCATCATAAATCAAATACCGTATATCCTTGAGTGTACTGCATTCCATACCAATGACAAAAACAAAAGATTCAGCTTCAATTAAGTGTGTGTCAAAGTGTGTATCTGGTAACGTGTACACATGTGTGTCCACAGATGGATGTGAGTATTTGTGCATGTGTCTCTACACATGCATCTGCAGGTCTGTTGGTGAGATCAATATCAAAACCCTTAAGAGGACTGAATCAAGCAGAAAGAAACTTTCCTTTCATCTCCCCCTCCCTCCATGCCTCCTTTCTTTCCTCCTCTGTTTCAGAGCGCCACGGACAATTGCTGGCAGGCCTTCAGATGCAAACAGCTGCTCTCAGATTGTCACTGTGATGGGAAACTGATTATTTAGTCTGCTGTCCCTCCTTTGGGACGGCAACAGTTTCTGTAAGCTACTGAGGACTCTTAAGAGGCTGGGTCCTTTGCCAGAGGCGGCAATAACACTGTAATAGAGGCTCCTATAAATGAACATCACAGACTTAAACATAGCTGTGAAAAAGGAGAGTGTGGGCCTCAGGGAAGATCTTTGGGGAACATCCCCTCAGCATCTGTTTGGAGCCGTGGCTCTGTTTTAGAGAGGCCAGAAGTTAAGTGTAACAGGGAAAAGACTGCCTCTCATCACCTGGAGTTCTGGATTTGTCGAGCTGGTGTTGATCAAGCCAGACCTGACAAGGCCTGCATCCGCTCGCCTGAATCACTAATTCCCTGTCATATTAAAATATTTATCATGTAAGCATATGATTATTACTACTCTGTGCTTTCTGGTTGGGGAGCTAAGAAGAATAAGGTTTCTGTGTACGGGCTTTGTGTTGGCTGGACCTCTGGTGGATATCATTACCATGCCTGGTCTTGGTTGCTGAGGCAGCTGCAACCCACACCACAAGACCATGGCCTCCTAAATGGCAATGCATGATCTGTGTTTTGCCTCTTCGGATTCCAGACCATGACATTGTTTCAATCCAGCTAAATTCCCAAAGCACTGAATGGCGTGCCCGCTTCATTCAAAACCATCATATTAAACTCTCCATCCCTCAAAACTACCGCACTGCACAGCAGCTAATGAAGGCATTACCAAATGGCGGCCCACGGTCTGGACCCAGTAGAGTGGCGGTTCTCTCTGAGACCAATTTCTGATAACTTTCTGACAATAAATAACAATCATCACGGAGCATTGTTTTTTCCTGGGTGCAGCTAATCCAGTTAATACAGCAACAGCTTCACTTGACTGAGCAAATCAAATCAATTGTTTTCCGTATGAAGACAGTTTGCAGAGTAACAGATGTGAGAGAGTTGACAGCATGGAAATAATGTCTGACAACATCATAAATACACAAAAGACTTCTCCTTTGATGCTGTTGCTTAACCACCCTTTTTTCAGTCTGTCATTTAAGGGCGGTATCCTGAAGCTGCTTTTCCTGAAGGCCAGTGTATTTTTTTTTTTAATTCTTAGTAATGAGAGCGCCACGTATTCAAGCTACACTGCAAACACCAGCAGTGAGGTGAGGCGTATCTTATCTGTGCTGAGTGCTGCAAGTTTGGCGTTTTTTTCTGAGCGCAGTGAGTCGAAAATGTTCAACTCTGACCAACTGTCACATCTTTATTTTTTATTTTGTTGTAACCAAATTGTATCCAGCAATTTGCCTATTATAATACAGTAGCACAGTGTCATGCTTTTCTTTTTAAACAGAAATATTAACCTTTTTACCCTTCCCACCTCCCAACAATTCCCTTCCATTTCATAAGAGCAAAGTAATGATGAAATAATAAATTAAAATGCTTGAATAACACATATAGACACAAAGAAGGTGTGCGACAAATTTAAATTGATAAATAAAAAAATATATATATATATATTAATAAAATAAAAAATAAAAGTCAGCTGGCAATACTCAAGATCAACGTGCCAATCCAACCTTGTCTGCATCCTACAAGATCACAATCCAAAATGTATGTACGCACACTGTTACATCTCCCAACCATCACATCTTAAGTGCAGAAGGTCAACAACAATGGAGGAAAAATATGTTAATATACTGTGCATATATCTCATGAACCCACATAGCCTGGCAGTCCGTCCTCTCTCCCTATGAGCCAAAACAAGTACTCTACTTTGTCTCAACATTTTAACTTCTGCAGATATTCCATATCATAGCAACCAGATGCACCCAGAGCGTCTCAGCTGAACAAAATACTGCACCTCCAAAGCATTCTCAAGAGCTTGCTGAGGAGCACATGGTGTTTTCAACTGGGACAAAAACACTTTGTTAGACACAGGGCCTTAGGCCTAATATTAGCAAGGCTGTTTTTGCTTTCGTTAATTTTTGTCAGGCAAAAAGCCACCAGCAGCCAGGGAGACTGCCAATCTCTACCACTGTTGAGTAACATACCTCCTTAGGTTAAAATGTTACTTAATCTTTTAAATCACTTTCAGCTACATTAGCCCTCTACAATCAGGGGACATAGCATCAGGACAGTGTCATCCATGAACTATACTTCTACCAGCCACAAAATAAGTTGGTGAGGTGAAGGCAGATACAAACACTATCCTCTGGGTTAGATAATCACTGTAAACATCCCCCTGAGCAAAGCATTTAAAACTCCTGCTGCAGAGCTGCTATGCTCAGAAACAGTGTCCAGTCATGAATGTAAAAAAAGATTTTGCTGGAAATAAAATGCAAGCCGATAACCCGCAAATAAATTAAAGTTTGAAAAACAATGCTTTATTTACTTATCTATTTATTTATCTAACTTTTTTCCCCACATGATCAGAATTGGTGAAAAAACACAGAGATAGAGAAAACAAAGAATATTAATTTTCTGTGGATAAACAAAGTTCTACTGACAATAATTCACGTATTTCCAAATACAACTCTCTAAAACAAAAGCGTATAATAAAGGGCACATCATTGTTGAGTTTGACCTCCAGCACCCAGCGCCAAGATTGACAGCAAGTGAGGGGTCTTCTGGTAGAGCTCATGTTAACTGGCATTTGACAAGTTCTCTCTCTGGGAGTGTTCCAGAGCCTAACAGTGCATATCAAGCTCAGACTCTAATGTGAGGTGAGTGATGTAAGGTGAGGTGAGGCTGCGTGAAGCCTGAGGCTGAACACCAAAGCACAGGGCAGCGGTCGGATCAATACCGGCTCAGCCACAGACGAACGAGGTCGGGGTGGTAGGTAGCAGAGACACGACGCTTCCTCGACCGGGGCTCGTCATTCATGTACACACACAGTTGTTCATCACAATAATGCTGGTCATTGTTGCACTCTGCCTTAATCTTGTATTCTTTTCCTGTTTCAGAAAATAATGTGGAAGTACTTACTAAGTATAAGTATTAACCAACTGGTGACTGGGTAGCTAATAAGCAACACTTGATCTGTTGAGAGTATTTGACTCATCTGTGCAGTCTGGAGGCCAGCTGAAAAAAACACGGAGCTAAAAAACTTGTAGAGTTGGCTGTTATTTCTCCGTGGATTTCACAACAGGAGCAGCCCTTTGACATTGCAAAGAGTTACTGACTTATCACAAAAACATTACTTAAAATAAAGCGGAGATGATTAATAGCCAATTCTTTGTGTGACAACTAGGGCGGCGCGATATGAGGAAAATATGTGAAACGGTGAACTGTTGAATATCACGATAACGATATTACTAATGATAAATAAACAGATAAAGTGTACTCTAGAGCTGCAATGATCAGCTGATCTACAGCTTAATTAGTAACAAACATATTTGTTTGTTGAATTTATATATGTATATATATACATATATATATATATATATGTGTGTGTGTGTGTGTAACAGGTGGACTCTAGTGTTGTCTGCGTTATGTTGATATGAAGAGGCCCAGACAGTAGATATCTTTGGAGGCGATCTCTGTTTACTCCTGACAACCCTGACAGCAAGAGGTAAAAACAAAATCCTCCGTCAATTAAAACCATATGAACTCGAGCCACTACACAAATTAAGTGACTTAAAGTGTTAGCATATTATACAATAAGTTTAAGCTGAAATATGAACTTACAAACATAGCTTAACAGTGCTAAAACACAGAAATTAAGCAATGTAGCTTACCTCTCCCATGGAGTACAACAGTAAAAGGGAGACTTAACAGGTGGGGCACAGAAACTGAGTATCAGACATTCCACATATTGACTATGGAGGCCTAAGCGTGTCAGGTAATAACAACTGAAACAAATTTTGTGTAATTATAATACTTAATATTACAAATATACATTTGACTTCGTTATACATATTACTGCTGTATAATCGACCCTGTTACATATATGATAAATTATTTCCAACACTCTTTCACTGAACAAATTGAACTGAACACAAAATGCACCAATAAAAAAGAACGATAGATTTTAAAGTCTAGTTTTTTTACGAATACTATATTTACTCAAAAAATCCCTGAGTACAATATTGCAGTCTTTCGCAATGTGTTGATCAGACAAGTTGAAATCACAATGTCCATCAAATGATATACTGTGCAGCCCTAGTCACAACCCAATAGGTCACTGATTAAAATACAACCCTTTATCTGTTTCCTATCCTCTCTGATGCCGCTGTCAAAAAAGCAAACAGATAAGCCCACATGCGAAAGCTACAAGAAACCTGCAACAAACTGTAAAAATTCTTGCTTTGTAATACCAAGCAGTTCTATTTGACAATATTTTCAGCATCGTGTTGGGGGGAGGACGGACACACCCAGTGAAGCCAAATCAGAAACAGACATCCACAACTGATAAAAATGTCAGTTGGAATTTGTAAAAACTCATAAATAATGGATGCTCCAAGTAGGCAGGGGAGCATCTTCAATGAGCCCAGAGTGCCGAGCATGCTTTCTCATCTCCAAACCGAGGAGCCATCTTAATGACTGTGCCCGGAGACCTGGGGGTCTCCATCAGGCCCCCCCGCCCATTTCCCCCAACCCCACCATCAGACCCCCTCGTCAAGCCCGTCCGTGCTCCCAACCACCACATATCGTACAGAGGGGAACATGAGCTCTTAAATTAAACATTCACAGCAGCGGCCGCTGCCTGTTTTAGGCAAATCAGCAGAAAATGAAACAAACAGGGTGCCTCAGGAAGATCCATGTGTGTGCATTTGAGACATTTTTTGGGGGAGAGCGGGTGGGTCTCTTAAGTCTTGCGGAGAGCAGGGAACGCAAATAATGTCATATCTTCTTTTTTGTGTTTTGTGGATAAATGAGGCCGTTATCCAATGTTATCCATTTTGACATGTTGGAAGACGGAGCAAAAGAGCAGTTTATTCTGTGGATACATTTCTTTCCATGTGTGAGAGGGAGGGACGGGTGAAGATGAAGTGAGAAAACTGAAACACTAGGGAAGTAAAGAGACAGGTATTATGTTGAACATAATGACACTGGGCTGCATGGCATCCTGCATCATGAGGACCGGGGTCACCTCTGGGGAAGGATGATGGTGGATGAACCAGGGACCACTATCCCCCTCTCCTGACCTGAATTCAGACACAAACAGGAAATTGCCTACAGGAAGGAAGTCATATTTTTTACAGCTGTGCTCTGGACGCAGATAGCATTGTGTGAGAGCTGCATTTTTAATATACGTGTGCGATTTACTCAACATGTATGATGTCTGCAGTGAGCCATTAAAGTATCCCACACAACCTGAAAAAGTGACAAGGCAGGCAGGGTCTAGTGTCTGTGCTTCAAATGAAAACGGTGGTCATTGTCTTTTCCTGTCGCCATTAAAAAGACCTTTTCCTGCACTAGCCACAGATAAACCTTTTTGTCTCTTTGTTTTTGTTCTTGGATGAAGATCAAAGCATCAGGTCCAGACTCAGGGCTTGTGATCTGTCAGGGTGCGGGGATTTATACGGCACTCGCATCCTATGATACTCATCACATCTGCAAGTCGCAGCGATAAATCAGATTGGCAGGCTGCACGGCGTTACATACATACACTGCGGCCATAAGGCAGCAGATTCTACTTTTGAAGCAAAGGTGGTTTTTTTTATTGTTAAAAGATAAAAATACAGTTGCTCCACATGGGCTCTCGGCCTCTTTTCTCCGTTATTGATGAGTTATTTCACTCATCAGTGCAATACCTTAGAGACGCACCCACAGGAACATGCACACATTTTACGCACATAGATGAAGGGGCTTGATCAATTTCTCCGTCTGCCAAAAGGGTGGTTAAAGCGGGCGGAGAGGTGGAGGCTGAGGATGGTGGGGGGAGGTGGCCCAGAGCCCTACAGGAAGTGATTTAATGTCCAAAAAGACATACGCTTGTTTTTGCTCTGTCTCTTTCCTGTTGTGTTCTGATAGGGACTTCCTCTCCCCAGTGGGGATGGATACGGGTGTCATCCGTCCATCCATCCATCCCACCCACCCCCACCCACACACGGCTCACGGAAATATCATTCGGCTGTCATGCCATACTCGCAAAAAACCCATCAAACTCTCTGGACATTAGCGCAAATGGTCACAGAGGGCATGTGTGTGTGTGCATGTCGCTTAGCAGACAGAGTGGAGACTTGTGGTCACATTCGACATTTTAGGGATTAATCTGACACTTTCTTAACCCTAACCCTAACCCTAACCCATACTGAGAAGGTAAAAAGTCAAGAGGTGAGAGGCCAAGAGGAAGGAGACATTACATCCACGTTTGTAACTTTGTGCACACTGCCACCCTCATCCATTTGACTGTATGTGTGAGAGCGCGAGCAATAACCTGCATGTGCACTATGTATGGGTCTGGGGAGCCAGAGGGCTCAACCTCAACCATGGTAACACCAGGATGATCTCTTCCTGTCTGCCTCAGTATCTCTGCGACCAACTCCCTTCCTTTCCGCTAAAACACAGAGATACAAGCACACACATATTTGTGTTACCAAACTTCTGGGCATCTCCTCTTGAAGACATTCTGTCGCTAACCCCCTAACCCTAACCCTTACCCAACCCTGAACCTTGATTAACCCTAATGAAACCTACTCTTGGTTTTATCTGGGTTTTTTTTTTTTTTGGATAAATGAAAGTATACTGCAGTCCAATACAAACACAGGCAAGACAGTTCACCTACTGCCAAGGTGATTTTAATGTCTCAAAGAAACAGTATCAACAAAAGTGAACATTATAGGCTTTGCAAAGGTAGTATTTGTTTTTGGATCAGTTATTTTTCAGTTTGTGTAACTTGTTTGTTAAGAGCCCTTCAAAGGCAAACCTGGCATGACCATTGGGCACTGCAATTCATTCAAGTTCCAACTTTCCATGTCCATTAAGAAATCCGATTGAATCATGGAGATATTTAACAAAAAACAATCTAATTTAAATTCAAAAGTTTGTCTTGAGAACATTATCTATGACGAAAAAGGAAAACAAGGCGATACAATTGACTAAAAAAGACAGAATCAAGTGACGTCATCTATAACTATCATTGTCCTTACTATCATCTTTTGTCACAGTCTGACACAGATTGATTGATTGATAGATTTGTTCTTTATAGGAAAATAATCCACTGTGTGGGTGTGTGTGAGTCACCAGGTCTCTGTGGTGTTTCCACCAGTGACCAAAGTATCCCATGCCACAGTGCTTATCTGCGCTCCTCTCTGTTGAGCGATTTAATGCTGACTAACACACAATGACCCACCCGCCAACCTCCTCTCTTACTCATTCACCCATCTACCAATACACTCATACAGTGTCTCTCTCTCTCTCTCTCTCTCTCTCTCTCACACACACACACACACACACACACACACACTGATGCATATTTGCTCGCACATTCACCTACAGATGGAGGAAATAAGCTCAGCGCTGCCTGTGTCTGCTGAGGATGTGAGGTGCAGTGATGGCACATTAACGATAGGCCCCATGACAGCAGTACGCATCGGCCTCACTGAACAAAGCATGCGGACAGTTTTTAATTCAATGAGGATTGTTTGAGTGAAACAATGGCTCTCGGCCCCACTGAGGGTTAGGAAAGGGTGAGAAAGGTGAGTTCGACGGCGGTAGCTGGCCGGTGTTTTTCTGTTTTAAGCTACGGATGATCCCGTGGGTTTGGTGGGGCCGTGCATCAGAAATATCGCTGTTGTGCAGCAACATCCGCTGTTGTTCAGGTAACCAACAAAAAAAGCTGACAATGAGTGGGCTGGAAGGGAAATACTGACATAATAAGACCTGCTTATTATGGTACCATAAAGACTCTTCTGAAGCAATACGTGTATATATTTTATTTTATATTTTGATGCATTTTCTTTTGGGCTACACTAAAACAGGGGTTCATGTAATGCTAGAGTTTATTTTGTAGAACTTTTTCCAGTGGAAGGGAGAGCAAGAAATATTACATTTGTCATTTATAACATACAATTTATGTAACACAAATTATGTGATTTTATATATAATTTTCTCCTTTATCTATATACACTAGATGGGGGGCAAAGCTATGTGACCTTTCTATGTGTGTATGTGTGTGTGTGTGTGTGTGTGTGTGTGTGTGTGTGTGTGTGAACTCTCGCATTTGCATTCCTCACAGCTCATTCGGTCTATGCTAATGGAGTCTACTCATGCAGAGCAGTAGGTCTTAATGAAAAACCTTTGGCTGGTGATCAGTACTATTGATCAGCCTGAGCCTCGGCTTTAAGCAGGGCTAATTGATCAATCACCACTGGTTGCTTCGGATTAATGGAACATGACTGGTGCTCCCCCCAGGACATACCCACCCCTCAGGAGGAGGCATGAGTGAGTGTGTGTGTGTGTGTGTGTGTGTGTGAGATATAAACACTTACGTTATGCATACAGTATGTTCATGTGCATATATGAGAGAGCAGGGGTGGATTAAACTCTAGATTAACCCCTCTCAAGTGAAAGTGAGACTATTTTCGATTTAAACTACACACAAAGGACAAAAGTATTTCTTTTAATGACTCTCACTGACAGTATTTAGTATCCGCTCTGTCAAATAATCGGCAAATAAGAAGACATTCACTGATGGCAGCAGCCAATCTTTTTTTCATTGTATCACATCAATTTGCACAGGCTAGAAAGCAGGGCTCAATACTAATGTTATCCCAATGTCCCAGGAACAATAGAAAAGGTGTCTGGGACGAACAGACACAATCAACACGTCAGAAGATGAATCCCCCAAATCCGTGTTGGCATTGGCATGAAGTGGGCTAGTTAACGTTAGCCGTTAGCAGCCGGTGGCTGGAACTAACAGCTCACAGAGGTTGCACTGAGTTACATTATGATGCGTTCAAGCTCCTTTAGGTAAAAATGTGTATTGGACAAAGGAGAAATTATAATGTTCTTATGATGTGTTCAAATGTAATCTGGTAAAATGTGTTTGTTTGTTTTTTTGGCAGGAAACTTAAATAAATACAGTTGCTTGAAGGGAAAAAAACTTTTATGTCTTTGCAGCAATATAAAATAGATATTAGAAAAAAAGACTTTTGAAGCAGGTATTAAGTTTTTCATGTGAAAGGTTATTTGAAAGGTTGTTTCAGAAATGTGTTTAAATTTGTGCTCATTCAAGGGTAGTGTAATGAAGGCTAAATGACTTGAAACAGTTCAGTAACTTTTCATAGTGTCTCCTTGGCAAAAAAGAGAGAATTAATAACAAAAAAATCACAATCAACAACAAAAACATTAGTATCAACTATCAGGCAAATCTTTATTGTAAACATTGGTATTTTGCAATCGGTGCATCCCTTAAAAAGTAAATCGTAAATGGTAAATGGACCAGACTGGTACAGCGCTTTTCTAGCCACTAAAAGCACTTTTACACACATATTCACACACTGGTGGCCAACGCTGCCATACATAGTGCCAGCTGCTACTCAGTAAGCATTCACATGCACTCACACACCAATGGAACAGCTATAGGTTCAATATCAAAGTGCTAAAGGACACCTCAACATGCGGGTGGAGGAGCCAGGGATCGAGCCACAGATTTGAGAGTGTAGGTGTGTAGCCTGTGTTTTCGGGGACCAGGTTGGGTAGCATAAAAAAACAAAACAAAGTCTATAAAAAGTCAGCTGCTAATATATCAAGAAGTCATTTCAGTACTCTGGATTTCTACAGAGGGCTTTTCAGTTCCATGCTCAAGCCTAAATACTGCTCTAAAAAATTCCCACACTGGTAAGAATATGATTAAAAAATGTGTCTTACTGGTCCCATAGATGACAGACATGACACCAGCAGTCCCCCTGCCAGGAAGGACTGAAGCACATGGGCCAAAACAGGAAGCCCCAACAAAACCCTCAACACACTCAAACACACACATGCACGCACGCACACGTTCATACAGTGACCCTCCCACTGAATGACTGACAGGCTGGCTGGCCAGTGGTGGCTCCGTGGAGGATTTGTGTCTGTGTGTGTGTTTGGGGAGGTTGGATTGAAGGTTCCAGCTGGCCTGTCATGGGACTCCCAATCGCGTGTGAATAGCACTCAGAGGGAACTATGGCTAACTGGTCCAACACAGTAACACTCAACAGGCTGGAAAGGTCAACTGGGGTGAGTTCAGCAGGGCAAACGCAGGGAAATTGTTTTTATGTTAAATGCAACACGCCACGAGAGCCTATGGATTCTATGGAAAATTTTGGTTCATTAAAAAAATATATAGACTGAGCAAAAAAGCAGATCACATTGAAAGACGAATTAAGAAATATCTTCCATAGTGTTTGGTTTTACTGTCATTACTTTCCACCTGCTTACAAATAATAATGTTTTGGAAAACTACTCTCTAAATTTCATCTCTGGACGAGTAAAACAAACTTAAGGACATATTTTATATTTACATAAAATCACAGCAGAGTGCTGCTGCATTACTTATGTATGAAAGACACTCAGGTGGCTGGAAAAGTGTGCTTTTATTCCAGGGCTGCCCCTTGAAAGCCGATAAGTGGAATCAAGCGACGGTGGCCCTACAGTTGACTTCATTTTTTTCAAGTAGAGGCCTATTTTATTTTTATTATTGGTCTATCAGTGTGAATTACAATACAGTGTTTCCCATAAGTAAAATGTATTTGTGCTTGCCCGCCATATTAACAACACTGACAGCTACATGTTGACATTTTCTTTTACTATTTAATTTTCTTTCTCTGTGTTTATCATATCACAAATGAGACAAGCTATGAGACAAGTTAAAAGAGAGAAGCTATGCCATAACAAGCTAACTAGCTAGCACACCCCGCAGCCTCTCCACCCCTCCGCTACACTCCCCGGAGACGGGGTATTGATGGTGCAGGATTTAAAAGCTGACGCAACCTCGGGAGCCAGAGTACACTGTCCCTAAAAGCGCAAAAATGCATGTGAAAATAAGGAATAATTAGTTGATATTGTATTGAACATCCATCCATCCATCCATTTTCTAACCGCTTATCCTCTTGAGGGTCGGACAATTTTGAGTCACCAGTTAATCTATCCCCAATCAGCATGTCTTCAGACTGTGGGAGGAAGCCAGAGTACCCAGAGAAAACCCATGCTGATACGGAGAGAACATGCAAACTCCACACAAGAACCCTCTTGCTGTGAGCTGACGGTGCTAACCACCACACCACTGTGCCGCCCTTTGTATTGAACAACCAAATCCAACTTGCTTGTTTTTTTTAATGATATTTTTAGGGCTTTTTTCGCCTTTAATTGATAGGACAGTTGTTGGCGTGAAGGGGAGAAAGAGAGGGCGGACGACATGCAGCAAAGGGCTGTAGATTGGAATCAAACCTGCAGCGGCTGCAAAACGGACAAGGCCTTTGTGCGTGGGGCACCTGCTCTACCTAATGGGTTCCCGACCAAATCCAATTTGAATCAAAAAACTCTGATTAGGGAACAGCCCTATTTTATTCTGATAAGATGACAATATAAAACTGTTCATAAACAATGAACTGTATGACTGTCCCAACATTGCAGCAGGTGAAAAGCTGAAGTATACATTAACTCTGCATAAGGCACAAGAACAATCGAAGATCATAAATCCCACCGTTAATAAAACACAGCTGAAAACAATCGCCATACTTTGATTGCAATTGGGCAGCACAACCTGTCAAGGCAAAGTCTCAAATGGCAACAGCCAACCAGAACACAGTGTCTCTCTTCTGTCTTGCCTGTGATGAAACCAGAGGACCGCCCTGCACACACACACACACACACACACACACACACAAACCCTCTCCACCTCCCATCATTTAGTTAACCTTGACCAACTAACCAGCCACACATAAACACTCACACCCTCCTATCCTTTGACTGGCTCGCAGATTTTGTGGAATGAGACCACACTTCCACCCAATAACCTCTGGTGTGAACTTAATTGTGTATACTCTGGTGTTGAGTTTCGGACCATGCCTGGGTCCCGAAGCTCTCAAAGAGAAACAGACGCTGTGAACTTGACAATGAGTGAGAGAGGGAGAGAGATAGAGTGAAAGAGAGAGGGAGCGAGAGACACGGACCACCCAACGGCTGCGAAGAAAAACAAAGCCGAGTGGAGAGTAGAGTCAGCTTCGATCACATCGGAGGTAGGACAGTTGGACATTGTTGTGTGGTAGCAGTTCGCCAAGGGTGAAAGAGGCAGGGAGACAGGGAGAACGGAAAGCTGAAAGAGTCATTTGATCCTGGGGTTGTTTTTAGTAGCATTTGGCACAAGGCAAAAATGAGAAATCTTCCATTTTAGTCAGATAAATCATCTCGTTTTAGATTCAAATGAACTTGTAATCATTCTTTATAGAGTAAACTTTTAGGTATTTTTTTCCTAACATGGTTGAAAATGTGCCAGGTGATAATGTCCTGTGTCATCAAGGGGGTGGAGATACATATACAGTAAGCAGTGGTTCTCAATCTTGAACACTGCTGCTTTTCATTTTCGACATTTATCCCACTTTCACTTGTAATTCTGAGCTCAGGAGTTCTTACTTCAAAAATAGAATAAATAAATTCAAACAGCCCCTTAAATCAGAGTTCAGAGTTCTTAAATAGAAGTTGGTTATCTCTTATATATAGTGTTATAGTGACATATACGGTGACAGTTAACTACAAGTGTCCATCTTCTTCCACCATTGTGCTAAATACTTCATTTAAAAAGCTAGACTGAAAGGTTTCAAGAAAAGGACATGTGGCCAGCTATGAATCAATAGATCAACTTGAAATACCTCAGAAGGTAAAGTGATAACCACTTGCCCTTGATCAAGAAACTTAACCCCACAGAGTACGAAATCTAAAGCATAAAGGATCCTCCGTTAACTCTTGTCTAGATCAACAAAGGCAAAGACTACATTTTCTCAAAGCAAATGCAATTCATATAAAGAGCTCTTTTATTTGACAGAGCACGTATTTCAGTAATATCTGATTTGCTATTATTCAGGAAGGGAAAGACTTTAATGAAGCACCAGTCAATGTAACTATGTGGTGATGTGTGATGCGGTTCTAATGTTGGCCACCAGGGGGACGGGGACATGCAGAGAGTGATCAGGGAGTTGGAGGCCTCGATTTATTTCAGTGGAGAGGCAGTCGGTCAAGCAGTGGTGAGCGTGTGTGAGGGTCAGCGTGTGTGTGTGTGTGTGTGAGAGAGAGACACAGACAGAGGGACATCTGCAAGTTTTGTCATAGAGAAGAGACACAGACAGAGGGACATCTGCAAGTTTTGTCATAGAGATCTGGTAATTTTAAAAAAGCACACCAGTTTAGGGCAGTTTAGGAAAAGAAAAAAGTTATCTGATGTTAATTGTAATTTAAAAAAGTGATTAATTCACTAACTTTATCATTTGAACTCTATTTATATTATTTAAAAACATAAAATTGAAATGAAATGTACTAAAGATGACTAAAAAGCACGAGTGGGAAACACATTTTATTTTAATTTAATTAATAATAAAGTTTTAAGAGGTCTAAGACTGCATATGTTTTCATTAATTTTCAATAAATATATTTTTATAAGGCTACATTTTTTTGTTGGAATAAATCTTTACCATGTTTTTTATTTATTTACTACAGCATTAAAAGAAGAAAATGCTCAATAACTGCATTAAATTAAATGGATCTGTACAAACTCAGTGAGAAGACTAACAGACATGCTGCTGTTGAATGTGTTAACCCCAACACAGTAATCGCTCAGCCCCTGACTTCAGTCTGTTTTTGTCCTCGGGTCAAAGATCAAATGCCGCTGTTGACCCCCTGAACTGCCCTGTTACCCAAAGCTCAAAGTCCCACTAAAGTGACTGATATATTCTGCTGTGTGACTGTGTGTGCAAGGAGTCAGTTACCTTTCTATGCAGATGAGTGCCTTTGGAGGTTTGACTCGAGGGATTTTCTACTCTCTCTGGAGCACACGGCATGGACAGCTGACCTGAAGACAGACGCACACACACACACATACAGTTAGGTCCGCCAACAGTATTCATCTCCACTGCAAAGTAACCCAATACACATGCCCATACGCAAGGACACGTGCTTGGAGCGAGTAAGTGAGCAGGGCTATCGTAAAGTCAGCTCTCAATGAATAACAACATATAAAAGACCATTATTTACATATTTGAAGTTAATGAGACATGACAGAATTGCATGCTTATTTTACAACTCAAATATTTCCCCTGAAAAATCCTAACACAACACTGTGGGTGTAATTTTTCTATTTCATAGGCCTATTTGTACTGGATAATGATTCAGGCACCATCCAAGAGCAACATTCAGCAAAAGCTCAATGTCGTTGAGTCATTTGCATGTGCTGTGCGCCCCCAAACACACAAGTACTTGGATGAAAGCCATCAAAAATTGCTAATACTCAGGTCATTTCTAAATGATCACCTAGACATGGACCACACCTATCGCTACAATGCTGAATGTTAATTTCCAGACAGTGGGGGAGGGAAAGGCTAGTTTAAGGTATATTTTCTATCACTGAAACATTGAGTAAAATATAGATTTCTCCTCTAAAATCATTTATTTGCAATCTTGAAAAACAATCTCTAATTATGTTAATAATTCCACACATCAAAATAAAGAAATGGGTGGTATAAAAAGGCAGAAATGGAGCAATACTCTTTAAATGACTAACAAAGCAAAGGTATTTCAATGCCTATGTAAACCATAAGCCAAGCTAAATAGAATAAAAATGAACCAAGGATTTCTCTTCTTACTGTGACCTGTAAGATGCACTGATCTGAACCAATTATAGAGGGAAACAAGTCAGAATTATGAAGGATGGCCCAAAGGTGGAGGATTATAAATTGGAGCCAATTAAAGCGGAAAACGAAAAAGGCAAGACAAGCATGGCTAATGATACCATATTCATCAACTCCTGACACTCATTTTACATTTCGGGCACTTAGCTGATGCTCTCGTTCAGATTGTCTTACAGTGACTGAGCAGGTTCAGTGAGGGCTGTTCAAGGACACTTCAAAAGGCCAGATGATCGCTAACGGACACCAGGGCGAGTTTAAATTATGGTCCCATTAGCAATCTAACTAGGAAATTTAGCTAATCGATTAGGTATTGTTAGTCCTCCCACTTTGCTTCAACTAGTTTCTCATGTTTGTAGGGCTATGGTTCTAGGTAAATTTGTTTATACAGTAACATGCATTTTAATTATGAATAGTGACTTAGGGCCTGTTTATATGGTCCCGTATATTTCTGAAAACGGGTATTTATCTTTGCGTTTGCGCCTATCATTTACACGTAACCAGCATTTTTCTTGACAAAAAAATAAATAAAATCAAAAACGGCTTCCAAAGTGAAAGTTTTTAGAAATATCCGTTTCTATGGACACGTGTAAACAGGATAGACGGAAATTTTGGAAAATGATGACATTGCGCCCAGGAACCACAACAACAATGGCGGATATATGCTGGGTTGTTTACATTTTGTTTACACTTTTGGGACTACTTACGAGCTTACAAATGAACTTCGCACTGCTGCATCAACGTCGCCGCTACATCGGCACACAAAGATGTATGCTGTGCCCAATATTATTAAGTGCATAGCAGCTAACTATGCTACATAAGGCTAAAATGTAGTTTATCATTGTTTTTATCACTAGCGCCAAGAGGAAAAGAAATCACTGTGCATGCGCAGAACGTTCTTCTATGGTGTTTTACATATGGTGTATCGCCACCTACTGGCCTGGCATGCTAATTGCAGCAAAAAGCTGCCATTTTTGTGTAAACAGGGATATCATTTTCAAAACGCGTAAACCCGGAATTTTTTTTATACGGGATAAATAAAAATCTTTTTTGTATTAGTATGTGTGTAAACAAGGCCTTAGAAGTAATCTAACTGTTGACTGTAGGATGTCCTGATCTGGTCCCATTTGCAAAAGCGTTGATCGGGTTGATTGTTTTTCCAACCAGGAAAGCAACACAAGACCTCATAAATTGGCTAATGATTAAGAGATCTTGAACTACCCTAAATTTGGGCTATTTTTACATCTCCTGGTAAAGAAACTTGGTCTTTACATTATTCATGTCCCCAGCAGTCCAACAATCTGTATGTTAAACCTGCAAGTTACACAGATAGATATATGGACACAATCTCAGTAGGTATATCATTGTCATGAACCCATCCGCCCCATCTGTCTGTCTACCTGCCCGTCTCTCTCCTCTCGTTCAGGGCCTGTCATGACTGCTCTCCAACAGGCCTCCTGTGTCTGGATTAATCTCCCTGGTTGACTGCTGATCTGAAGGTGGGTCGGTCGCCATCCACCAACACCAAAACTAATTTCACTGTGTCACCGCACGACACCCCCCCGCCCACCATCCCCACTGACACCCTCACATGCACACACATTGCAAAATATCTTCATCTGTCTCTGTCTCATCTACATGGGAGAGGGCAGGAGGGCGGGTGACTAGTCCGAGGGAGAAAGGTCAGCGCATTGAAGGAGTTCATCATTCTGAGGTGTCAGAGTCGCTCTTTAGGAGAGCAGATGAAGGGGAGAGGATGGGAGGAAGGGAGGGAGGGAGCAACAGAGAAAGAAGGGTGCAGTGGGGGGGTATGTTTTATATTTGTCCGGTTATTGGTTATAAGCCAGAAGTTCGTCATGGCCTACGGAGTTGGCTGGCGTCCACTTTGTGCGAATCAATCATTAAACTGTTCACGTGTTGTCTTTGATTGTATCTTAATTATGAAAAAACTGCACACACACACACACACTCATCTCACTCAAGCTACGAATGGTCATTTGGTGGCTAAAAACACACCAGAGGGTTTTGTTGAAACACCAGAAGCTGGTAGTCAAACACCCCCACACACTCGCACTCACACAGACACACACATATTCAGTCATTCAGAAATGATCACACAATGCATCCACTACACTTGCTGGCGTCTGGCATGAGGTAAACAGCTTTTAATAGCATCAAACCCACTGCAGTTTGTTTGGGACCATCTGTCCAGTCTATTGTGTTTCTCTGTTGTGGCTCTTTGGAAGCCCATCGGGTGACAGCTGATGTATGGGCTCTTACAAAGCCCCCGGCCAGGCCCTCGGGATCCTGCCATACTGTTTTCTCCCTGTCTACTATCTATTTCGTCTTCTTTTTCCTCTGTTTAGTCTTCTTATTTTCTTTGTCCCTTTTCTGCTTCACACAGTATTTTTGGATCATGATATTGCAATCTACATATTCCACTGGTGTTATGTCCGTTTAGTAGTAGTAGGAGTAGGGGAACAGGAAATTGTGAGCGTACATGTGTCTGTGATGAAGAGGAAGGCTAAGGATATGTACCAAACTTAGTGCTTACAGACTGTGTATTTGGCATCTAGGCAAAGAATTTTTTTGTGTGCAAAAAACAAAACAAAACAAAACAAAACAAAACAAAATTTCAGAGAAGCTGTGGGTTTATGTCTTCACCTCAATACAGTCAGAGATTTCAGCATGCTGGATGCGGCTACTACCTTGTGGTTGCCAATTAAATGCAATGACCTCACACATACGCAGCCACTGTGTAAGATAGCTACTGAAATGCTACTGTATTGTTATGTCATCTAGTCTCTAAATTGGACCAACACAATTCCACAGCATTTTGCAACCATAAGAATCTACAATGACAAGTACATAAACTGTTAACTAGCGAGACGAAACACAAAACATGGCATAACTGTCATGACATGTCAGCTTCATTAAAAGCATAGCTGCAAATTAAAGCAACAATAGATGCAAAAACACACAGAGACAATACGTCTGTGATCAGTTCCCTAATTTAATTTTAACAATTTTTTTCAAGCTTCTCTTCTCCTCTTTTCTAATTTCTCGTTTTATTTAATGGAAGTGATCAATGTAAGTGCACTTGTCCTTTAAACTCATTTTTTAAAAAAAGCTAACAAAATAAAAGACGCCTGGTACATTCGCTACAGGCCTATCAGTTTGTAGAACAGTTTTGAACAGTTAGAACAAGAGGCTGCACTGTTACGTGCAAATCACTCCTTCTCGTGGCTGCCTGCGCTTTCTCTGTCCTCGCGGCTGCAGCTTGCGCTCACTTCATCTACTACTTCATCGCCACTGCTGTACACAATTTAAAAACTACAACACCCATAATTCATGTAGGAACTGCTGCAGCCAATGTGCAGCAGACGGGAGCTGCAGGACGACTCAACTACCATGACCAGTTTTTAATGTTTTATCAGGCAATAACTACTCCAGACTCTGCTCTAGTGTCATTTTCGGGACAATTAGGGCAGGATTCGGGATTCGGGACAACTGCTTGGATTTCAGGACATCTGGTCACCCTATATTATGACACAGTCTTGCAGCAACATAGTGCCCAAACTCCGGTTACCTCCAGGTTAATAGTGTTAGCTTTGTCAGCACTATTGCTGCTGTTAGTACTGTTTATGGAGTTAGCACCAGAGCTCAGCCACCACATGTTGAGATTCTTGTGCAGGCAATCCCGCAATATACCATAAAAGCCAAAAGCAAAAAAGCCAACCCCAGATTCAATCTCATTTAATGTTTTGCCTCGCTGTATTTGTGCTTTTTCAACGCTGTATCTCTTGCATGCTGCTTACTGTCTGGCACCTGGATGCTACCTTTTTTTTTTATAAAGCCCCGAGCAGTGTGGCAGTATAAACGTTCCAAACACAGAAAATAAGAAGCAAGAAAGAAAATACGGACAGAGGGCAAAGTCTCTGCAAAAAATACACCACCACACACTTCTCGTAAGTCATAAGTGATGACTGAGAGGGGTTACTTCTGCATGAGTCTATGTTTTGTTGGAAAATCCTGCACAGAATATCTTTAAATTTGTGAGAGACTTTTTTGTTGTACAAATGAGGGATACTTGTAAACTGGGAGTTCATAAGCGTCAATCATTAATTCCAGGGTTAATTCAGGACAGACACACGATACCGATAGGAAGGTGGCGTCTACAACACCATTTACAGTCTGAGCACAGCCGACACTTTTCTCTGCACAATTCAGAATTTTCTGTTGTTTATAGAAAAAAAATCACCAGTGTGAATATAAGGGGGTTCCTTGAGAGGTTGAGGGGTGGGGGGTGAAAGCTGGGTTCAGGAAGTTTTCACTCCTTTCTTCCCCGGGTGCCCCTGGCCTCTCCAACTTCCAGTCAAAGGCTGAAAGAAGCCAGATGCAGGCAGGATAATCACCACCTAATAAGAGGCTATATTGAAAGCAGGCTGGTGCTCATACTCTACAAGCTTGAAAGGCGTGTGCACACACATACATACACATGGATAGTTGAGTACATATGCACCCACGTAGTTTGGGCAGGTGTAATTATGGTGCACGATGACACACTTCACAAAGAAGTGATCACTTGCAATCTGTACACATGCGGACAAGCATGTGTACAAAAAAACAACACACTTACACGCACATATAAACACACAGACACCCGCACCACCAGATCCTTTTTCCGTCTTCTGACTTTAGTTCTCTACCACCATCCTAGAAAAATGTTAGCACATGGCAAAAGATATGAATAATTTTGTGATATACCAATTATCAATTTAGAAAGACAGAACAGGATCCCCTTTGGTTTTGTGTACGGCTGGTGTCTGTTTGGTTATGACCATATGAAAGAGTATGCAGCTCAGAACAGAAACTGAGTCCTACCCACACTCTAAAAAGTGACGGAATTTCACTTAAACTTTTGGGATATTAATGTTGCAGACAAAAGTTTCCCCAAAAGCTCTCGTGAACCGAAAGATTAACTTTTGACTTAACAGTTATGATATAAATGATCTTTTTCCCCCATATTTTCCATCCTCAGTAAGTATTAGAAGTCGAGTATTTCCTTCTTTGTGTCTTGGAGCAACTTCTGATGTCTAGAGAGCATGTTGGCACTGCTAAACACTTAAAAAAATAGCTGAAGGAGTCTTCAAACCACCGGTCTTACATATCAGAAATAAATGGCTCAGCATCAGCCAGTGCTGGCAGGCTTCAACCCAGAATGAAATCAGCACCTTTTAAAAAAAGGTGTAGCACTACTGTGGCCTACTGCTCCATGCGTATTACAGCATTTTGTTTTTTCTAAGAAGTGCGCATGCTAACAATGACTACGTATATGAGCACAGCTGCAGTGTAAAGTGCTGCTGCTACCACAAAATATTGTAATATTTCAAAACTGCAAATGCAGACAGTTCAATGTACCATGCTTTAAGGCAGTCATTCCTTTGGACGTAACTGTGTGATGCAGGATAGTGCCACTCTTTGTATAACATTTAAGCATTCTAGACTGTGTACCCAGCTCGCAACGGACGTCAACGTCAGAAAGATGTTGGACTCTTACGTCGGACAGAGGTTAAATTTTGGTTGGAATACAATGTATTGTGGAAGTTAACAACGATTTTTGTTCTCCGTACCATACAACTAAATGTCATTATTTTATGTCGATGATGTTGGTATGAGTCTGGAAGATGTTGGATTCTGGTAACTTAACAACACAACTTAAAAGCAATGAAATATCAACGTTATCTATCGTCAGTACTCCACGTCAAATTGATGTTGGCATTAGACATTGTCCTGTCGTTAAAATTTGCTCACCCACCCTCACAACCTAAATTCAAGCAATTATCAACGTCTAATGGCAATGATAGACAGCTGGGTAGAGGCAACAGGTTATAGTGTTGGAGAGACACTGACTGTTGCCTGCTTAATTTTGTTAATGTTCTTTCACTTTCAACTCCAACTTTATTTTGTCCCTAGAGGGCAATTAGTTGCACAACAAGTAAAAAACACACATAAAAAAACCCACAAGAGAACACAAAAGAATATAAATACTCTACAATCAGGGAGAGGTGAGGGCAACCAAATACAGTATTCTGAGACAACAGTGGTCATCAACAGCAACCATCAATATCAACATCAACAACACCGTCTTCATCGTCAACACCAACAATCATCACATGATCATAACAAGAGTAACAACCAGCCAAAAGAGTCGCCTAAGTACCAAGTTTGACTCTTCCACTGCCCTGCATTCAAAAGAGAAACGACAGTAGGGATGAAGAAGTGCTTATATCTGTTACTTAGTTCTGTGGAGTGATAGAAAATTTAGCTCTCCGATGGTGTGCAGAATTTCCTTGTTCTTTCCTGTCGGATAATTTGCTTTATTTAATTTGCACATCTCTTAGTCTTCATTCCTCCCTTTTTGTCACTTATCCGCCTCAATACCTTTTTTTCTGCTTTTCTTTCTGCACTCTTCTGTGGATTTTTGTGTAGACTGATGAGGATGCTGTGCAGGTAAGAGTGAGGTTACGGGGGAATTACTATATTACTATAGAGAATATAATTCAGTTATTTCTCTGTCGGCAAAAAGACATGAAAAGCAACTACAGGAAGTGTTGAGATTGCAATATTAGCCTTCCATTGTTACATTTTCCTGCCCCATCATGTTTGTGTATATCGTTCATCATTATTTTTTAAGGTGGGTCAAAAATACTTGCAAATACTTACATAACAACTTACAAAGCTTTAAAAACACCCCCTTTAAATCAATAAACACACTGTATGGCTCCCAGTCACAAAAGGTATATGCAGGCCCCTATTTTAAAACACAAAAAATGTCCCTCACTATAAATATATATGCAATCCATCCATCCTTCACACACACACAACACAACCATTAGTCCAAACGTACACATCCCCCCGTGGCACAGCACGCCCAGTGTCCTGCTCTTACACTATCAGCAGCATCAAAAGGAGAATCTATATTCTCTCCTCTGCCTTTTTTTTTCATTTGAGTGACTATGAGGAGCAGCAGCAGTAGCAGCTGCAGCCTCTCTCCCTGCTCGTGCTCAGCCGGGGGAAGGCAGTAGGTTTAGCAGGCGAGGCAGATTTATGGCGGTGGAGGTGACCTCTGGGGCCGTAACACGGTGATGGGTGAGTGGCTCTCAACAGTAAGCTACTGGCACTTGACAAAGTGCCCGAAGCAGAATGAATTTACTTCTCTTTTCCTCAATCATCAAGCAGCCACTGCCCTGACCCCCATCCTGACTGCTATAACAAGATCTCCCATCTCACAAGGGCCTGAAAAATTTACTGTCACATCTACTTTTCAATGAGCTCAAGTGAGCACTTCTTTCACCTTCAACGGAGCAGGTGCCGGTGTGGAGGAGGGCTAACCTGCCCCAGTGTATGTGTGTGTGTTCTATGCGTGGTGTGTGTAAGAGAGAGAGAGAGAGAGAGGATGCTCATGGAGAAATTTGTGTATACACACACATGTATGCAGGTCCATTGAGTTGCTCCCTCACTAACCCTTGCTGACTGTCTCACACCTACAGACCTTCACAAAAACACACATGCACGAGCTTTAATATAGTATTTGTAAGTATTTGTATGTTTTGCATTGCAATCTTTCAAACACAAAGACATATAAATATTTTTTGCACACATGCGCATACACTCAGTACAACAATCTCTCTCTTACCCTCTGTGACACACACACACACGGAGAGAATGAGGTTGCCAGGCAGGGACACAAAGGGCACTGCTATACTGATGTCACTAGACACCTCTACCATTTATATTAGAAGTCAATCTACCTTATCACATTCCTTACACACACACACACACACACACACACACACACACACACTGGCACACACACCAGGCATTATGAAGTCTGTGTGTTTGCCAGCTTTCATCAGCTTGATGGCAGTAGAGTTGGACTTAATGATCCTGATATTTTTTTTTATATGCAGACGATAAATCTCCGTGCGCACACATTCAGATTTCACCTTTCTTGCACTCTAGTTGTTGAGGTGAAATCACGATGGATGTCACAGAGAGCGGAGCAGACCAAACTAAAGATATACAATAGCAGCTCGGTTACACTAGTAGTCATTTTCCACAACTTTTTGCAAAGTTTTGTCCAAAAAGCAAAAAACAAAACAAACAAAAAAAGCATTTCCTTTCTTTAATCTTTTTTTTTTTTCAACTAAAAGTTAGCAATTTAATTTTGTATAATTATATTTTAAACAATACATGGAATTAAAATGTGTAATAAAAAATACAGAAAATATTTTAGTTCTACAAAGACAAATAAAGTGCAAAAGAGAGGAGAAGAAAAGGAAGAGGAAGGGAGACAACGTCTTCAGGATAAAGGATGTGTCTGACAAGACAGCAAGTGCCTTGGTGGAAATGCATTCTATTTTAATTAGTAGTTGTATGCAATAAAATAAACTGCATAAACTCGGTGGTAATGCATTTTACTATGTGAAACATCTCCAGGTTTTAGAGAGGCTGACAGCAAAACAAAGGGCTCTAATTAACTCCACTGTCTTTGCTGTCGCCTGAATGCCATGTCAATGATGTTTTCCCATACAAGAAGGCAAGTGGAGAGTAGACCATGTTTGAAAACCCTTACGAAAAATGACACTATTACTATACTACCATACCATATTATAATTTTATCAGTGCATTATTATAAATTATATTAGTCTTTCCCCTTTAAATTCCTTGGCCGCTGAAACATACAGTCATACTTGGCATTTAATCTTGTATTTTAAGGTTCCCCTTTTTTAAATGGTTACTGCATCAAATTGTCCATACAGTTACACTACCAATCAATACGCTGTATACTGGATAAAGGAAGTAGGTTGTGCCAACATTTCATTTTGTCCACTCCACTTTTTAAAATGCCATAACTAATTCAACCTCTTTTCTTTTACGAGCCACTCTTTTGTCCACCCTCTCCACTGGGATAATGTTATCATGATGAGCCAATAAAAATCAATGATTAAACAGGTGTAATTTTCCAGAGACGATGTATTAAAATTTATTGTCTCTCTCTCGCTCGCTCTCTCTGGCGAGCCATCACAGCAGCCCTGGAGCGGCAGACACTCTGCGTGTTGCAACTGAGAGTAAAGAAGGGCATTAAAAGCTATTCAATAAGCCACTGTAAAATTGATCAGGCTATAAAAGCTGCTACGGCCCACTCCGAACAGGGGAACGTGGCTGTGGAGGAGTAGACTGAGTGACGGAGAGTGTGGGAGAAGATGAAGAGAGGGGGAGGCAAGAGAGACAGAGAAAGAGAAATGAAAGGGGAAGAAAGAGACAGAAAAGAGAGACTGCAGCTGGGAGGTGAGAGAAATGAGAAAAGTGAGACAACAGTCAGAGTAAGAAGAGAGTGCTGAAGGGTTTGAACCTAACAAGATAAAACAGAGTGAGAGAGGAGCTGTGATTTCCTTGCTGACACAGGATTTACTGTACAATCACATAGCAGTTAAACCGTGTGATTTCCCATTTAATACCATTATAAAACCATTACATGCACTGTAACTCACTAGTGACACACCCACACCCTAACACTCCACGACATACAATACTCAATATATAAAAATCTATGTTAATATCCACTCTTCTTTTTCTAGTTTCATCATATGTGGTGATAGAGTGAACCGAACACAGAAGACACTACACCAGACACTGGGCGTGCTGTGCCAGTGGGGCTACTGAAAATCTTGGAGTGGCACACAAAAGCAAAAGTCATTTAGGAATGACAACAACTGTGTTTTAATGTGTAATGTCTACATACATGTGTTAGGGTGATTCAGTGTTCTTTAAAGAGGCTGCTTGTCCTTTTACTTATGTAAATGTACAGCTTTCATTGGAAGGACTACATTGATTGTAAGGAACAAGCAATTTACTGGGACCAACTGGGCTTTCTCAGATTTAGGGGAAACTCGTGTGTACCCATAGAACCCATTTTCATTCAGATATCTTGAGGTGAGAGCCCAAGGGACCTCTCTGAAAAAGGCCATGCTAGTTCGTCCCTTGCCAAAATTCAACCTACTTAGGACAGTGATTTAGCCCCTTCCGGACAAGCTATGACAACTGGTTGTTACCAATGGATGCCTTAGGTTGTCTAGTTTCACAAGATACAACTACCTTCGATCACGACCTGAGCACGCCACAGCCTCATAAAAGACAGATGATGTAGATCTCAAATTATTTTTGCCAGGGAGGGCCAGTGAGGGGAGCAGCAATTGTGTCTGGGTGGCCATGGCCCCCCTGGCCCCCCCTTTGGGGTGCCACTGCTTATACCCTCCACTTTAGAACAAATTACAACTACAGGACGACCGATAGTGGATTTTTAGAGGCAAATATAATGATAGCTGATTAATGGTCTGATATATCTCAAAGCTAAGTAAAAATCTAGTATAGGACTGGCTGTGTGCAACACTAAAGGGCCTTCATTTTAAGCAGGGGCTTTTTATTTGTAACCGCAAGTGGTGGCATTTACACAGTCCTGGACTCATGGACTTTAGCTCTAATGCTAATAGCACCGTAGCACTAGACCAGCTGTCGTGGTTAAGCCAAAAAATTCTGTAAATACATGTTGAAATGAAGGAAAATACACTCAGACACAGTCGCACAGCAGAAGGAACCTGCTTTCTCTGGAGCTGCACCCACTGATCACTTAACACAACCCTCCTCTCATTAACTGCGGTTGGTGATGTACATCGAGTCTGGTGGAGGCTGTGCGGCCCTTGGCCACAATTGGAGGCAGGTTCCACCAATATCGATAGTTTGTGAAACATCCTATCAACGCAGATTAATCGGCCAAACCGATAAATTAACTGACCTCTAGTTACAACTTCACAGCTCTGGGCTGACTGTACTAAAAACGAGTCTTCTAAATCTTTATGAAGTCAGACACTGTATCCTATTGAATGTAAAATGCTTAGTTTGCCTACTAACGATCAAAGGTGGTAATGCACAAGTAAAATTGTAACTCTTGTCAGTGGAATATTCATAGCCCACCTGCATCAGGATTACCACACCCCCAGTGACACGCATCTCCAGTCCACACAGACTCGATTGCTACCTTTGTGAAAACACAGTGCCAGGGTGTTATTTGCCAATTGTGACAGTTTATCGCAAGCAAAGACGTCAAAGAAGAAAGTTAATCTCTACAGAAACAATTTTCATCTCATCAACCTCCCCCGCCAAGAAACAATTTATCGTAGGCCAACTGAGGCCAAGACCTCAGGTCACTAAAAAAGAAAGATGTGCACATTCTTCCACCAACTTCAGTAAGTGCAGAGAACTCTCCAAAAATGGGGAAAATACTACACGACAACCCTTGGAGATTTATTGTTTGATAATGTATATGGACAGGATGCCACTTGGGCCTTTCTCCTGCCGTCTTACTAAAAAAAAAAAAAAAAAAAGAATTACAAGAAATAAGAAAATTCCAGGAGTGAAGAGCGGTGCTGTGGGCTGAATCAGTGGCAGTGGCTCGGCAAACTGCGTTTTTCTTTTAACTTTCAATTCTCCTAAGCATCCGTGCTTCACAGCCCCTTGGGCTATTGCCTTTCTCAATCTGTCCCTGGAGAGGCAGGAGTTATGGTCCCTGTCGATTGAGGAGAAAGGGATGTTATTCCCCTGTCACCCCCTGGTCGCGCCGCCATCCTCCCTGCCCTGATCTACGGCCTGATTCCCCCCCTTACCCCATTCCTCCCTCCCTCTTCCCCACTTTGCTCCGTCGTAAGCTGCCGGCTATGTCGTTGCCATGGGCTGTTGAGATGAGGACGATGGAAAAATGTTCTGGGGGGGAGGAGGTGGAGGTGCTGATATTGGTTTAGAGGTGCTGTTGGCAGCTGCACGATGGTAGTAGTGGGGAATGCTTTAGTACTGTGTTAAGACACTTGCAGAAAAATTGATGCGTGTGTGTTATGTGTGTGCGTGAAAACACAGTGACCACACAAGGAAGAATGGACATTGTTTGCAAAAATTGTGATTTAGGCTGATGTGGCTTTAAATAAAAATAGTGTATAGTGCAGATTCATACAATGCATATTTACTAAGATAGAGTGTCCTGTCTGTGCTGGAGAAAAGGGTGATGAAGTGGGGCTGGGGGGGAGCGGTAAACTGTGAGACAGCTCGGCCCAGGAGAGGTGACCTGCCCCAGCGCACATGTAGGTCCTTGTGTGACACCCTTGATAGGGGAGCAGTGACGGGGTTAAACATGAAAGGCAGTTAGCTGATGGTTGTGTGTGATCAAAGGGTCCCTGTCCCTGTGGGTTTGGTTTCAAGTTGGGTGACTTCAATTAAATTTTTATCAATCCAAATTTCATTAAATACGTCATTCAAATGTTTAAAAAGTGCCACAGAGTGATTTGATCTTGTTTGGTTTTAATCGCACAATGCAGGCACAATGAGGGATGTTTTGGCGGGGTTCAGTCCCACACCAGCAAGGGTCCAGTGCAAGTGGCTCAAGATGGGGGTGTCTTAACCACTGCACCCTCTATGGATACACACTGTACAGTACTAAGAACAGTCCTTCAAGAGACCAAAACTTGGCTCTTACATGTTAAACTATGTCTGGATAAGATTGCATGCATATCCCAATGTATTTCTGTGCAATATGAGATCATCTGTGGTTTCTAAGAAGCTCCTACGGAGAAAATGTGTCATGGTTATGTTTTCTGGAAGCACTATCACGATTCAACAAACTGCAGCTCCTCCTTAAACCACCAACACCACTGATGAACATCAGCGCAGACATGAGTACACCTGACACATGTTCAACAGAGGACCTCCACCTCGGAGTGCTTAGCCCCATTTCCATACTGGCCAATGCTCTGCCTCTTAAGGTACTATTGCACCTTAGGCAAATCCTGAGCTTGTGAGGGTCTCTCTGGGTGAAGGAATAAATAAATAAGCAGATAAATAGATGAATAACCCAGAGGAATGGGAGCCCATGCGGCCTGGCCATCCATCATATATCCTATTACCACGCACTCAGCGGCACCTGCAGTATGTATAATGCAGTCAACCTCTGTAAGCAGATACAAATTCAACTCTTTTCCTCCTCAATTTGTTATATCTGACAACGCCACAGCTTGTGCCTTGTTGTTTCTTTGAATTATGAATAGATTCCCTTCACCAGACTTTCGCCTGTGCGTGATAGCGTGGCGTTGTTATGCAGAACAGCTGCGGAAAACAAATTCGAGAAGCCTGGTGCGCTTTGTAGCGGCTGGGCGAATATGCATAAACAGTTGCGCTTAAAGCCACTTAAGAACAACCAAATGGGCTCAATATTTCATCTTTGGATTTGTTTCATTGGGTGTGATGAATATGAAATGCCAGAATGTAGCACGAGTGCAAAAAATGCAGTCGTTTAAGTGTTTCAAATGATCTTAGAATCTTTCAGGAATTTTTCACACAGCTGTGAGAAATGGTGGACAAGTGCTTTAACTGACAATTCAAATCTTAATTCCTGCCACAAAGCCCTTCTACTAATTTAGTCATGACACTTGAAACCACAAATATTACAAATGTCATTCACAAACTGAGAGAATAAAGAGAATGGAAGGAATGTGTGTCAGAGGAAGAGAGGGAGCACAAGAAAGAAGAAAGGAAAACTAGCGAGTAAATACAAATTAACAAATCAGACGCAAGAGGAAGAGAGAAACCAAGTGGGAGAGAGGAAGAGGAATGTAAATACATGGCAAACCCATAGCACATTTTGACTGTTGCCTGTTTGTTTGGGTATTTACACTGAGGCTACAATCAAGTCCTCAAAACTTCAGCCCACATGACAAGAGCCCATTTCAGGGCCACATATCCTCTAAACAGCCAAGCCAACAAGCCAAATCTCAATCCACACTCAAACACATACACACACATGAAACCTCAAAGTCATATCCACTTATTTGTCCATCACTCCGAAATGCAAAAAGGATGCAGGGAGAATGGTCAAATTGAATTTGCGCACAGAGGGAGGGCAGCGGAAGATAAGCTGTGAGGAAGTGATTTTTTTGGGACTTGGCTGAACTTTCGAGCCCTGTTTGGTTTGAGCAGATGTAGAATTAGTACACATCACTTTCCATCAGCGAGACATTGAACATGAGCTGCTGCTCAGAGGCCAAATACCTCTCTGTCACACAGACACACAGGCACACCTCACCTCTGTGTGCCTGTGATTTTAGCGTGGTAATTATCAATGTGATGTGAATTCCTACAGCAACAAATTCGTACTATTATTCTTCCTAGAGCATGTTTGGTGTCTCCAAATACCAGCTGCCTGTTAAAACCAGTTGAAACTAATATAAAACACAATCAATTTTACACTGCTTTTTAACTTTGCTTGAGTCAGCATGTCAATTTTAACTTCTGTTTTTAACCAGCAACATGGGCCACACAACCCTTAGACCACACAGACACTTGATTTATGAGTATATACAATATTCCTTTGGTTAAAAGAGACATTACTGAAGGATAGTAAAGTACATACGTTAGTTTTAGAAGTGAAAAATGTTGTAATTATAAATTGCACTAACATTATGTGCACATTAGGGCTGGAACAGTTTGTGTACAAACTGTCAAAGTACAGGGGTCACAACTGGGTTTCAGAGTTTGGTGGACACAGCTTCACGCAGAATACATTGTACGTAGGTTGATGCAGGTAATGCAGAACCAAAGTTCACGAGAGCAAGCCTCTGAAACGTTTTTATGCATGCCGTTAGCAACATATGACGAGGTCAGCACAACATGTCGATTGGTGAGTCATTCACACTATGGCGCTGCGAATGGAGGACTTGCCTCAAGGTTTCCTGTCAGCTACAACAACAAGAGAGAAAGAGTTGTGTATTTTCATTTATAATTTTTCAAAGGACAAGGAAGACAATGACAACAATAGCCTATAATCCACAAGACACCTTGAAAAACATACATTACAATGACACATTTATTAAGACATTCATTAAAAGAGGATGGGAGGCCGAGGGGAGGGGGTGACTGGTAAAGGTTAGTAGTGCCAAGGCAGCTTGTTAGTAACCACTAATCTGCCACAATCAGCGTGCCAATTTAACATCACCACCCCAGTCAAAATCATCAGCTCAGCTCCTACTCACAAACACATAACACATGAGAGAAAGAGAGAGTTGTGTGTAAGACAAGGACGGTGTGCTGGCATTACTCCACGGTTGTAGGGTCTGTGAATGGAAACACATTCAACGTGCTAATGCACATTTGACGGCATCACCCAGATGTGCCGATCACCAGGATGATGAAAAAACAAACCAGAGCCCAACTCCTTATCCCCCAATGCTTTCAGTTGGCATATACTATAGCCAAGGTGGAACCAACTGAAACAGTTCACCTCATGCACAAGTTTTATTTTTTATGTTTCTATTTCATTTGTATTTCCAATTTCATATGATGAGAGATACTTTTCAGTTTCACAGCTGATTTTGACCTGTTGCCTTTTGTGAAAGTATTTTTTCTGTGTTCATACAGTTTCATACAGAGCTCTTTGAAATGGTTGTTCATTTTAATCATGAAAATAGTTAAATAAAGTTGCCAGTAAGCAAAATGTTACCTCAGCGGCACTGGCACTACTGTCTGTTCAACATAACTGAAAAGAAACTTTTTTTTCTCTCCAAGCCATACAGAAATCATGCAGTCATCTGACAGCAGCTTTCTTTTTTTTTTACTGAAATGTGTCAGATTTTCCAGCATTTGTACACAACTTTTTTTTAACAAAGCAGTGCTCTAAGATTTATATTTTAAAAATCACAATGACACCGCTACATGAGACATCATAATATTGTAATAAATGCTGCTGGTAGAGGAGGCATGCAGCTTAGCATCATTTAATGCACAATTTTCTTTCTGAAACCACCAAGATTTACCCATACCACATTATCACTCTCCTTGATATATAATCATATTAAGGCTACGTATCGAAAACATTATGAGATTTGACTTTGTCCGTATTGCACAGCTCTATTCACAGTGCGTGGTCTACAGAAGTGGACTTGCAAATAAAGAAACTGATTCAACAGCAAGCGCCCAGATGAAACTGCTGCAAACATGCTGTCATTACACAAGGGAATATTTCTCTTTTTGTATTTTTGGAGCAGGCGATCCTGTTGCATGTCAATGAACTGGGCTAAACTTGCATGACATGTGATGGTGTGTGGGTGGAGGGAGGCAAGGGGGACTCAACCCCATGGTGGTGTCAGCGGAGGATCTGTGTGTAATCTGCAGAAGATGCATGCAATAGACCGCCACACTACTTTATCTACAAGGCCCCTAATTGCAAGGGACGCTGAAGAACACATGTTAGGAAAAGAGGAAGGGGAAGGGGGTGTCAGATGTCAGCAATGTGCAGGCATATGGTTCCTGCAACATGGGTTACGTAAACTGGAAACGACAACAAAAATCAGGTTTGCTGAGATGAACTTGTGAGGACTGTGTGTGCTGTATGTTTTATTCATTGTAGTCACCTGTGAACAGGTTGGACATCACACCATCATAAAATCCTGACTGAAGTCTCTAAAATGATTGTGACCCTCATATTTAAAAACACTATGATATTAAGAGGACATTAAGGACTAGGCTAGGTGTCATGACATATTTGCTAAAACTGTCAAAATATTCATACAGCACTAAATGAGATAAATACTCTGTGTAAAAAAATCGTATTCCTCTTTCTACTCTATTGCCTTGTAGCGATACTAATGGCCTTACTGCAAGTGAACAAACACAACCAATCAGAGCCAAAGTTGCTCATAAGCAGCTGTCGGTCATGTCAATCACTGCAGTCAAACTGTCAAACTAGGCAGCACCGATCAAATATGAATCAAGATTCTGTTACTGCATTGCCTAAACATATTTTAGTGTACTGTTTTGCTGTAAAATGAGAGAGTTGGTCTGGCCGCTGGGCGGTGCTGACTAATTGAATGACTGATGTTTCATTTTGTGTCATGCACACTTCCATGTGCCCAACCCTCATGGGTTTAAAAGACACCATTACAACAACGTTGCAGTAACAATCCACAATGGTAGAGCATTTCCAACATGGCGGCTGGGTCAATAGCTTTCTCCTTTTACAGCTAAACGGTACACTAAAATATGTTTCTGAAAATATCTGAGGTAAGAAATAGGCAATGCAGTAACAAAATCTTGATTCATATTTGATCAGCGCTGCCTAGTTTGGGCAGTTTTGATGCAGTTCACGTCATGTCAGTTCAGCTGCTTTAGTGACACCTCAGCTCTGACTGTTGTTTTTTTGCACTCAATTCTAGCAAATGCCATTAGAAGCAGTGGCAAAAGGAGAAGGGACATGATTTTTTGTCACAGACTGTTTCATGCACTTCTGTCACAATGTAGTGACATCTTCAGCAATCACGACACAAAGTTATTTTCATACAAGTTACCAACTGAAGCATTAAAGCTCTTTAACTGGCACCAGAACATACTGGAATCACTCTACCTTACATTTTGTTGAAAAACAAATATTTTTACTGCATTGCAGGAAGAACACTTCTTATAGTGAACATCCTTATTATTTATTCACTAATTTTCTGTAACCGCTTACAAGGGTTTAGCATGGGGGCTTTAGCCTATCCCCACTGACACTGGGCGAGGGGCAGGGTACATCCTGGACACTCTAATGAAAAAAATAAAAAATAAATCAATCTTAAAAAAACTAGGCTTTCCAAATATTTGAAATGGCACCATATCTTTCAATATGAAATATGCTACCGCTTGATTACGATCTTCTGCGTTTTTTGAGGTTGGTGCATTCGCAGTCTATTTTTGCAGTGGTTGCCTTGCAGTCTCTTTAGGTGCTGCCGGACAAGCCATTCACGATTATCCAGATAAGACAAATGCACATAAATAAACGTATTATGAGCGTTTTTTTAATCATGATCTGCAATAAAATTGTCCCATCCCTATTTAGGACCATTGCCTTTACCACGACAACATCAAATACTGACACAAATTGGACATGAAACGGCACAACATACCACTATTTCACTAGAGGTAAAACAATACCTACAGTCCAATCCAATGCTGTTTGTAGCAAAAGAGCCCCCCAAAGGAAAACTAAATGACCTTTTGAGTTCAAAACATGAACCGCAAAAGAAAGATAACCGCTTGGCCATCTTTGTTCGTTGAGAAGGAGGCTTTAACAAAGCAAGAGGATGACGTGAGGTAACATTAGTGATCCGGCATATTATTTCTGCTTAAAAGGGCTCACAACCTTCAACTCAGCCATTGTGTGGGGCCATCTCATCAGGAATGCAACACTCATACACATACACAAACACCCACACAACCCTTCCCCTTTCAATTCAAATTCNACACACACACACACTTCACCCCCTATTCCTTCATTATGCACTTGTCCTTCTCTTGTGCTCACAGCAAAAATGTGCTTTACTTTGTTCACATTTTTCACCATGTACCCTCAACATAATCCACTGTCTGCCTTGGACATTTGTGCCAACCAACTTGAGTAAACAGAAAGATGGAAAAGGCATAAGAAGGGGGTTGACCTTGTACATGCAAGCTACCACTATCACTTAGGAGATGGTGTGGTTATTGTTTGGAAAAAGGGGGCCCATCTGTTTGTTGTTTGTGCTTTATGATGAGAAGGTATATTGTACCATATGTGATGCATACAGTTCAAATAAAGGCAACGATATTGTGAAGCTACCAAATCCCAAAAAGCATGATTTTGCTTATTCTGGTGTTGACATAGTTTGGCTAGATTTTCTTTTCTTTTTCAACAAATTATATAAATGCTATTTGATCAAAAGCAACCAATATAGCAAACATTTTAATGTACTGCAATGCTTGCCAAATTTTATTTTTTCTAATTTATTTCATGACAACTTAATGATTAATTTAATCAGATATGTTTATACTGTCCACTTGCTCTCCAGAGAAATTGGTCAGTTACCTCTTCACAGCACCACAGAACACAAATATTCATACATCTCTTATGTAGTGTAAGATACAGTCAGTGAGTTGGGTTTGTCATGATTAGTTACAGTGAACTGAGTGTGCATGTTTGCCCGTGTGTGCCCTGCTGGATGGCGATATGCATACAGTAGCATCAGTATGTAGTGTATGAGCACTCGGCCGCCAACCCACTCCCAGCACTCAATCACACGGAGCCGATCGTATTTGCATGTTGTAGCATTGAGTCGGGAGCAGATTGGAGGGGTAGCAAATGGGCTGAATAATATCAACTGACAATCAATTATTTCTGCAATTGTGTTACATCAAAAACATAATTCCCGCTGCCAAGTTTGATTTGTCAGGTCGCACCGGGGGGGTTCAGTCATGTAAATGTGATGTAGGGACTGATTTAACTACTGCGCGCTGAGTGAATGAAAGAGACAGTAATAGTGTTGAGGACCATGCAAATCACCTGCAAAGGAAACGCTGTAAATCACCGGCTGAGAGGTGCAGAGAGCGGCAACAAGGAGCAATAACACAGAGCACATGTACAAGTCAAATGTGAATATCATTATTGCGCAAGTCATAAACCATGACCCACATGATATTTAACAGACAAACATACTGAGCATTCATTTACATTAAATAATTCTATCTCAAATAAATAAACAAAGGGGTCATTAGCTATTACTTTTTTAGGGTTGTTTTGTGAGGACATATTTTCTGCAGTCTTTTCTCCTCCTCAGCGCCTTTCGACAAAGACTTATATTATCCATCACATCAAACAGACAAAAGTATAGTTGTAAAGCTTAATTAATAACTATCAAAAGTAAGTTTGACTGTCATGTGTCCTCCGATGTGAGGGGTCTGTCTTTGTTTGTGGTGCAGGGACATTTAATTAGTGATGGTTGTCTGTTAGTATGCTATTAATATTTTCATGTCTGAAAAGGTGACCTATATAATATGATTCATACACTGTAATTAACTTCATGCACAGTAAAAAAAAAAAAAAAAGTTTTTCCTGGGAACTATTCCTTTCAATGCATACGTTATTATGTAAATAAGTGTTGTAATATTACAATAATGGAGCATCATCAGGTAATCAGAGCAACATTTAGCCCGAAAAAGGAGCTGTCTTGTTTGTCTGTGTCAGTGTTTTAGTCTAGTCCAGTGTTATATGTGAGTTGATTTAATCACAAATGTAAAGTCCTGAGTGCACCTCAGGAAGAACAGCTAATTCTGATAAACTAAACTAAACTCCCCTATTTTAGTTTTTTTTCTCTGTTTTTATCACTTTTACATATAAACATATTTAAAATATATATATATCCCATGCTTTAAATGCTGAACCAACTAGGGCACCCGAGTGAGTGACACTAAGACCGGCTTTAAATTACACAACGAAACCAGGGATCGACCTCTCCCTCTTTCCTTCCCTGCCTTGAAACCGGTGTCTCCAATCTTTTTCCACAACCAAATGAGTCTTAACTCTGCTGAGTGCAGCATGGGTCAGGCAGCTAGATTGAAGCCAGGGTGTCTGGTTAGTGTTAAAGTTTAACAGGAGATTTCTGATGTCTGATTTCACTCAACAGGCGAGCCGCTACTCTCTGATTCGGAGTGCCTCGCAGTAATGCCTTGCAGACATGCCAGTGGGGAACACACGTGCATACACAGCTAAACTTGATTTGATTTTAGGATCGTTTTAGAGGCTGCGGTGCTTCCAATATTTTGACCACCCATTTATATCAATAAAAGTAGAGTAAATATAACACATCTTTATATAAGCCAATACAACAGACAGCACCACAAACTAACTAAAGCCTCCAAAATAAATACACCTCTCCGAAAGAGTTGAAACAAAAATGCAAGATTATAAACTTAATGAAGACATAATCTGTTGCAGAGATGTTGTATTGGACTGCATTAGTATTAGCTAGGTGTAGGACTGGCCAGTATATTGATATTATATTGATGATTGAGAATGGTGTACCTAATAGAGTGCAACTGAGTATACATAAAAAAGTTATGGAGAAAAAACATATTGCCCTTAAATGAGAGAGGAGGGTGTCATTGAAACACAAGTCATCAAATGGGAGTCATGCATTAGGTCTGGACGAATCAGGCACAGCCTTTTTAGTCTGCCACCCACATACTGTGCACACACACACACACACACACACACACACACACACACACGCCACATTTGAACTGCCAACACTTGTTAATTCCATTGAATTAATTAGTGAAAGGGCTCGGCTGTATTTGAGGTACTGAACTGTACAGTGAAAATGAAAAATCCTTCACGGGCAGAACTACCACTTCTGAACTGAAAATTTCAAAAAGCAAGGCTACAGGTGCTGCCCCTCTTCAAAGGAGTGCGTACGTTAAGAAAAAAAAGGTACACAACCCACAAAATATTTCACTTATTCTTATACATTCAGATTTCATCTTTTGATTCTAATTTTTAAAAAAAAGTAGCACATGCTGCTCGGCCTTCCTTGTTCTTTTTAAGTGTTGGTGAATTGGTTGTGCTTTTTGAGAAGCAATGCCAGCAGGGTAATCAAATTAGCAAGCAATCTTGTGACTTGCTATTATGTTCATTTTCCAAAGACAGCTGGTTCAAATCCTCTGATCAACTACGTAAAACTGTGTGCGAGGAAAGTGACTTGGAGGTAGTAGTAATATAGTTAAAGCACCAAAGCCCCACCTGCAGCTGTACTCAGAAGTTAGAAGTCTACTAGTCGTAACTGCTAGTTTCAAGTGGCAGCTATTTAGAATTTTGTTTATCACAGTGAGGGCCGATGCACTAATGTATTGTGAATACTGGATATGGCATTCCAAGATGGCACCCATTTCATTCTTGTGAAAGTTTTTCAGTAAAATTTTTCTTGGTTCTGCATTTTTGGCCCATAATTCACATGAGCTAAAGTCTAGCCTGAAACTTGAGACTATAGAATTCAAGTGTGAGAATACCACGGGCATAGTTATCTGCCAATGTGTCTGTCTTTTTGATACAATTACCTTGTTTTTATTAGTCCTGTGAGGTATTCACTCACATTACGTATTTAAAACAGAAGAAGGTACTTGTGTGATATGACTGAAATGAAAATCTAAGGCTGCCATTAAATATTCTCATTATGCTACAAATGAATATGTGAAAAGACGTGACCCTGCTTCAGCATTTGTGTGGACAAATATTTTACCAGACTCTGAATGTGTATCTTCATGTGAGTGTTGAGATAAACCTGAGACAAGCATATTACTACATTTACACGCACACTAATATTCCACTATTATTCGGAATAGACGATATTCCAGACTTGATAGGGTTCATGTAAACAGCATATTACGTTTGGATATTCCGAATTAGGCCTTAGTCCACTTTCTAATTAAGACATGGAAAATGCTGGTACTACTTGGGTTTTAGGAGCCGTCTTTGGACATGTATACAGCACATTCTGATATGTGTCTCAACTGGGGTTTTTACCGCAGTTTGCGAACGCTGTCTTGCTTGTTCACAATCACCTCTGTGCCGCTTAACTTCTCCTATTTTGGGGTGATAAACAACATGTTTGGGCACATTAACTGGAGAATGCACTGCTCCAATATTAACAGAATGTTAGCCATGTAAACAGCTTCGTAGGAAAACTGTCTTTTTTGGAATAAACTGGAATATTTTGTGCATGCAAACGTAGTTAGTGAGGCTGACAGGAGGGTGAGTCTTATTTCAGCGAGTACTAGGGCTCTGTATAATGTTGCATAGAACTATAATTAGCATCTTGTTGTTTCATTAGCTTTGCCTTGTTACTGCACTTTCAACTTCAAATGAGAATAACATTTCCAGGCCAATGATCGACCTTTTTCTAATTACTTCCAAAAGCAGGAAAAGCACAGGTGTAACTGGTAACATTAACGATGATGTCACTGGCTGAAAATGAAGGGCCAAAAAGACAATCTTGACGTTATGGTTTGCGGCAACTCACCTCTGGTCTTCTCCTCCTTCACCGGGCCGGAGGTGTTGCTACAAGTGTAGGTAGGGGTGACCTCCTCCTCCTGGCTTGGGGTAGTTCCTAGTGGGAAACTGACAGGACGCGAGCTGGTAACTGAGCTGGATGGTCGGGAACTGGCGCAGTTCTGTAAGAAACGAGAGGGCAGTGTCAGCTGCAGGACCTCACTGTGGGGTTTTATATCTGTTAAGGGAATAGACAGTCAACTTTCTCATTAATTGATAAGAACAAAGACATCAAGCTCTCTTTACTAGTTGGTAATTGGTGATGCAAATTAGTGATACACTTTTTTCTTTCGCTTCTATAACCATTCTTGTTTGATACACTTTTCTGAGTGATAGAAAATGCTTTCAAATTGTGTTTGCATTGAGGAAAATTTATCAAAAAAATCACAGTTTAAAGTCAACATTGTGTTTAAAAAAAGAACATAGGGGAAAATATTGTACACAGACGAACTCATGAGTTAGAAGGATTAACTGCTTTGCTTGCTACATCCCATTAAGCAGTCACAACTAGTAAAGAACATAAATGTCATGGGCTACTGTAGACTACTGTATCGTCCTTCCCACAACTCCAGGACCAAACCTGAGCAGCTGCTCTGTAAATTTAACTTCAAGACCTCCTTGTTTTACACACGCACATGCATCTTCCAGCCAGACCAAAATAAACGGCAATCACAGAAAACCCATTTGTTTGCACAGCTCTCAAACAGACTGGGGGGGCTTCAACAGACTCCAGGGCCTCTTATGTTTCATACTGTACTTCTATCAGGCAGGAATGCTTCATTCAACACTTGGGGCTTGCCATTCTGGCTGCTTTTCTGTGTTGCTGATGTCCATCTTCAGTAAATATGACACAAACACACACAAGTGGAAAAATACACGCACAGCTAAACATAATTTAAGGCATTTAAAGTTTTTTATTGGACTAGCCTTACAACATGCAGCTATTTTTGTGGTGCAAGAAAGAGACAAAAAGAAACATCAACCCTCTACTGTCCACTTCCGAAAATCAAATTCCAGTACAGTTTTTTTTCCCAACCAACTCCTTGCTTCCTATATGTTGTCAAAACTTGAATTAAGATCAAAAAAACTAATCCGCTTCCAATTTATATCTATATTTCAGTGGTGTCAGGGGCGTGGAGTATCCGGGGGTGGGGTTGTTTTTTATTTGGGTCCTACAACTGACAGCTTTATTTCACAAAGCAATCTGGCTGTGTGTGTACAAGAGGGAGGTCAGGGTGGGTCAGGAGATACTTGGTACCAAACAGGCAGTCTACACTGGTCAAAGTGTGTGTATGTGTGCGTGTGTGTGTGTGTGTGTGTGTGTGTAAAACCCCACCCCCTGAGGCTAAAAAAGCTGTGTGTGTGACCCACGCCCATGTAGAGGGCTAACACGAGGAAGAGAGCTACAGAGGTTGACAGAAGTGTGGAATTTAAGAGGGCAGAGCGTGTGATTAGGTTTGGTGGAATTTATACGAGAGGTCGCCAAGGTCAGACGTGTGTCGTGTCACTGCACCAAGAGCAATATATAGTTAAATTGTTCCCGCAATATTTAAATGATTTTCATGTTTTGCGCTGGGTTCTCTGCAACACATTTAATCTGATGCCATGTGCAGTATTAAGATGCAGTGCATGACTGTTGCTGTATCAGCCTGTGCTTTGCAGATCATCCAGCAGATGCTAGAACACCTAACAGATCAGATGACCTCAGCAAGCCTTGGTATTGACTACTTGTGCTGTTGGTGATCAAGGAATAAAGGAGACAATAAAAGTTTCAAATGATTTTGTTTTAATTTAAATAACCTCCTTAAATCCCTAAATTGCAGTTGCAGTGACTTATCCCACTGGGTTAACCCTTCAATCGTTGCAAATAATACAACATATAAACCCCTCTATCTCCGACAAGTGCCATTTGTCTTCAAATGACCCCATATGCAGTAACACCGCCAAAGCCTCTTTATCCCTCAGCCGGCAAGGCGCGATACCCAATCCTATGTTTTACAACAAGGGGATATATAGGGGCATGTGCGGTCATCTAGAGCCAAATGTCTCCTATCTAACCAAAGGACAGGTAGATACAGTATTTCAAGCAGGATTTATGGCACAAAATAGCATTAGCTAAAAACCGTCAGGCGGCAGTGATGGCTAAAAACGCATTCTGGTAGCGGAACCCGGCAAGATTGGAAAATTGCCAGCACCAGAGGGGAGAGGAAGCAGTAAAAATGACGGTATATGGATGGGGGGGGGCTTCACTGATAACATGAGCAGCCAATATATCAGACTGCACCTGGTAGCAAGGGGCCCCAGGGAGGCCCCCCACCAATGTGCCTAACACACATACTTCAATTCATCTATTTATTTATTTCATTTCTTCGTATCCTTACAGTGTCCATCTCTGAGGTGGGGGGTCAAAAGGAAGTAGGGGCACCCTGATATTTTAAAAATCAATCTGCAGTCAGAAATGGTTTCATTCCTTCTTCAATGACCTGAAGTGCGTGAGGGTGGGGAATACTGGGGGGGGGGGGGGGTGCATATGTGTGGGTCAGGGGGCAGTGGGAGGGGCAGGACAAAGTGATGCCGGCCAAAGAGGAGTGGAGTTAATGTGATCACTCATAAGGGACAAGACGCATTTGTGTGTGTGTGTGTGTGCACACGCGTGTGAGATAGTCAGGGCAAAGCAGTCTGGAATGATGAGAGTGGGTGTTTGTCAAGGTGCTAAGGTCTATAATTGTCCGTGTGTGTGTGTGTTATGTGCCTGTCTGTGTGTGCTAGAGACTATTAAGTACTTTTAAAGTGCTTTGCGTAGGCTACAGTATGATCTTCCTTAGCACACACACACACACGTACACACATGCAGCATCCCACCGCCTCAGCCAAACAGCAGCGTCCAACAAGGTATAAATACTGGCCTGACACTTTAATGTCAGGGGACGGCTTGTCCTGGATTAGAAACTTGTAACCCACCGCGGAGCTTGACATTGCTGGGATGAAGGTGCTGCTATAGGTAGAGTGAGGAAGGGGGAGAGCTATTACGGGGAGTCTATGTTTGATGTATAAGGGCATCTAACATGGACTGTCGACCAGCGAGAGGTGAGCAAATGTACAATGTTGCTTTGTGGCCAGCTTTCATTGCCAAGGAAAATTTAGTCTGTTGCTACAGTGTGTTATCAGAGATAACCACGCACAAAGACATACGCTCACAGACACTTCTTAACAGGAAAACAGAGCATTACATACTGAAAAATTAAGCGCTTTTCTCCTCTCCTTGATCCTGTTGACCGTGCTCCGAACCTGAAAGAAAGAGAGGGAGAGTGGGAGAGAAAGAGATAAGTGTATCTGACACAGCGCTCAATGAAACACACTTACAATGAATCAAAACAAAAAATCTTTCACAGCAAACATCTGCGAGCACCTAAAGTGTAAAAAGGAGAAAGGAGAGGGGAACGTGGGAGGGAAATAACAAATTTGGAGTGTTTGTTTGCAGGCGCTGACAGCAGTTGGTAAGGTGTGTGTGTGCGCGCGTGTTTGTGCATGTACGTGTGAGAGGGTGTTCCAGTATGTCCCAGTGGCTAATGGGACTTGAAAGTGACACATAGAGCCGGCAAACTAAGGAGACGACTTCAAGCTATCATCTGTCAGTATAGAGCGCCGGGACCAACAAATGGAGCTATTGGAGGAGAAGGGACCGCCCTAGCAGAACAGATTACATTTTTACACTCCGGATGAAACAGTGTACTGCACACATTCATTTAACACGTACAATACCAGACAAGGGTTTCATAGATTTTGGAGATACAAGGTAGACATGCATGCAGTTTCAGTATATACTTGTAATCTAACTAACCCCAAACCCTAATTTGTAATTTACCTGCTTATTTACTAAAACACCTTGATTTTATCTATTTATTTCTTTGTTTATTTGTTTTAATTAACACCTTTGGAGATTTTAAAATTAGACAAAAATTAATATTTTTGCACTACTGTGGCCGTTTGCTTAGAGACCAGCATTAATTTGGATGAGCTTTAATTATATTTAACTGGTGAGTTTTGTATGTATCAATTTTTTTATGTATCATTTTTTTCTATAAATCAGTAAATTGTATTTTGTAATTGAACCAAGTCATTATGACAGGATACAGGATATCTGTCTTATCCCTGAGGGGCAATTTATTGTGCAGTCAGCAGTATCACACACACAAACTATTTTAAAATAAAAAATACAATAAATACATAAATAAATAAATAAATAAATAAATACAAAAGAGACATCACACTCTGATTAAAAAAAAATTAAAAATTAAAAATTAAAAAATAAATCACTGAATAAGGGGTGAATCAACCAGGACTGGCTGGGCCTTCTTCAGCGCTCTGATCATGTACATATTGATCAGACTAGTGACTAACGATTAATAATTTCAATGAGCATTTTATGTAAATAATCTGTAATTAATGTCACAATATACAAGACAAAAATCCAGAATTAAAGTCTGTCAATGAATAATACTCTGTACTAATAAACATTTTTTAAATTAAAAAATCACTTTAGTGATTTAGTAGTATAGTTTCTCTACAAGACATAACTAAGACAACTAACAACTAAGACAAAAAAAATAAAAAATTATATGCAAAACTTAGTATTCAATATAAAATAGCTCCTACATATTCTTAAGGATTGCCGGTGGAAAAATGAAAAAAGGAGCATACATAAATGTATATTTTGTCACACAGCAGCAGCTTTTTATCTTATTAATAAACTGTAATAAGCCTACTGATTTTTTTTTATTGAAAAATAATTATTATTAATTTGATATTGGGACATTTCCATATTAATTTTACTAACATCCAGGATGACAGAACTGTTTAATAATCCAAATGCAAAAACATACAGAGCAGCAGAATTAACTCAGTGTGTCAGTAGTTCAGTTAAGTTGGCTCAAGTCTTCTATGAAAAGCCTCTGGCGCTTATGAGGTCTGTACGTGTGTGTGTGTGTGTGTGTGTGTGTGTGTGTGCGCGCGCACATGCACATGTCCGTGCACATTGTCAGCGCTCACTGTAAATTTGTAGCGGATGGGCACTCATCACTACAGCCCGTCCCAGCCCAGCCCACCACGTTAGTGAATATGCATTATGGCTTATGGCTTCATTAAGTCGCAGCGTGTTATAAATTATGACACCGCACTGAACACACACACACAGTCTCAGAGACAGCGTGTGTATACAGAGGATGTTTTGCATACATACCAAAGGCCACATAATGAAGAGAGCCCGAGCCTTGTGACAGGGCAGAATCAACAGCACCAGCATTGTGTTTCCAAAGCACCTCCTATTATTTCTGACAAGATCCGCAGAAGGCCTTCGACACGGTGCAGATGTTGGAGAGACACCGTCTTAACACAATTAAATGGGGAAAGTAAGTCCTGGGGATTTCATTGATATCAAAAGCAGCCGGCGTGCTGAGGCAATTACATGACACAACTTAATTAATCATTTGACAATGAGGGGAAGGGCATTGTTTTAGATGATCGTTATGTGTTTAAGGGGTTTTGCGCACACTCAAGGTTTCGCAATGATGCAAAGCATGGTTCCCCATGTAAATGGGCGCTAAGCGATTACCATATGAAAGCAGCACGCCCGACAACACCTGCCGACATCCTTGGAGCTGATGGAAATAAAAGGTCATCAAAGCATGGGATTACAAGGTGACCACCAAGGAAAAGCTAATTGCAATGAATAATGGAAAGCTATTGTCAGGTAATTAGCAATTAAAACGCTGCATTTTGAGCGTAATAGCAGCAGACGCAGTCTGTCTTCCACGCCATGTTGGTAATTATTTAGCCTGGAAACCAGCCTCATGAATGGAGCATTTTCTGACTTTGAGGCACTACTTAATTCTACACCTTTCTTTAGCATATCAAAGTAAAATTTCCTCACACTACAATGGTTAAAGACTGATTTGTTTTACCAGGTGAACAACTAACAGCAACTTTGCAAAGTTTTTTCTCCATTCCATAGACTCGTGCGATAATGTAATCTAAGGACGGGTTAACGTCCCCAGCCATCAAGGCAGGTTAGCTTCAATGAATACAGACAGAGCAGGGACCCCCCTGTCTCACATTGGCCTCTCCCTGCCACTCTGATTACAAGGAAGAAACAAAAAAAATGTGTTTGATCATTTCCATTCAGTGTTTCTGGAATTGTTCTATTAAGCAAATATTTCAGGTGTCAGGAGGGGTGAAACCTGAAGCCAGCGGTGCTCTGTGTCTCAAGTTAAAGATATGAAACAAAAGACGGGCAGGTTAAGGGAGAACAAAAGGAGCTCCCCTGTAAAGGTGGTGAGGGTTCAAAGGAAAAAAGAAAGATGTGATTTTTTTTATAAATGTATTTACTTCATTTAACCTTTATTTTGCCAGGAACATTCCCACTGAGATTTAAAATCTCTTTTACGAGGCAGTCCAGGCCAACACAGCAGCATAAAAAGTTTCACACAAATGAATATGTGAGTAATGGCAAGATTACTGACATTTTTTTTCTCTCCGAACGTTAACAAAGAAATGTGGTCCCTTTGAAAACCGGAACATGTACATGAGCTGCTCCCAGGGTCAAGGGCAACTTGAGTGTAAGAAAATGAATTCCCAAGCACTAAAAAAGCCACTTAAGCAAGAATGCTGTGTTGATTTATTTCACGGTGCGAGGGGTCAGCCCTCCCTGGCTCTGCATTGTCAAAGCATCGCCTCTGACTCAGGGACAGCTCTTCATGCTCTGGAGAAGACATGGATGAAGAAAGGGAAGGAAAAAACGGGACATAACAAAGGCCCGTAAATGCAAATGTTACATGTTTTCTTTGACGGTTAGACGAACAAAGGTGACGTTGACAGAAAGTTAAAATAAAAGAAGTCTGGAGGGGAACAAAAAAACAGATAAGAAATATACAGGAGAAGAGAGGGGACTAATGTAATACTGACCATTATCTTTGAAGAGCTGGGTAACATATAACTGTTACCTAGCTCTTCAAAAAAAAAAAGCTGCTTGTATACAGTGGTGATGACCTTGTGCATTCAGTCAAAGCAACACGAGACAAATGAAAAGATGAGGCATGTTTGTATTCACCTAAACTGAAGACTCATCAAGCATGGTTCATTCCACCCACAGAGGAGACAGCTTTTTAGATGAACTGTAGCATACAGAATTTATTTTTTATATATATATATGTTAACAATCTTTCTGTACTTAACATCTTGCATGCAATCTGGACAACTGAACATGTATCTTTACCTCAAATACTAGCTTGAAAACAGACTTCTGCTATGCTATTTGATGCTTTCTCAGTCATTTAAGAGAAAACTGTGTAAAATATCTGTGTGTTGAATTGTAAACTGTGCTAGAAGGCGATTTCTCCTTAAAGTTTGGAAGGGGAAGTGTCTAAAAATGAGAAATAGACCACAAGTTTAGAGAAAAAAGTCCCGTATTTTTAGAAGGCTCGAATGCAACATCGCCTATGCACATCTAAAGTTAACCCTATTTACATAGACTAAGAGCCGCATTTGACCAAGAGTGATTTTCATGACTCGAGTCTCATCCATTAAATCGTATCTCCGTCTCTCGCCACTCAGCCTCCCTCCACCCCTGCACAGCTACGGCATATCTAAATGGTAATAAAGCAGCATCTCAATACAATGTGTCCTCCTTCATTGCATATTGTTGGTTGCATATTGTTTTTCTTTTTTTGTCCTATTACGGTTACTGCTCGGGGGGCCCCCGCGAAGCCCTGGCCAGCGGCTTTGTCAGGATGCTAAATGGAGGGCCGTGAGTTTAAAAACTTAAAGAGGCAGTGAAATATTAGCCAATGTGGGTGAGGAATGAGTGGCTGAGAACCGCGGCGTGTCAGTGTTTAATGGTCGGACTCGGATGCATATAAGTTAGTCCAAGCATGAAGGGCAGTGGGACGCTCGCGTGGAAACGATGTCCCCTCCCCTCCTTCCCATCCCTCCTCCCATCCACAGACGTACGTTCGCACACACACACACACACACACACACACACTCGCGCTGTCACACCCCACCCACACAGCTTTTAAGCAAGGAGCCCATCAGAAACTTGTCATTTCTCTCATTCACTCCGACAGCCTTGAGACACAATGCAGACTTACCTCTGTGTTGTACACCCCATATATCAGGAAGATGAACAGGCCCTGCAAACACAGACAAAGAAAGAGCGAGAGAAAGAGAGAGCGGGAGAAAGAAAGAGAGAGAGGGAGAGGGAGAGAGAGAGAGAGAGAGAGAGAGAGAGAGAGAGAGAAAAGAAGGAGGACAAAGTTGTTACAGTTGTTTTCTCTCTTATCCTCTCGTAGAAAACAAAAGATCAAAAGTAATAAGTGAAGCGACGTGTACGAGTTGGGCTGATTCTTTCCTGGATACACCGAGCTGAAGTAGGCTGTGGTTGAAAAGTAGCGAGAGAAGACGCAGGACTTGAAAGAGTCCAAACTGGGCCACCTCCGCAAGGCTCAGCTTGCATTTGTTTCGTCAACAATACTCGAGCTCCTCATTCCAGCCCCCACTGAGCCATCAAAGGCTCAAACCCAAGGTTCCACATAGCTTTATCGAAATAGAAAATCTTTAGTGCCTGTGTTCAGTCTGTGTACTTAGACAGACACATACACATACACACAAACATATATGATTGAGTCCCAACAAACACAAAAATAACACACAGTTGAAGCCTGCACGTGTATTTATACACACACACAAAGTCCATGCATTCATAAACATCTGTAACAGACACAGATAGCCATAAATTTTGAGGAAACAAAGACGGTATGAACACATATTAAAGGCACACACATACACACACACACGCACAAGCACATAAAGAGAGCAACTCAGGCCAGACGAGACTATCAAGAGAAAACCATTGAAGGAAAGCGGAGGAAGAAAGAGACAGAGGGAGCATAATGAAAAAAATGACACATAAAAGAAGATATTTCATGTTCACAAAACTCCATGGCTAGTACCCATGGCCCAAGAATGCCATGCCCTTGGATGCATAAAGGCTGCACTTTTGGTCACAGAAAAACAGCTATTTTTCATTCCAATCCATTGTGGCATCCATTGAATGTACAAGCTGTGCATTCGCATTTGAGCCATAATGTAATACTGTCGCCTCAATGGAAACAGTGAGAACAACATTCTCAGAGTGAACTGTGCCACAAAAGATGTACCGAGAAAAATGAAAAGGCAGGTAAAATCCTATAAATTTCAAGGCTAATAGATACAGCAGATTCTTTGACAAGCCAATAGTACATCCGCAGTGTGTCTAACTTATACAGACACACACACACACACACACACACACAAAAATAACTTTTAAAAGTACATCTCTCCCCTTTCACGGCTCAGATTGTGTCTGTGTTGCCTCATCTTTAAACAAAGGTAAGGACACATCCTGAGGACAGCAGGCACAACCTGGTCAATGCATCAATCAGGACGAGTTTGGAGTATCCAATTTTTGCCAGAGGGAGATCTCGATGCATCACCATTGACAACATGATTTGGAGGCCCATTCGGAGTGACAGGCCGGCGATGGCGATGGTGACGACCTCTAGCCCAGGCTACTGCCCATTCACCTCCTACTGGCTGCTCTGCTGTCCTCCAGGGACTGAATTGCCCTGTCTGTCGGGCTGTCAGGTGACATCTCAGGACATCTATCCTCTTTAAACTGACAACTCCGCTGGTCTCTGACATGCGGAAGACAACAGGCATAACAAGGGATCTGAAGCTGAGACCTGCGATTTTATCTCTACACTTTTTATTTTGAATTGCATGTAACGCTGAATACAACCTCATGCAGTGCAGAATATGATTATTTTTTCTGCTCTACAGCACAATATGACCATGATGGAATTGACAAGGTTGTTTACCAATACCAGGAAGCGCACAAACTGAAAACTGAGATTTCTGGCTGTTCAAACTTATCTTCTGATTCATTCTCAGGAAGTCACACAACATTTCACACATCCAAATTTTCATGAACAATAATGGCACTACAAAAGAACAATCACCATGTAACAAAAGGTTTTTCCTGCAAAGGCTACAAACTCTAGTTTTCTCTAGCTAAACCTGTCAATAATGAAGCTCTGGTATTATTCAAGTGTGCGGGCAAGGACACATATTATCTTTTTACTGGCATGCTATCGTCTTTGTTCCAATTTCCAACAGTTAGCTTATTCCTCTACTGTCAAAATGCCATGTTGGTCAGCTACAGACCACTGTAGCTAAAAAAAAATAAAGGGCTTCAAAGGTAGAAAACTGTCCTGGACACTTTCAAAAGATGTTAAGGTTTGACTTTTATCACCAAATCCCACTAATTCCTACTTAATGGACCTTTTAACCAGGAATGCAATGATCCATCGTTCTGGATCGAGGCACTGATTCAATGATCAGCTATCCAATCTCATTGATGCAAAGTAAAAACATTGATTCATGTAACCATCTTTAAGATAAACCTTTATATTGAAATTCCTATGCTACCTCTGTTTCAACACCAAACAGTGCTAGACAGATAATAGAGTGGCGGATGAAGGGGTCCTAAAACCTAAAAAATGAGTTAGCATTTTAGCACTCCTGGTTTCCTTGTCTCGAAGCCAGTGGGTTTTTTGAATGGGTTTTAGCTAGACGCCTGAAATAAGGTCTAACACAGGCTTCAAAGATTTTCACGTTTTGTTCTATGACATAAAATACATCAGTATACCCCACTCACAATTTTTTACAATTGATGGTGATACGCTGGCATATGATATTGTCACATATTGATCAAATGCCCCTCAATTGTCGTGACAGACTTTGTGATATCAGCAATATCATAACCTTGTCCAAAGAACTCATATAATAACTGTGATGTAACTGGTGAATTACATCCCAAATTGTGACTCAATGTTTCACATCGTTTTGATTTTAGAGAGCAGGCCTCCATGATATTAAACAAACAACGACATCTTCAGAAAAAAGTACTCAATGCATTCCGTCTTTTAAATAAAATCCTAGCTACTGTCAAGAAAGCTGGCTCTTTTTTAATTTTTGTATGCAATATAATAGAGTTTAAAGTCATGAAATAGAATTTCCACTTTGCAGCTATATGCCTCTGCGAACCAGTCAAGTCGCAGTTACAGTTTACTTCCATATCTGTAAAAACATGAATGCTTCACACACATCATCCGCCCGGCAGCACAGAGGATCTAAGCAATCGGCATGGTTTCAAAGTGAACACCAAAGATTAGTGTCACCAATTTAGTATCTGACCAAATGTCTCTCCTTCTGTTCCTGAGATATGATGCTGAATAATGGCCAGAAAAGGGCATTATATGACGTCACAGTGAAGATGACCTTTGACATTTTGGATATAAAATGTCATCACTTCATTTTATCCTATTAGACATTTGTGTGAAGTTTTTTCATTATTAGCATATGAATTCCTGAGTTATGGCCAAAAATGTATTTTGTGAGGTAACACTGACCTTGACCTTTGATCTTCAAACACCAAATTCTAATCGGTTCATTCCTGAGTCTATGGGGATGTTTGTGTCAAACTTAAGGAAATTCCCTCAAGGCCCTCTTGAGGTATCGCCATCATGAAATGAAACGGACACAAGCTCACTGACCTTTGACCACCAAATTCTAATCAGTTCATCCTTGACTCAAAGTTGATGTTTGTGCCAAATTTGAAGAAATTCTCTCAAGGTGTTCTTGAGATATCCCATTCACAAGAATATGACACATAAAAGGTAAGGGTGACCCAGACTTTAGACCTTTTACAACCAAAATCTAATCACTTCATCCTTGAGTTCAAGCGGACGTTTGTGCCAAATTTGAAGAAATTCCCTTTAAGGCATTCTTGAGGTATCGCATTCATGAGAATGGGACAGATGAACAGACAGACGAACGGACGGATAACGCAAGAACATAATATCTCCAGCCACCGCTATCACTGGTGCAGAGGCACCAACAAGGTCAGTAGCAGTGCTACTAATGGAGTGCTGTTAATATAAGAGTGTGAATGTTTTTACTTGGGTTAATAAACCGATTGACAACAAGAGACTGAGACCACTGTAAGGTAAAATATGACTTTAAATTTTTCAAATTAGTGCAATTACAATCACAACCTATAATGTTTAGAAACAATTTATTTTTCAAAAACTCATGTAAAGTATTGAAAATTGAGTTTATCATATCATATTGTTGTGTCATATACTCTTTTCACACACACATAAACACACATGCACACAAGCACACACATACAGTAACAGACAGTGGGTGGTTAATTTGCAACACATACCCTATTGTATTGCATTAGAATTGCAATTCCCAACTTATTGTTGCAATTTGATTATCATGTTTTTGATCATGCCTCTTATTTGTAATTAATCTTTTGTTGTGTAGTGAACAAAGTGGGGAGAACATACTGTGCACATTAGGAAAAATGATCTATTAAAATATAATTGAGTTAAAAATAAGTGGCGGCACAACAATAATGATGGATTGTTTAAAATGTTAATTCATTAATATTCCCACTAAAAACAAACAGAGACGAAAAATGGGGCGCATTATTTAAATGCATGTGTGCTTTTCTAAACCCAGTCCTGTTTCTTTTGAACTCAGCGGCAAATGCTACAAATTTATGCAAAGAATGAATGCAGTTGCTTTCAAAGTATTGCTATACTGTACTTCAAACAGGGGAGCATAAATTAATTAGCATCCAGCTAATTAGGGAACAATTGTATGTTTAAAAGTTAAAGCCAACAAACACTGTGTTTGACCAAAAACATTATTACCCTAGAGACATGCACTACGCTGCAATGCAACACAGAAAATAGCATTTGTTTAAATGAGAAAGCAGAAAGAACAAATCAAAGTCAGATCGATTTACTTACAAGAACGAAGTCAATTTAATTAAACCAGGATGATGTGGGTTGTCTAACCCTTGTACTGTTTACTGATGGCTGTTTGCGATATTTGACAACCTCTTATTGGAAGTTTTCCACATTCTGCTGCCCTTGTAACTTATACTCTTCCTAAAAGCATCAACTGAGTGCATTAAATGTTTACGGCAATCCATCAACTTGTGGTAATTCTAGTAATAAAAGCTTTATTTCTGTAAATGTTTTTATGCAAATGAGTCTATTAAATGGCTTCAATGTATGTGATAATGTCAAATAAGTTTCTTTCCTCTGGCCGATAACAAAGTTCTTATATCCCGTCTTTTCAGATTGAAAGCTCTTGCATTGCTGTATAAGGTGAAAGAGCCCAACTGACTGGAGGCCTTTAACATATTTAGTCATTTAATGTTATGAGGAGACGAAGTGAGCAAGCCAGGGTTCAGGGTTTAGCTGAATGAAACTTTCCTCAGCATTCAAAGGCTGTTTGTGGACGTATTTGTAGCTGCCAGGATCAAGCCTGTGACCTTCCAGTTACAATTATTAACAACCTACAACAACATATTATGGGCAGCATATAATAATTTGTTCTCATCAGAGATGTAAAGTTACACATTCTTTAAAACACATTTCATGTGCAGCAAAATGCAATGTGTTTTCGTGGGAGCAACCAAACACCAAGGTCATTATAATCTTCCATAAAGAAAAATTATAAAATCTGTTATAACTTGCATTTTTTTCTACAACTTAATCTACTTTTTCTTTTTCTACGAGCATGATTTCAATACCCTTGCTATAATGGAGGTCTTTTTATATAAAGATTCCTTTCTATGCAATGAATTGGCAAATGTCATTCAGGGTGCCCTATTTAAACTGCTTTGGTCTGTCTGCTGTTGCTGCTTCCTCTGCAAGTTGCTTTGCAACCTGTCTCCACCCCAGCTCCTCCTTTTCATGTTGTGTCTGACTTATCATTTGTTTGTCATTGATGCTGCTCTGTTCTGTTCCCTGGGGGGTCTTTGCTGCTGCTCCCTCTGCCTAAAGCTTTCCATGTAGGCGCATGGAAGGGCAGGGAGGTTTGCTGTCTCTGCCTCATTGTTAAGTTGGGGAGTGCAGAACTGGCAGGTAAAAATCTCAGAAAACAGCAAGTTCATGACATTGTCCTTGGAAAACAAATTTTGAAAGCAAACAACCCCCCGTTGTTTGCTTTGCTTGTTTGTACATGAAAGTGGACCTGCAGATGAACGAGGGTTGGATCCAACTCATAGATTGTCACTGTCACTCAAATGGCCCCACCCTTAAATATTAGTTAGTAACTTTAAGCCTTGATAAAATGTTAGGTGGTAAACATGTTTTTACTGTTGTGAAATCAGGCATTTTAGGAGTGACTCACTTCAGGAGCCAGCCTCAAGTGGCCAATCAAGGAACTGCATTTTTTGGTACTTCCGCATTGGCTTCATTTTTCAGCCCCCGAGGCTGCTGCTTGTTTCTAGTAAGGCATATCTGGGTATATGACTTGTAGTAACTGGGCTAAAACATTCACAATCACAGATATGGTGTTTTAAAACCTTGAGCTTTCCATTGACTCTTAAGGGAGTCATTTAGGGAAGTCTATCATGTCAACACTTTGCCTACATTAACTTGTTCTAGGGCAAGCACAAAAACTAAAAAAACTTTTACTCCATCTCAGCATACACACAGAAACCTTTCAGAAATGAGATAGCTGTATTTCGTTACTTTGATTAGAGTAATTGCAAACCACATGTTCCACACAGCTTTTATGAGTACTTCAGGCACTGCAATTGCTAAATGTCAGAAATGATTTATACTTGTTTAACCCAACAGCAAAAATCAAAATAGAGATACTTTTCACAAATAGCATCTTTCAGTCGGGCCGACAGCTTTCTCTTAAGTAGCTGAAGACCGCAACCTCCACATCCTTTTAGAGAATTCCAGGCCTCGGTGTCACCCAATGCCAAAAATGAGAGCTATTTGAACAAGTTGAACCCAACGTCAAATATCCCAGCCTAAATTCAAACACACAGAGACACTTTTCACAAATAGAGCTATCTGCATCCCCACTTGGCAAAAAAGGGGAGGAAAAATTCTACCCTCGCACCTGGTAATCATTACGGAAATGAGAGACAGAAGAGGTTAAAACGCTGTGATGGGGGAAAAAGAAAAGAAATTCACACTTCTGCGCTGGGGCTTGCTAATGTCTCTGACCCCTCCACGCATAAACAGTTTAATTAACATGTATACATAACTTTCACTTTAACTGCTCATGGCATGTCAAATCAAAGTGTCTGTCAAAGCTGTGAAAAAGGGAGTTGATACTTTGCAGGTCTTCAGTTCAAATCCAGCTCTGTGTAACTGCTCCAGCTGGCCAGAGAAGCTGGCAATAAGACATGAAGGCAGACAGACAGGCAGGTAGATGGGCAGCCTGCCACTCTGTCAGTTTGACGAGGTAAACACCTCACTATAAAAGCTTTGTAACACCCAGCTAAACTTTGGTCAACACAAGTCGGAGTCAAGGCAGTTTGATGTTTTCAGTGGAAAAACAAAACTAAACACAGAAGAACTTGATCCAACTTTTCTTTTAGTGAACAGGTTTTAAAAATCCAGGTGACACCAAAATCACCGAAGTCATGATTGAACATATAAACGCTCAAGTAAAAAATTCTGCATTTGAAGCAGTATCATGCTGTTCAGGCAAATATTAATATGCAAAATGCCAGAGTTCAGGCATGCTCTTTCTACTGATATGACACAGACATAATAGATATTATACATTAATGCACGGGTATAATAAACCCATGCAAAAAATGTTGTGCTGTGTTCATTATTTCTGCAACTAGGGATGTTATAAATCTTCAAAGAGATTAATTTCTATAGTCAAGCTGCAATTTCATCTTTGATTTATGTCGTATTAAAAGTTTACTGGTAAAATTGCAAACTAATACAATCCTGACCATAGGGGATTGTCTATGTTTGTATTTTTTAAATAGTTTTGCAGCATTTGAAACAATGCACAGGCCATAATGTCCATCCAGTATCATTAAACTCTTTATTCAGTTCCCTTCACAATGACGCTATACAGTATATATTCTGTGTATGAGGGTGGGGATGGGGTCAAAGTTGTCTTCCTGTTTCCATCCTCTTGTACATTATTAGGGAAAGCAGATCAGTCATTCTTTGAGAAGAGCTATTAGGACTCTCCCTGTGTCTTTCCCACACACACATCCAGTCAGTTGGGCTGTCACATTGAAGAGGGGACCCCCAAGCCAGCCTGCCTCTACAGGGTGTATAGCTATAGAGGAAAACCGAGTGTGTGTACAGACACACACACACATATACAAACAGGCACACACTGAGGCCGGCAGCAACACCAGTACTGGTGTGTGATGGCTCAGGAGAGGAGGGAGAGTTATTAGCTTAGCCCTGAACCACCTACTTAATATAGGGGCCGGCGGTGATTGCTAACAGAGCCTGGCAGAGGTGACAGCTTTTGGCCCTGCTTGAGGAAATCCAATTGAAAAGCAGCCAAGAGGAACAACAACCCCGAAACAGATGTTGCTCACTACCACCGGCGCAACTTGGGTACACACAACCCAGCGGCAACAAACCGCGATGGCAAATCTGACACACAAACATACCCACAGCGGACACAGAGTGGAGCGCGCACACACATACTGTAGGGCCACATGAAAGTGTGCGATGATTGCATGAGCACTGGGGGGAAAAAAGCATCACTAGAAATGTCCATACATGCAAAGTGCTGATTTGTATGGCTCACTCTTGGTACTGTTTCCAGCATTTGCATTGCAATTGGAAATTTAATAATCTGTCTTTCATCAGGATTTTTGTATTATTGATAATCTAAAATTTCACAAATTTTCACCTGTTATTTAACATTAAAAAAAAAATACTAATATATCATCAGATGCTTTTTTAAATAAATGACAAAAATAATGAGCCCTTAAGCCCTCCTCTAAAAGATGTCAGTTTGATCAAGGTCGCATGAAACTGGCCACCAGTGCAGTATTTTACAGATAAAATCAGTGGAATACAATAAAAAAAATAAATACAAAGAAATCTTTAATTAGAATAACACAAAAAAGAAGGAAAAAAAAAAAAAAACACCCAACGGCAAACACATAAACACACATACTGGGCATTTCCCTCCAGTTTGAACATGATTTATAGATCCATAAACTCTATCAATCCAAGGTTAGATTTTTTTTTCATAGTGGAGCACAAAACACTCTGGCAACTAACCCAGAAATGGAATTAAGAGGAAAAGTGAAAAAAGAAAAAAAAGAAAAATCAGGGAAGAGTTTGTAAGTCTGTTAAAAAACATCTATATTGAGCGGAGGCCAAAACAAAACCTTTCCCTCCAGAGATTCACCCACCCATCCATCCATCCACCCCTCGTCTTTTTTTTTTTTTAACATCTCTGGCAGGGCATTTCAATGAAAACACAACACGCAGGCCCTCAAATCATTACAACCCCTTGCTCCAATATTAATTGGGTTTGGTAAGGCTGACCATGCCTCAGTCATAATAACATTCATTTATTTTTTCTATTACCGCTACTGCAAAAGAGCAAGACAGAGAGAGAGGGGAGGGAGGGAGGGAGGAGGAGAGGGAGGGAAAAATGGGCTAAAATCAATTCTGACATATCTTTATTGCCAGTCGATGACAAATGACGGCACATTTGCCATTGCTCTGGCATTGTGTCAGTGTATGTCATATCGATTTTACATCAGACGGACAAATGTTATTGATGAAGCGCCCACGTAACAGATGAGCACTCCATTTTACTTGTTTTAACGTTTAAATAAACCAGAATGACGGGGGAGTGAGGGGTTGACTTTTGTAGCGGATCTTTCCATTTGCTAATATGCATGATTTTTACTTCCCCCCCTCCCTCCTTTAAAATTAACTAAATTCCGAGGCGTTTACACAAACCGGGCCTGTTGGGAGTGGGTAACTACACCCTGAACCTGATCACACTGCACACATGTGGTAATGTAATGGGGGGGTGGTAAAGAGAGCACGAGAAAGAGAGTGAACTGTAAACAAACTAGCTTTTAAACAAGACAATTTAGGGTTGCGTGTCTTAGGCGCCAAGCAAAACACAGCCACGGAAAACTGATACAAACTTTTAACACATGGGTCAAAGCAGGAGTCTTTGAACTGCCGAGGGAAAGCACGCCGCGAGTGCAGAGAGCTGTTTAATTAAAAATACTTAGGTATCCAACGGGCCTTTTTGTGGCGCCCCCTTGTCAAATTGTATGTGATCCCACTGTCAATCTCTGAGGGTGTTTTCTAATTGCAGTTTTCCACTGACACAGAGGAAAAAAAATGTTGGAAGAGAGCAAGTCCTGAGAACCAGCAGCTGGGGACCGGGCTTGGTTTATAAAAACTGTACACATGGACACACACGTGCATATACACATACTCTGTTGCACTGTACATAAGGTGCTCAGGTTACTGACAGTAACATATGCACTATATATACACATCGATGTCAGTGTATGCACGCAGTTACAGATGCATTACAATACAGAATTCAGATATATTAATATAAATTGATCCACAAACAGTTTGATTCACACTTAAACTACACACTGTAGACATGCTGTTCATTTGCACCATACAGAAGCTGTAACCATGTTGAAGGCATACTACGCAGGCATTGTCACTGACTGTTTGTAAACAGTAAAAGCAAAAGTGAAAGTGAAAGCCAACCCCCAGATTCACTGTTGTTTTGGAAAGAGCTTTGTCCAGTTGGCGTTTTGCCTCACAATATTTGCAATTTTTCGTTTTACTTGGATGCATATTGCTTACAGTCTGGCACCTGATCGCTACAGTTACATAATTTCTCGACCTCACCTGAGCACTGTGCCCATGAACCTCCAGAACGTAGCAAAATAAAAGGAAAATAAGACAAGTGACCATTTTGTGATGAGATCACTCCAGCCGCAATGCAACAAAGGTGAGCCAGGTGTCTAAAGTGGGGTGCAGTGGGGAGGGGGGGTCAATGGCCTCCTTGCTATGACCACAATCATCTTTGAACTCAGCCTTCATTTTAATCTCAACTACACACCTGTTACGTTTTGTAACTGCATCTTACACAGTTGTGACGCTATTGTGGTGACAAAATCTGCCACCGCAAACACCTGGCTACAATGGGCGTCTCTAGTATCTGGCTGCCCCCAAAAAGTCGACCAAACGTTAGTCGACCAGAAAGGTCATTAGTCGGCAAGATTTCATTGGTCGCTTAGTCACAGAAAAACAAAACAAAACAAACCATGAAACTCTATTAGGAGCTGCACCTTGTCAAATTAAATAAAAACCTGTATGACTGGACCATGTGGGAATTCAATTTGACACAGGAAGTGGCCACGTTCAGCAGTCAGACAGGACTTGCGTTAATAAACAGGGCTGCTACCTGCCGTTATTCAACTGGCTAGTTAATAACATGTCGGGCAGGAAATCCAAAGTGTGGGATCATTTTGAGAAGGTGAAGGTGTTACTGATACTGTTCTTTCTCACACCTTGACCTCAAACCATTGTGTTGCCCCGCCCAAAATATACAATTCAATAATCAAATTAATATTGTAAACATGCGGGCGACTAGTCGACTAATGGCCTTAAATGACGAATATCGGTCGACTAGAAAAGTTCTTAGTTGGGGGCAGCCCTACTCATATATGACGGCACACACATAGATTCACAAGAAAGTGAGAAACACGTGCACAAAAACAAACTATGTACACACACACCTCCACTTCCACCTGAACTTACACATACATAAGTAAACCCACAGACTAAAGGACTCATTCTTCTGAGCAAAAACAGTGGATCATTCCTAACCTATGAAATCTTCCACTTGTAAACCTACGAGTTACCATTTATAATGCTTCAGTTCAGCAGATACTAGATATCTTTTCATTATATGCATGCACCCTTAATAATCAATGTGCACAAACTTTATCATTTATGACAACTGTTTTTTTTGTTTTTTTTGCACTGCTGTACACAGGGGCATGAACATTGCAGATGACCAGCAAAGCAAGCACTGATCTTGCAACATCCGATGTAGCATCAAAACTGTATGAAAAAGAGATGGTCGAGGGGACAAGGACAAATGAAAAGAAGGTGATAACGCCTCTGCTGTGAGGTAATAATTCATTTGGGAATTTAAAGGCATTTCTGTATTAACAGACAGCTGCTAGCACTCTGGCAGGAGGCTGCAGACAGACATGTGGTACCTATGTGACACATGGTTTTACCAACTGTGTGTGTGTTTTTTCTTTCATCTGGCAGTGAGGAGCTGCACTGGAAAGGCATAACGCACACTATCCCCTCAAGATACCAACCCTTGCGCAGGCGCCCTCACTGGCTTCCCACCTGAAAACACTAATTGCATTCTTAGGAATGCACAATCCAGCCAAGGGTACAGTTTCAAGGAATCAAACTCAGATTTCTGTGGTGGTGGTGGTGGTGGGGAAGAAATTTGCCCCTACGCTATCTGTACGCCACCAGAGCCTCGGCTTACAGTTTTTCTATGCAACTGCGCCTAACCCGTGGAAACAAATATGTGAAACCGTGTTGTTTTTTTTGCATAAAGACTGTACGCTTTGCTCAGGGAACAATGGGATGTTTACCCTTGGTCTATTCTTTTTGAACCAGGGTGCAATGTGTCCAGTTATTTGTATGCATGCATTCGTAGGCATGAAAAACAAATTTAAAATCACCTGACAGATACATGTGCACACACACAAACACACACACAGACACACACTGGATGCATCCACAGTAACGTTTGAACAGAACACCTAAAATTGCACCCCTGACAAGACTGTGTTGCAGTGCCCTTGACTAGCAATGACAAATGGATGCAATATGCAAAGTCTGAACAAGTTGCTTTTGGGTACAAAACAGGGAAAAAGATTGCTCCAGGTACCATTATGGGATGCGTTTGCTCTCCTGTTTCCCAGCTGAGGTGAGCTGAGCTGAGGTTAATGGCATGTGTCAAGATCAAGAGGTGTGTAGGTGAGTGTGTGTGTGTGTTATGTGTGTCCATGAAGGTGTGAGTAAGAGAGACAGAGACAGAAAGAGAGTTCGCTTATTCAGAGGTGTGAACTGTCGATGGCTAATATATTATTTTGCTGGATCTGTACATGACACTGTATTTGTTAAGAATGTAAATGACCACAGATACATTACTTGGAAATGAAGAAATGATGCACTTTAAACAGATAAAAATCTGTATCTGTCACAAAGGGTTTTGATATGGTTAGGTAGATATAGATAGCTTGTAGGTGATAGATAACTACAAGCAGGAACCTCTAAGAAAAAAGTTGCGAAAGAATCCTTTTTATTGCCTGGTATCCTCACAGTGCAGAAGGAATGCATGCACTTCTATCTGCTTCTGTCTTGTAGCTTTTAAAAGTTAATATAATACCCCAAACACACATTACACCAAAATTTAAAACTCAAATAAAACAAAAAGCTTCCTAGAAATAAAATTAATATAAATAAGTCAGAAAACACCTGCATAACCCCGCTCCTGTGTGTCTCCGTATCTGTGTAGTTGTGTATGTGCGCGCACGCATGAGTGTGTGCACGTGTGTACGCGTGTGCTGCAGCACCACCACAGTGGCAGGGTGTATCCATCATGATAAACCGGCAGACTCGGCGACTGTCACATGCAATCACACTTCACTACGGTTCGCAGGACTTCAAAGTGAAAATGAATGGTAGTTCATCGACATGAAGACTTCATATATCTTCGTTCTTTTGCCTTTTTCTCTCTTTTATTTTTTGGAGGAGACTTGTCTCTTTTCTCCCGGCCCTTTGTTGTGAGGACCATCTTGTGTTTTTGTCACTGTCTGAAATGCATGGTGGGATACATGGGTTTTGGGGGGGGGGGGGGGGGCAAAACTGTTCTATCCGTCATTTTCTATCAGACAATTTAAAACCAGTAAGTCTCAAATTTTCACTCAAACCTGATGGAGTTTGCGTGAAAAGGTTTTCGGGAATCGAAGTTCGCTTTCCACATATTTACAATCACAGTTTACAAGGAAGGTCACATTTACATATGGGACAGGGAATGTATAAGGAAAGTTATGGTAGAGTTAAAGCGTCATTGGGCTTTGTGTGACCACTAGGGGGCACAAAATTGCGGCGCGGTAATGCAGTGGTTAGCACTGTTGCCTCACAGCAAGAGGGTTCCTGGTTCGAACACAGGGTGGGGGAGCCCTTCTGTGTGGAGTTTGTATGTTCAGTGTGGGTTTTCTCGGGGTACTCCGGCTTCCTCCCACAATCCAAAAAGACATGCAGGTCATTGGCCGTAGGTGTTAATGTAAGCGTGAATGGTTGTCTGTCTCAACATGTCAGCCCTGTAATAGTCTGGTGACCTGTCCAGGGTGTACCCCGCCTCTCACCCAATGTCAGCTGGGATAGGCTCCAGCCCACCCGCGACCCTCAACGGGATAAGCGGTTATGGAAAATGAATGAATGAATGAAGGTTCTTTTGACTCATGATTTTAGCAAAGAATTGCCTTTCTACAATTTAACAGCAACAGAGCAACAGTCCAAATTTTTCTTTTTGTTTTGTTTTGTTTTTTTGCTGTTGTTCACTCGCATTTTATTCCTGTTTTATTTACTTATTTTAAAAAAATTCCCATGTTTCTTTGTCTTGCAAGATATTTGACCTCTCTGCCCATGTCACCCTTTACTAATAATATAGGCTACAACTGTTGGTTGTGAACGTGTGGAGTGAGACAGGATGCCTTTGATTTTAATAACCAGCAAGCTAAAACTAATGAATAAAATAAAACTTGCTTTTTAGTGTAACAGTAAGCCAAAAGTGACTCAAGGCTGTGTAAAGTTGAAGAATCAACTGTGGGTTTCCCCAAGATGAGCAGCAGAACAGCAACACTTTTACATAACATAAAGTCCTTTGATTCAATGTTAAAGAAATACCTTCATTTAAGCATTAAGTATTTCCAAATGCCCTTATTCAATGTCAATGTGTAATACTGTTGATATGATCGCATTTTATCTGAACTTATCGTTCACTATTTCTGAAAAAGTGCCTAACAACTCCCCAAAACATGTATTCCTTGATGGTAATGCAGCTAATGACAGGAAAAAAAAACCTTTAAAGATTGAAAAGTCTACAAGGCGTTAAGCTATAATTGAACATGGCAAGTGTTAAATGTGATAATCATCAAATTTGTAACCACTAGAAAGTCAAATGAGCCATAATAATGCCGGTGCTGCAGCTGCTGCGGCTCTCTCATACCACTGCAAGGCTTGCCTTTAATCTAGTAATGACTCTGAAATGACACTGCGCTTTAAAAAACTGTGGAGATGAGGCTATAGGTCTCCCTGCCTCCCTCCCCGTCTCCCTGCCCTGGCCCGGGCCCTGCTCTCACTCTCCACACTGTTTGATTGGCACATGCTTTCACTTAATGAGGGATAATTACTAAGGAAAACAAGTGGGAGACCACATCTGCTCAGTGTAAAAAGAAGTCCAGGCCTGGTGCAATCTGTCAGACGGGGCTTTCAGGTTGTGTGTGCGAAGGTTTTTACCCACGTTCAGCTGCCTCCCAGTCCAACTCCAGCCCACCAGGACCCTCCCTCCACCCTGTCCCGACGAGAAGCAGATTAATAGGAATCAGCATGAGGCTGTAAACACTCACCGGGAAGGAGTGTATATCTGTGTGCGTTGACGCGCATGGGAAATGACCTAGGGTATCTGTCGGGGACAAGCCAGGGGCCACAGCAGGAAGGGCAAAAGGCCAGTGGGGACGATCAACATCAACATCCCAATCAGCGTCCTGCTGCCAGAGCTGTTGTTCCCCAGCGCCCATCGCCACTGTTTTGTTTACTTTCACACAATGCTGTTAACAGTAGTAGACTACACGTATAGCCGCCCTGCTCCCCAGACACCTCCTCACACTGGCAGTAAATCAACTCTGCATGGAATTTACATTGCGCTTAAAGGTTTCTTAATGATCTGCCCATGTTTACAGGTACCTGACTTGATTACAGTCTAATCTTTTACCCCTAATCAAAGTTCTAAAAGGGCACTTGTCATGTTTAAATCGAGTTACTGTCAAAAATTAATTTCGTTTGACTGGTAAAAGTACATTTTATTGAATTGATTGATTTTAATATTAATTTAAAATGACATGTGTTTCAGAAATCAACACATCATGATTGGGTTTGGTTGTGACATACTGTACACTCTTGTCAATCATTTGACAAACCATACGACAGTCAGGATTTAATACTGTGGCTATTCTGTGGGTGACGACCTACGCTTAATTTATGCTTGACACTCTTGACACTGGCCTCTCAGCAAATGATGATATTTTACATCTTGACCAACTTAACCTCTCGAGCGTTTCACCTTTTCATACATAAACGAGCATGAGCGCAAAAAAAAGAAAAATCTAATGTACAATTTTATCTCACTTATTTTGCCAGCTTTATTTTAAGGTATCTGAGCGACTAAATGTGGATTAAAATTATGCAAAAGTTTTTGACAATGCCAGACATTATGAATTTCTATATGCACAGCGAGTTTTTTAACCCCATTTTTCTTTTTAGGTTAAAAACTGCATCATTATTCAGAGGCACAACTGGTCCAACTGACCAGCTAACAAAGCCTAAATGCAGTTAATATTAAGTCTAAATTAGGTTAAGTATATTTCTTAAAAACAGTTTTAATTGAGTCTTGAACAGTGGTAGATTTGACTGTAAAAATCATAAAAACTGACCAAAATGGCATTTACAAACAGCAGATCCTCAGTTAATGGGGATCAATTCAGCTGCTTTCATTTCTCTTACGTTTGCTTATGACAACTGCACCACCTCTGTCATTTTATAAACCAGTTTGAAAGACAATCAACTAATTACTAATCTCCCAACTTGATAAAAAGCCGAAGAACACACTCATATTTTTCCACCTATTGAAATAATCTAGAATGAGACGAGCGGCAGCAGTGTTTATTTGCTTTAACCCTTAATGCAGCGAAAGGAAAATGGCTCACACGTAAACTGGAACTGATATTTGACAGCCTTTTAACCTCCCGGCACCCTCACCCCCTCCTCCTCCTCCTCCTCCTCCTCCTCCGCCCCATCCAACCACCTCTCTGCCACCCACCCACTCGAAGAACAACAGGGTTTTGCTTTCTTGCCCTGTGCTGACCCAGTTCTCGCTAATTATCCGCAAAGTATACATCAAAGCCGGGGAGATCTACAGATCTGCTGCGACGTGGCAGGGTAAGGGAAACCAGGACTATCCCTAACCTAGTCACCACCAGCCATCACTGATGTGTGTGTGTGTGTGTGTGTGTGTGTGTGTGTGTGTGTGTGCGTATGTGAAGTGGTGTCAGCCAATACAAAAGGCAAGGCGGTGAACTTATAAATAGAACGGTCATTGTTTCGACATGGGTAATTTCGGGTGTCGGAGTTGTTCCTGTGTGGGTTGGACGAGGGGGAGGAGGGGATGTGGAGGAGTGAGGTCATGAAGTTGGGAGTCAGCTGATGGGATAACACGCCTGTTGACACGCACATATGCACAAACACATATCACTGAATGCATCAAAGCAGGGATAAAAAAAAAACTCAAAAGTGGAGTACACCATCTTTCACTCCTCTTTCTCTCTCTCTCTCACACACACACACACACACACACACACACACACACACACACACACACACACACACACCACAGTGCAGACATACAGGTATGGTACAGCAGGGGCAAAGGGGATGGTTTGCTTTCTTATGACACAGGCTATTACTAAATTGAGCTGGCAGGTAATTCTAAGGCAAATAAATGCCAGCAGGTTTAACACAAGGAAAGGTCTTAGGGGTGCCGGCGTGAGCAATGACAGGAATTCTCTCGCCTCTTTTGACAGGAAGCCTATTATTCCCACCGCTTTATTTTCCCAGGCCAGTTTTTAAAAACTGATCTCTCCTATAGTATTTCATCTCCCCCCACAAAAAATCAGTCCCTCCTCATCTGAATTACAGCCGCTCCTCGCTAACTTCTGCGTGTCCGCGTCTTCGCTCCCAGACTTAATATTTACAGTAGAGGAGAATATAGGAGGATTTTTTTTTTAACAGCTTCTTTCACTGACTCCTTTTCAGTTAGTTTCAAGGGTACTTAGGTGACCATTTTTACAAGGGCTTTTCCATACAAAAACCTTGATGCTAATATCTTGAATTAAGTCTCGGTGTGTACCAAATCCTCCCTTCAAGTAGGCGAACATACGGCATTACAAAATGTGCAACAGAGCTCTAATGTTAATGCTGCTCAAACTTAAAAAAATAAATAAAAATACAGCAAAAGATGAAAAGAGACAAAGGAGGAAAAAATAAGTACAAGTTGAGACAAAACACACTATAAATACACTACTTAAAAAAGCTGTGCTACATCCTCATTATAAGTGCCATCTCAGAGAAGCGTGGTGGGAGTCAGCGCTGACCTTGGTATCCCGTTTGAATATTGTTTTAATGCCGCCGCTGGTAATTGAGGATGCAACGCAAACAGTGGACTCTTTTTCAAAGGGAAAGTTATTTTCCCAGGCAATGGGAATGTTAACAATCATGTCGTGCATTTATTTGTTTGTTTTTCAACCCCACCTCATAATTATCTGAGACACTAATTAAAATATGGATTTATAAATAAATCTCCATGATTTTACCTATGACTACATTAACTTAAAAGTTTTCATCACCCTTGCATAGATTTTTTTCCCTTTCTAATTCCTCAAGAAAACACTTGGAAATATTTCTTTTTGTCTTTAGGCATCATTTGCAATAAATGTATTAAATCGTGTTTTTTTTTTAAATATATAAAATATAAAAGTGTTTGGTTAATTAAAAGCTACTATTAAAGTGAAATAATATTTGTGTTAAGTTAATTTAGTGCTGTATTTTTCTATTTAAAAAAAGAAAAAAAATATTCAAGGTTAATTATTATTACACAGAGCATGTATACAGTGTGAGCATATGAAATATAAACTATTCATACAGTACATAAATATAGTATTTTATCCCATTCAGACTAATTTTGTCAGCAAAGGACTGAAAATTCTTATTAAGTCCTATTAATCGATCGATTTTCTAAAGATATCCCTAAAACCAGAGCGTACTACCCAGAATCCCTTACTGTCCCAGTACATCCAGTAACCTCCACTCCACTGGCAGAGATGTTTAAATAGCGTGTGTTGTGAGATACAGCCGCCTCTGAATAAGAACATCAAGGGAATATGGTTCCTGCTCTCTCAAACAATCCAAAATGAAAAACATTTCCCTCCATAATCTGACCGGTGAGAGGTTTGCCATGTGTGCGTGTGTGCGCTCCCGCATGTGTCCTTGTCCGCGTACGTATGCCTGTGCAGTGTGTGAGTGGGTGAAAGGATTGGGGTTACAACCAAGGTTGTAGTGATACAAGGTTTGCTGAAACTGGGCATTTTAAATGAAAAATAACCTCTTCTCCTTGTGTTGGTAACTTCACTTACTGTAATCCACCTACATAAATGTAAATGTAGATTTTCACATCAATATTATATTCCTTATATGTCTGTGATTTTTTGGGATGTTTAATCTAAAATTCATGAATCCAATTTTCACAGAAATCCAATTTTATTTATGATTTTAATGTAAGCTATCAACAAGTCAACATTAAAACCTGAAAATAAGTTTTTTTTATATGGCATATGTCTTTAATTTTATTGTTTCATTTCATTTTTTAGTTTCATCTCCTTCCACTGCAAACATAGCTGATTTGGGTCACCTTGTTTGAAGCAGCTGCATACCCTAAAGTAATTAATTAAAAAATGAATAAATAGAAAAATATATAAAAAAGAAACTATGGCAACAACATCGCTCTGTGTTTCAGTAGGAAGAGTTTTCGTGTCCATGATGATCTAAATGTTAAATCGGTTTTTCCACCCTGTCAGCAACGCCAGTGTGGGGCTATTATTGTCATTTTTGAGCATAAAATAAATGACATTAAAATAAATAAATAGGCAAAATATCAGCCACTGCATCTCATTTACAGAAGTATTATTATCAATCCTCAAAAATCAAGTGAGCCTGAGTTACAACATGGCATAGCAGGGAAAAAAAAGTAGGGAGGGGAAGCAGGAAAGGAAAAATTTGGCTTTGAATGGGCCGGTTGTGCAGGTCCAGATGAGTGTACTGGAGACGACTGACTGAGAAACTGGATCCAAGCTCTGTTGTTTTCGTTTCTTCTGCCAAATGAAAACTTAAAATAACTTCTAACTCCTTGGTCTGTAGGGGGTTGTGGGTAGTGGTGACAAGTGGTTACACACACTACGCACGCACACACATACACTTACAATACTTGTGAGGGGCATTACATAAAAAATTAAAGCCGGTTGTCACAAGATTGGACGTCCAGGATCACACACGAACACAGACACACAAACCCCACCATCACCTCTTGGTGGCTTCTGGCTTCTGCTCAGTACACGCCGGCCAAAAACTCTTTTCATCCTCTGGTTTATTCTGCGCTCCTGCTCTCTGCATTTTTCGCAGTTTATTCTCACCCAGCCAATTTAACAGTGAATGCTCCCTAATTCTATTTTGGGCAGTGCGGGGTTACAGTTAAAGTAAAGGTTGAAATTATAATTTGTAGGGGGGAATATTTTTGATGCACCGGCTTTTTAGGACGCATGACGAGACAGCAACAACAGCAAATCACACATGATTAATAAGTGACAGCGTTAGGCAAAAAAGAAACGCCAATATGGATCCACTTACATGTGATTTATTTGGTTTTCTCGATCAACAACAAGGATGGAGATGGCTTTACGCCGGCTTTTACAAGAGCCTCAAAACTGCAGGTTGACTCAAGGTAATATTAAGGGCACACTTCCTCCCACTTACAGTATATAGGAAAGTTTTCACTCTTGCCTACCACCTGTTAAGGCCTAAATACCTAAATAAAAGCTCCCCGTAAAAATCATCAGGCCTCATTCACAGGTGTTTTGTTGTTTTTACTCCTGTTTGCAAAAACCGAGTTACAGAGGAATAAAAAAAATCCTGCATCCGTGCAGATCACTGACTTGCTCTTACACACATGAAAATCTATTGGAATCAAGATTGAGCTTACAAATGTCGGCACTGTAAATCTATCATTACCATAAATAAGCACATGCAAAATCTAATTTATGGGCAGCAATCAGAGAAAACGGTGAAAATGTGTCTCACAGGACACTTGTACTTTCACTTATAGTTTTTTATGCATAGAGTTGATAATCTGTTCTGACTGGCAATATAATTAACTGTAATTTTTGTGTGTATACAAAAATAACCCTCTTTTCTTGCCTGGCGGAGCCCTTATTGTTTTAGACATCTGTAAAACTCAGCGTGCAGACGATCTCTCTTTTACATCTGCAGGGGAATCACAATTGCTCCACAATTGAGATGGGTCTGAGTGTGGTCTAATATCAAGTTTGTTAATGGGCCGTAGTTTCTATTACACTGACGAAATATAAGGAAAGAATAAGCATAATGTTAAATGGAAAAAAGCTCAACTGGAATGTTTTACATTTAATATTTTTCGGATGCTGCATTTTTTATTTCAAGGCCTACACATCACTGCAAACACATAACAAGTTTGTGTGTGTTTTCCTGGCCATCTGTATAATTTGCTTTAACAGTAATAACAGTTTTAAATCAGAAAATACTGATCTATTCCCGTAAGTACAAAATAAGATGAATTAAAATAAGTTCATATTCAAATTTTCATGAATGAGGCCCAGTGGGAGGTGTGGAATGCATACATGCCGTTGGGTTGAGACTTTTTCACCGTGAAGGGGGCACATCTTTGAAGTGGAGACGGTTGTGGATTGTGGGTGGCTGATACTGATATAAGCGGTTCTGTGTTGCAGCTGCTGTCAGTTCGACATCCACGTCTGATGCCACTGAATTCAACAATTCATCAAGTTGCTGGGGCAGCTCTTTAACGCAGGGGGACCAACCCCACATCAAAAAAAAAAAAAAAAAAAACATCACAGAAATTAAACTAAATTTACAAATATCAAATTTCATCTTGGAAGTCCCAGCTGTGGTCAGTGGTATCAGAGGCTGACACTTACATAATATTTAATAAAAGGCTGATAAACTCCTGGCAGTTCATCATCAGCCTTAGTTGTTCCCTATCTGGCAGTGATAATGTCATGCTTTGTGCATTAAGCTAAACAGAGCCACTGACTCCAGGAGTACAAATCTTTTTATTGTGAAAACTGAGCTCCAGGACTGGAAAAAAAAGAAAAGAATCACCCCTGCTCAAACAATCACTTCTGATGCTGTAAAAGCATTGCTTACTCACACAACAAATCTCCCATATGGCAAAAATCAATAAGGACAGCAACACTGTATTGATCATATCTATATCTTGGATACACGCTGATGTCATGCTCCGCTAGCCAAGTGTGGGAGTGTTTATCAAAGAAGGGGTTCTGCATTCTTTCAAAGGGAACAATATTCATTTGAAGCTGTAAGTTGTTATAAAATTATACCTCTGGTAAAAGGCTATTTTTACAGTCAGTTATGTCTTTGGATGGTCTGATGTGTGCATTATTTGCATCCCCACTTCAACTTGAAACAACAGATACCCTCATGGAAGTGAAAAGATTGTATTGATGCTGTATGTAACAAACTGCAGCGCAAATGAAAAGCAGTTTGTAAATTTTAAAAGCATGGATTTTCATTTGGAGCGTAAAATAATTGCCCTGACAAATTGACAAATTTTGCTTGTTTATCTGAAAAAGGACCTATATAAACCTGAAAGAGAGCTGTTCTTTCATGACGCGCTCATTAAAATAGTGCTACCACTTCAAGCTGGTGACATCAGAAAGTGATGTCAGGTCAACAGCGTGTACCATTTTCTTTTGAAATCCTGAATTACTAAACTAATATACAATTACTGCGTTTTCCATAGACGTATGCAGTTTTTTTTCTTTTCTAAAGTCAGATTTAACCCTGAGTGAAATGATAAATTTCACGTCTAAAGCTTTACTGAATGCCTGTAAAATCTCATTACCACTCGCCGGTCTGTTCATTTCATAAGAAAAGTGAAAACATTGTTGTCATCAGTTCCTGTGATATAAAAGACCTTAATGCGATATGAATGAAATGGCTCAGATAAATTCTCCCATTGATTTCTCTATATTTCCACACTGTAATGACAAGGCACAGGGTTGCCCTCCACAGGCAGCAAACGGACATAACAGAAATGAAAGGATACATTCTGGAGAAAAAACAAAACAAAAAAACCCTCGCCTGCAAAGTTACCAGAATCAAACCACAGGGACTCAGTTGCACTCTGAACAACTTGCGGAGGACGATCATTACCCTAACATTTTCTTTCCGACTCCCTAACTTCCTTCACCTCTCTACTTTGTTTTCTCCCTCTCCTCCTCTCTCTTTCCCCCCTAACGCCTCCCTCTGCAGCTCAAAGTTATTGATAGTTTAAAGTTATGGGCTAATAATAAGATGGACACTGCATGGCCAGGAGCCTATTATACCCAGGTAATGGATAGTGAGGGGGTTTTGAATGACATTGCCCAGAGATTGGATGACGAAGGGTGGAGCGATTTATGGGCTACCCAAAGGAGCCCCCGTCCCTCTTCTCTCCCTCTCTCACACACACACATACACACACACAGCGGGCCATGCTATTTATCTCTAGCTTGATAAGGAAGCAGATGAGGCATGCCTGTATTTATGGTGAAGATGTTCATAAAAACTACCGGCTCAGAGTAGGAAGTTAGAATCGACTCAGAAGAACAGCATATCCGCTCAAAACTCTGTGTGCACGTCGTTCGTGCCGTCCAAACGAGTGAATACAGTTTTGTTTTTTTGATGATCATGGTTGAAAGGAAGCGTGACGTGACTTTACTGTATTGTGATTTTTCAGAATTATCTTAAAATCCACAAATTTCAAAGACACACCCATTGCTAATGAAATAATTATTTGACTCCTTTCTAGTAAACAGTGTTGTCTGACTTTTTAATGTTACTGCATCAATCAAAATTGAGTTTAGCAAAGTACTAATGCAAATTAAGTGCTTTAAAAATGAGCAGTAGACTAGATAAGACAAAAGCAAACATGCTGTGTCCTCCTATTTGGTCAAAGCCAAACATTTAACAACTTCTGCACATACGTGATAAAGTGTAACAGATATCCATACGTCCTGGGTGCTACTTCCACACAAACTGAGCATCATCTGCCCTCAGTTAATGAAACACAAGTAGAAAACAAAAGGCCCCGGCTGCTGAGGTCAGACATGCATTTATTCCAGATCCGCAGTATATTTGCTCAAAATGGCCCGCTCAGGTCTCTATTGAGAGAAATAACAGCAACAGCAGAGACACTTCAGACCGTGTTGTCGGGATGGAGGGGAAAGAGGAGGAGTAGTAGGGAGGGCATGAGGGAGTGCAATGAAAAAGGCTTGTCAACATTATCTGTTTTATTGATTTAACAGTAAAGGCTTGCCGCTTAAGCTTTATGTTGCTTTGGCTGGGCCCATTGAAAATACAACAGCTGCAAATAAAAAACGATTTCCTAAAAAAACCTGAGCATTTTTATTTTTTTATATTTTATTTTTATCTCCTGCCTACCGGCTCAGGTTTTGCATGTATTATTGTTAAGGTTTCACACATTTCATCATCTTTATGAGTGGCCATTATGGTGGGACTATGTTCAACTGCGCTCGCCCTCCCAAAGGGATTTAATGGCATTGGAGAGGGCAAGACTGTGCTCCACGGGACAACAGTGGTCTGCTGTAACGCAGGGTCTGGTTATTGTATTGGATCATTAAGGAAAAGGGGTAAAAAAAAGTTCCATTAACACTACGAGATATCGCCCATTGAGATGTCTTCCTTCTCTCGAATATAAAGCACTAGATGGCATTCGGCTTGTGGTTGTGACAGTGCAAGATTAAAACATTCATGGCATCCTCTTTGGCTGAGCTGTAATGTTAGCTAGCTCACTAAAACTCCTCTATCCTTCAGTGGGGTGGATTGTGGAAAACCAGCGCAGGATGGCGGATGTAGTTCGTTAGACAGAAAAAAGTTCCTAAATGAAACTGCTTACAACACGGTCTGTGGATTATCTTGAGTAACCTCGTCTGATTTATGGAAAGAGACATTGCTTGAGTGCCATCTATGTTGTTCCATTATATTCAAGAGAAGGCAGACACCTCTACGGCTGATATCTCCAACACTTGACAATTCACACCAAAACAATCTGGACTGACAAAAAGAACTACAGATAATAGGAAAAACACATATTTTCGAGGGTCGTCCACCAATCAGAAGATCAGCGGTTTGATCCCCAGCTTCTCCGGTCTAAGTATCCTTGAGCAAGATACTGAACCCCAAATTGCTCCTGATGACTATTCCATCCATGTGTGAGTGTGTAAAAAAAACTGAGTAGCAGGTGGCACCTTGTATGGTAGCCTTGGCCACCAGTGTATGAATGTGTGTGTGTGAATGGGTGACTAGTAGTGTAAAAAGCGCTTTGAGTGGTCGGATGACTAGAAAGGCGTTATACAAATGCAGGTCCATTTACCATTACCACTGATGCCTTGAGCTAATCAACATGCTAACATACTCAAAATGATAATGCTAGCATGTTGACCTTTAGTTGGTATAATGTTTACCATCTTAGCTTAACGTGTGCTAACATTTGCTAATAAGCACTAGCCCAAAAGTACAGCTAAGGCTGATGGGAACAGATGATGGCGCTATGGAAGGTTAGGGGATCACACTTTTTACAAATCATCCTCTGGGACCATGAATGCCTGTATAAAATATAACTGCAATTACTGCAAAACCCAATAGTTGCTGAGACATTTCAATAAAACAAAAAAAGTCAGGGGATCACCAAATTCAATAGGTTCCTGAGAGGGCATGAATCTCTATACCAAATTTCAAAGCAATCCATCACATAGTTTGTCTAGATATTTCACTCTAAATGTTGAGATATTTTCACCGAATAAAAAAAGTTTGACCAGCTGGTTGTCAAAATATCTCAGTCTGGACTACATACTGTAAAGTGGACATGGCCTCTGGGTCTGACATGTAAAGCTAATACAGACGAGCCTCAAACCTGCATTCTTCCTAATGGCCAGCAGGGGGGCGAAAAGAAGCCTGATTATATACAACTATGAGAAAATGACCGTACTTCTCACTTGATCAGGGGCGGGCTGGCCATAGGGAGGTTCGGGAGTATTCCCAAACGGCCGGTCTGTTCCAGGCCGAACCGGCCGGTGGACGGAACGTTTTTTTTTTACCCCATAAAACACAGCCTGCCCTCGCAGCCGCAGGTGGCAGTGGCACAGAGTGGAACGTCAGACGGGGTCCATCTAACAGTTTGCATATTAAGGGGGGATACGAGCGGTTAGCAAGCACTGCCTTCATGGCCCTATCATCCCAGGCGGGTCGGGCCAGCCCGACAAACCCGACCGGATCCACGGGTTCGGGCCGAAAAAATATGCAAATGACTCGGAACATTAAAGGTAGCCTATCAGCAATGTTACACCATACGTGCATAAATCATTAATCTGCTTTATCAATTAAAAATAAAATCCATACTGGCTGACCAGAAAAACGCACAAATTTCTTTATTGCAAAAGAAAACATAGCCTATTTCAGGAGAGAGTCTGTGTTCAAAGTTAAAAAGATAATATTTGAATATATAGGCTATACATCCTGTTTTCCTGTTCTGTTTCTACATTAATATATGGACCGTTTCATTGCTATTCTGTTGCTAGGGCAACAACTTTGGTCCCTGTTTACTTCCTGTCAGCTTCTGCATTAACATACATTCAAACAGGAAATACAAAGGGACCCATTTAGAATGTTTATGTTGTCCGGTTTGAAACGGCCTATAGCCATTTTTACCAGCTCAAGAAAAATACATTAAAGTGAGTAATTCATTTACAGTGTGTGTGTGTGCGCGCGCACACATATGTGTGCGTGTGTGGCACTTTTGTTATGTTGATTTTTATATTGTATTTGTGTTCTAACACTGTGAATTCTTTGCTATAACGTTTATCATTGTTGCTGTTATTGTTATTATTAGCTGACAAGGCCAGTGTCAGTCGTGGAGTTGATGCAGAGGGACAGGATAATGCCAGTCATAGGAGTGAGGAGGAGGAAGAGACAGATGTGGAGGGACAGGAGAAGGAGGAGGAGGAGATGGAAGAGGAGGAGGTGGAGGAGAAGAAGGAGGAAGACGAAGACCACCAAAAAACAGTGCCAGGTAAAGGTGCAGTGTGCAGGACCGGGTTGGCAATAGGTCTTTGCATAGAATTATATTATATTCAATACACTCTACTGACTGACTAATCTGTGTGTGTTGTGTTTAATATCATTAGATTGTTTTTATACTGCAAATAAAGTATTCGTGTTAAAATTACGGTTCCACTTGTGTCCGTCGTGCGATCGGAAAAAAGGCCTCTCCAACTCAAGTTCCCGGGCTGAATTTCAACCCCAGCCCGCCCCTGCACTTGATTATTACCTCAGTTAACATTTTACAAATAGGTTTATGGTCTCAATCTTTAGTTTCAGGTCTTCTTCAATACAGCATGATGTTCTTTTAATACATTCAGATCTAATTTAGACTAAAACAGACGATAAAGCAGGGTATACTTTAGAACGTGGCCACCTTGCAAGTGACAAGTTTGCTACCACAGCAACCTGTCAAGCAGGATAGAGGCCTAGCAATGTGAATCTAAGCAAATCCCAACCCTTGCTCCTCCACAGCTCAACCCTCTTGTCCAAATAGGTCATTTCTGAAGAAGAAGATGGAGACAGACAAAGTGCAAAACTCGAGGCTTTTAAGTTTTCAGTTCAACCTCTATCAAAAGACTAAAAAGCAAACATGACCGGCACACATGTTTGAGCATTTATAAATGTTTCCTTCTATATGACATAGTGTCTGATATTCTTCGTGGGTCTTGAGGACTGTCACTGCCATGCAGAGCAAAGAGCAGTGGGGTCAAGGGAGTGTGTCATTGGAGCAGCTTGGTGCCTGGTAGGGGTTCTTTTGTGTCCTGACCTGTTGAGGCTTATTAATGATGCTCTATGTAGCTCTATTATGCCAGAGCAGCTGATTATTACAAAAGGGCCCCCTATAGCTACCCAGAAACCAACTCAATACACACACCAAACACACGTTAAATGATCTGGGATATTTAATTACTTATTTATTTATTTTTAGCCATTTATTGGCATTTTCTTGCTCTGTGCAGCACGCACGACCAAAGGATGGAATAAGCAATGCAAAGAGGTAGCACAAAGCAAGGTATTTTCTTAAATTTTGTAGTTAATGTTTTGCTGAGAAGAGATGAAGACCAGGTCTTAGAAGGAGGCCACAGTTGCAAGTGCCATCACAGTGATCTGACTAATACCACAGGAGAAGATAATGACTAATTAACATAGATATTTTGCCCTGTTACAATTAAACCAAGAGAGTCAAAGCGATTGGCAGCTGAACAGAGACAGACAGACAGACAGATAGATGCAAGGAACACAGTAGAAATCCATACGACGCGTTAACACATGAAGCAGTGAAGTCGTATAATAAAAGCCCAGAAAAACCTTCAGTATTAATTACTGTCGACATGGAAAAAAATATAATTAGATATGAGGGGGAAACAGAAACTATTTATGGCAACCGAGGGGCCTTGCTTAATGATCAGACGGCAGCTAAAACCTCTATTGATTTTCTCGTTAAATATACAGCTCAATTAAAGATACAGCTGATTAAAAGACGACCACAAATCGCAGCGGCGGATCTGGACACGCTGGGGAAGCTGGGTAATGTGGGGCCGCCTGCTGCAGTCAGAAACTTCCATGATTTCATCCTCACCTTCTCCTTCATCACTGCAGTGCAGTGGGAAAATAGGCTACAAAGGTATTTTCCATGTGAAAACCAGTTTTTCAAGTTGTGACCATCTCAAATGCAGAATTCAAGTCTGATATATATGTTCATACAGCGCCTATAACAAAAGCATTCCTGTCTCAAGATTTGTGACAGAGCCACCCCTTGACTTTCAGCACTAAAAGCAGAAAATCAACGCTGATAAGTCACAAACAACAACAATAACGCTGACCTCTGAATGCATAAAGCAGGAATTATCAAACAATACAAATCAACTTCCCTTGTTAAAATGAAGCACCTGCTTAACACAAGCCAGACCAAGGCTCTTTCCCCTTTCTGCCTCAGCCTTGTCACTGACAAATAAAAACCTTGACAGTCTGTGTACCCTTACCACGCGAGAAGGGAAGAATTACAATGTATAATGGAAAACCTTTCTGTTTCTCATTGAAGAAGAAAAAAAACAGTTTAAGGTCTATAAACTGTTGAAGTTTATTTAAAGTTGTTCGCAAGTTTAAGCCGCGGCATTATTTAGTCTTACATTTGTTTTGCTTTATTTCTGGATGGCTGTTATCAAGAATGTTTACATCGTAAATTCAAGTTGTATTTCTGTCACCAGTTGTGCTACATCTGGGAGAGAGTGATGCATGCTTGGATTCAGGTATTTCTAAAGCCCAGTCAGTCATTTTTCACAATACAAAGCAGACAAATACTCATATTTGTAAAAACAATATGTCTGTTTACTTCTTTTTTTCTTCTTCCCCTGTTGTTAGTCCTTGTATTACATTTGCATCACAAATGATGCCCTTAAATTATTTGTTTATTATCTCTGTGGTCAGGTAAAGACCTTGTACGGCCAATCTTTCATATGAAAAGCTAAAACGATGCTAAAACCAAAGCACAGAACTTCCTCGATAAATTTAACATGTAATGTAATTTTTCCTTCAATGACAGCAACATTTGTGTGTGTGTGTGTGTGTGTGTGTGTGTGTGTGTGTGTGTGTGTACCTGCAGAGAGTTGAGGAGGATGAAGATGTAGGCCATGACAATGGAGAAAGGCACCAAGACACCACACAGCCAAGTCAATCCGAGGATGGGCAGCAGCACCAACACTGCCTTCACTGCAGCCCTGTGTTCACCCACACGTGTATGCACACACACACACACACAGACACAAATCACAGCACAAGAATGTAAGTATACACATGCATATTGGCAAACACACAGGCATGAAATTATCAAGCACACACACACATCATAAAGACTCTGAATTGGTCGACTGGCTGACTGAGCTGAACCCATACCACACCAGATAATATTAATTTAAGTATTAGTTAAAAAATTGCACTTCCTCCTGAGCTCAGTTCGGGGTTTCTGAACTTTTCAGCTCTTTTTGGACAAATACGAGCGGCTTTGGCAGGCCGGTTGTTCCATATACAACACTGTGCGGCTGGAAAGGCTCACGGGGTGACAACTTCCCACCTTAAATCCGCCTTAATTCTGTTTAGAGTGGAATTATCTTCCCGCTCAGGTGACCGCCAAACCGCACCAGCTGTGTGTGTGTTCATGTGTGTATGTGTGTGTGTATGTGACACGGCGGGCGGCGAGCGGCATAGGAATGTGTTTGAGTTTCCGAGACGGCTGCCACCCAGGGGTGCCAAATGGTTCAAGGCCTGCTTTGAGAACCTTCATAAAGCACCTACTGTGAGCCCCGGTGGGCTGAGGTAGTGAAAAAACATATACACTTTAATATGATTTTCACTGATAGGATCATATACAAGCCTGCTGGGGTGAAATCTACTGGATCGCACACGGCATAGTTTCACTCTGATGAGCGAACACCAGCGCCAAAAAAAGAAAGCAGAGGACAACAGCGGTGATGTAGCTTAACAAGATATCTTTTTTGCATGAACGCTGTCATCCTATAGTCACAAAAGTGTATCTCATAAATAACATGCAGTTATTAGGGCTGACTGAATTACATCACAATCCTAAATAATTCAGCAGACAGACATAGAACAAATAAAACATGCAAATAAGTGTATTGTGTGGATTTATACGGAGCATACAGAGCTACAGATTACATAAATCTCTTTTTAAAATTTTAATTCACCATATATTGTTGTATGCTTCATTATCATTCAACCCTAGACAACAACAAATACTAGATCATTAAAAAATATGTATAAAATTAGCAATAAAAATGTATACACTGCACCCCACCATTAGCAGGGATAATACCAGCTTCCATCCAAATATTTAGAGATCATTTCAGAATATTAATATCTGAATTAGGGTTTGATCAACATGGTTTTCCTGAAGGACAGTAAAAGTGCTGCTAATTTTAGACTGCAGCTGCTGAGAGATGATTTTTTTACTGATATTATATAATAACATAACGGGTCTTCAGGCCCCCCAACAAAAAAAAAAAATCACAATTTTCATAATATTAACAACACCACTAGAATTGCTATTGTCCTTGTCCTCAGAAACAATTTGGTACAAGGATAAGACCCTCCAACAAATGGTTTTAATGCAATGTAGTGTTTAGAGCAGAAATAATACTGTGTTAAATTAAGATGGCAGGTCAATAGATTGAAAAAATAAATAAATAAATAGCAGACACTGGCACAACACATCAGAACAGAAAACCTGTACCAGAATATTTTTTGTATCTTGTCATCACTGAAAGATACCAAAACTATAAGACCTGAGATTTTTTTTAAAAACACTTCAAGTGGTGGAGGCTTGAAGCCATTTCCATGAGCAGCACTAATGCAATCCATTCAAAATGTATTCCTATACGGTTTGATGAATGAGGCTCGCTGTTTTAAAATGACAAAATCCAATATAAAACCCTCCAGCTGATTTTTATTTGACGACCAGTGACTACACTTGTCTGCTCCAAGGCCTGTGGCCCGGGTGAATAATCTGAAGAAAAAAAAAAGAGAGAGGACAAATTGCGCCTCCTTGTGGTTTTTTACCTGATTTGCTCATAGGCTTGATCCACAGGACTGGTGCCCATGGCCAACATGATGGACCGTCTCTTGGCTGTGGAGATTGTGATGACCACCACCCTGGTCAGAACCATGATATTGACCTGAAAGGAACACAAAAGGACACAGAAACGAGAAGAAGAGGTGGTTGAAATGAGAGCATAAAGAAAATAAAAAGATGTTGGCATATCTGTGGGTCAGAGAGTGTGGTAAAGGAAATGAAAGAGTAAAGAGATAGACACACAAACCAAACAACTGCTGCTTAAAAATGCTCTGCAACATCTGCCTGTATTACTGGTAACATTAGCTTCCACAGTGCAACATAATGTGGACCACAACAGGAAATAATTAGTACATAACAGCTGAGTGCGTCTTGTATTTCAACCATTTCAGCCTGAACAAACTACATGATTAGGATCAAATTCTCTGACCATGATGATGAAGATGACAGGCCCAGCAAAGCCCCAGATGATGCCATTCTGAACGCTGAGCCAACAGTAGCCGTCGGCTGAGTATTTGCCCGAGGCTGATGCCAGCGTGATGGTGACTATCAGCACCGGCAGACCTGGAGTTAGTGAGGGAGGGGAATAAAAAGAAAAACAGAGGAGGAGGAGAATAAAGGGGAAGAATAAAAGTACCAAGAGATGGATAATCAGGAAGAGCAAAGGGAGGGGACAGGAGGGGGGAATGGAGCCACATTCAGAGACCTTTGTGATGCAAATGTTCACAAACACCAGGCAAAAATCTACCGTATACTTCCAACACTTCACAAACTTGGTTTTACTTTCAAAATTTTATCAAATCGTTTATTAGATTACAATGTCCTAAACATTCACTGCAGATGTGTGTAGAGAGGGATTCTGTTACCCCAGCCGATGAGATAGTAATACTTCATGTGACGCTCCTCGCTCAGGTTGACTGCGACCACCTTGCTCCAGAGCAGCAGACCCTCCACCAGCATCCAGCTAAATGCTGCCATGAAGAAGAGGTGGAGCAGTGCGGCCACAAGTGTGCACGCCACCTACAAATACACCAACACAGGCACGCAGACAAAAAGAAGTTATATTTAATATTTCAAGCATTCAGATGAGGCTTCTGGGTGGCATGCCTCAGCAGTACAAAGTATAACTTCAATTCCCATATCACAACTAGAGGAAGAATTTATAGAGGACATTATGTGAAGCATTTTACTTCTCTATTGCTAACAACAGACAGGAGTGGCTTCTGTCCTGAAGCACAAAAACACATAATGTCAAAGGTTAAATAACCCCATGTTGTTGATGGATTGTTCAGCAGCAGCTCATGACCATAGATGATGAATGAGGTGGCAAGTGGTCACTAATATCGCAAACACAAATTACTGTTTGTTGATGCATATTTTTGTGAAATCATGATGTAACGGTCCAGGCCTTTGTCATCTCACATCTAGATGGCTGCATCTACCTCCTAGCTGGTGTGTCTGCATGTGCCATCCAACCTCTGCAGCTCATCCAGAAAGCAGCGACCCAACCTGTCTTTAACCTACCTAAGTTTTCCCACACTACTTCGTTCGTCCGCACCCTGCCCTGGCTCCTGGTGGCTGCTTGAATCTGAATCAAGACACTGGACTGGCCTATTGTAATAAGAACGCCTAAGGCTCATCCAAAATCCAGACCGTGGTCAAATTCTAAACCCAACCCGTCTACTATGCTCTGCTACTGCCAATCAGCCTACAACTCCCTCAACACAGAGGAGACCCAGCTACCATTCTACTAAGTCCTGACTGCTGTCCTGGCTCCACGGTACTGGAATGAACTCCTCATTGCAGTACAGCAGAAGCTCTACACATTTTTCGTCGCAGACTAAAAACTCATCTGTTTAGACACGGCACATAAAATAAAAATAATAATTAAAAAAAAAAATCTTTCTCTATCTCTTATTGTGGCACTTGAAGTGGCTTAGCATATTTGATGAAGTTGACTTATTTGCTTGATTCATGCATTTTGGGGTTGCACCCCATGGTTGAAGGCAATTATTGTCAGTCGCTTTGGGAAAACTGGAGAAATTGTGATGAGGATTTAAAAATCAATTCCTCAAACAATTGTAGAAAAGAATAAGAAAAAAGCAGAACAAAGAGAGCTGGTCTGATGTGTGGAAAAACTAGACAACATCTAAAATATGGCAGATTCCATTGCTGCAGTTACCAAATCATATGTCGTGCAACAACAATAATCCCATTAAATCCTATCCTACTGAAGCATCCTTAGCAAGCCCTCCAGACTGATTTGTTGTAAACAGCACTGAAGTGGCTCAAACAGCATGCTAAAAACATTGTACAAATCTGAAAAATCACCTTCCTGATGGTCAGTCAGCCTATATATACATATGAAACCACTTGATGGATTTCCTACTAGCGGCCACCTGCTCCCAGGGGTAAAGCCCACCCTGACATGACCTGGGGTCAAAGGACCAGGGGTCAAACCAACTACAGGCTATTTGGTGACTACTGAGAAATGGAACCATGTGATGGATACGACATTAGTGGCCACTTATGTAACATCCAGTGCCAATGTATTCGTTTTAACGGGATCCCCAGTATGGATTTGGATATCAAGTCTCATTACGATAGCTATTAAACACAGTGCTGTGGGTTAGGGTTTAAATGTACGGGAAGGTGGACACTTTTCAACCAAAGCTTGCACTGTACATGTCATGCTAATCCTAATATTATTGTTAAAATCTTTCTAATGGCTGATGTTAAATAAAAAGTTGCTTCCTTGCATTATAGGAATCTTTTGTCACTCAAATTTTTAACATTCCATTGATCATCTGTTTTTCTTACAAAGTTTGACAGAATCCAACATACTCTATTCCTTCCTTCCACCTTCCTTTGTTCCCAGTCTGCCTCTTGGTATGACAACATTAAGTCCTATGTATTGGTAAGTAACATCAGATGCCTGTACCTTGTTGTGAATAGCTGAGCCACTGCAGAGCAGAATCACCTGGGCACAGATCAGAGCAATGAACAGGTTCTTATGGATGGACGTCCGGTCGGATTTGGGGATACTGTGGACAGAAACAGGGTTACTTTAAGTTTTTTGACAGAAGTGACAGCATTACAACACAGTGCTGACAAATATGTAAGGAAATAAATGGCACATTAAAGCATAGTAGATAGTTTTGGTAACTTAGCATACAACACTATGCAAGTGGCCAACTGAGACTGGAAACCAGAAAACAAAATTTAATAGATGAATAAATGTTAGGAAAAGAAAGGCAAAGATTTTACACTCAGTTTACCTGAGCTGTGTTTATTCTCAGCTAAACCTTGAGCTGAGTGTTAAGCCAGGCTCAGACTACAGGAGTTTAAAAATCATAACCGACGTTGAAGTAGGATTGCATCCAAACAGCAACCTCAGCCAATGTTGAAGTGCCAAAAACTGCAGTTCATCGCATGACCACTTGAGGCTGGCTCCAAAACGGAGTAAATCCCCATTGACACCAGTGTTAAAATGCCCAACTTTACAACAGAAATAAACATGTTCACAGCCTGCTACAAAAACCGGTTTTGGTCTCTATAGCATAATTTCAACATTCATGACAATTATGCAGGAGGTGAATTTTATAGTTTTATAGGCCCATAGTTACGGATATATAAGGGCAGGCTATCTGCGAGGTGTCACTGCAGTGTTAGTCAGATCCACCCCTCGCTCCTAAACAGCTCTACCCTCTCGTCCAAATATGGTCATTTCTGGCTCCAAAAAAAACAAGATGAAGATGGCCAAAATACCATACTCAAGGACAGAGTGGCCCAAATTTCCTTCAGTCTGAGCCCGGCTTTAGTGTTAGCATGTCAGCAGGCCTACTTTTAGTATGTCAACATAGATTTTAAATGTAACATTTAGAATAATATTCGCATGTTAGCATCCATTATTCTCAAAGCAAAGCTAATGTTGACATTAATTGCGTCTTTATTTTCAGAATTATCCTGTTATAAACTGAGTCAAGTGTTCATTTTGTAGTGCAAGTGGCTGCTAGCCCTAAAAAAGTGAGGGGATCACAGAACCCGATAAGGTCCATCCTCTTGTGACAATGACTGTCGGTATCAAATTTTACAACAATCCATCCAAAAATAGTCAAGTTAAAATTCTGTACAAGTGTTTGACTCATGAACTGACTGATCAATCAATATTTCCTTCACTACAGTGACTAAACATTTAATAGTCAAGGCTGTAAAATGATTGGAATCTGATTGTGTGGCTGAATCATTCCAGATCTGTGTTTACATTTATACTTTTCTTTGTACTGTTGCAGTGAACGTGAGCTGTATCTAAGAGACTGTAACATGTCACACTCAATCTTTTAACTTACTACCACTGTTTCAATATGTTTTTTTCTGGATATTTGATCAATACTATGCTGGAAGGCAGTGTATATTTGGTTCATGTACCAGACAAACTTACATCACACCATCTCCTACAAACACATTTACCGTCTTAAATAGGCTGAATATTTCCATTTCAGGTAACAAATGAAATCGACAGCCAAACCTGGTTTAGAGAGCTAAATGAACTGAAGAGCTTCTCATTACCTCCTGATGGATTCAGCCTATTTAAACTCATTTCATATCTGCATCACTGCTTGTGACCACCATAATTTCATGGTGTGATCACCCATCCATCTACAGACATGTGTACCTCTACTTTGTGTGTGTGTGTGTGTTGTGTGTGTATTTAAGCACACAAATGTATGTACATCATACACACCAGCCAGTGTGTGAAATGCATGGCTGCGCTCTGATTTCAGGACAGTCATAAATTGTCGGGGCAGCTCCTCTCCGACTGATTGTGATCCCTCAGTGACCCTAATGTTAATTAACGGCTGCGGAATGCCGCCATAAACCTTCACAGTGGACTCACATGTAGAGCGCAGTAATTACTGGATTAGCCAGAGTCAATACTCACAGCAGCCTTAGGAACAGAGCGCGAGCAGTGCAGTGCCGATAAGTTAGCTCTTTCTTTTTAGATTATGGGAGAGAGTGTCACATCAAAGCCAATGAGGAGATGTGAAAGTCAAAAGTGGAATGGTGACTTTGATCATGTCAGCATTCCCAAACTGAGTACGCCTAAATGTTGTTTTAAGGTTTATATTGTTATTATTACTAATTATTACTAACACAAAAGGCACTGAGAGATGCCGAGTTGTGTGCAGAGGCTCAACCAGGCAGAAACCAGGCAGATACGTTGGCGTCGTAAGTAAGCAGGACAGGAAAATCAGCTACTCACTCCAGCACAGTGAACAGCATCAAGGTCACCACCAGTGCACACAGAGACGCGCCAGAGCCGATGAACGTCAGCTTGGTCAAAATAAGCTCTTCCTCAGGACTCCACTGGGACAGGAGGGAAAGGTAGTGGTGAGGGAGAGAGAGGAGAGAGGAGAATGCTGTCAAACGATCACAGGTTTGATCCATCTGATGCTCTCTCAAAGAAATTAAATTTCAAACTCATCTCTTAATGTCTGTGGTGGCTAAATGCCAAAAATGTACAATTTTAAATTATCAAAGTGCTGCTGATGATTTTGTTTTTTGTTTATTGTACTACATTTTATGTACTTTTTTAAAGAACAGTTCTACCAGTGCATTTTTAAGATGATAGGCACACTGGGAGTGACACCTGCTGGTTACTAAAGTGTACTACAAATCCTATCCACAATTTCAGAGGTCAAAGATGACGACCCAGGGCCATACTCACAAAGCTTCCTAGTGCTAAGAGTTGCTCCTAGTGACAAAGAAAATTCCTAGAATTTTGATTTTTACTTAGACTAGGTCCTGGTAAAGATAAAAGTTACTCACAAAGCATCTTAGACCTTAAATTGTTAGGAGTACAGAGGAGGCCTTTTAAGAGGCTTACGCATTTCTTATGTAGAGGAGAAAAAGGCAGAGAGACAAACATAGGATGACAATAAGTAAATGAAATGCTACAGATTAGATCGTGCAGGGATAATGTGTGTGGTAGACCTCATTAGGGATACGCACACATTTCCCACCCAACGCAATAACGCTATGATGCCAGAAATAAAATAATCACAGGACTAAGATATTTGACAAACTGGAAAAATGCATCGATGACTTCGATCTGTCCAAACCTTCCATCAGCAGAGTGACCACGCCAACAATCAGAACACTTTCACAGTCAGCAGTTCATTTCATTTCTACTGGTTGTCCGCACCCACTCACAAAAGGGTGTGTCTGTGACAACTGACAACCAATCACACCTATGAAAAGAAAGCATTATACCTAGCAACAGGGTCAACCACACCCCCTCACTAAGGTAAAGGTTTCTGTCCCTTCCTTGCTCAGATTTGCTCTGAGAACTTTCCTAAATCACTCCTGAGCTAGGACTCCTTGCTAAAAATGTTAAGGCTAAGTTAGGAGCTCTCTGAGAGTGCTTATTACACACATGCACTTTTGTGAGCCTGTGTGTGGACACACAGTGGAAATGAAATGAACTGCTGACTGTGAAAGTGTTGTCATTGTTAGTGTGATCACTCTGCTGATAGAAGGTTGAGACAGACTCAAGTCATCACTGCTGCACTGTTGCATTTTTCCAGTTGCCAATTATCTTAGTGTTGTGATCACTTTATGTCTGGCGTTATACTGTTTTTACGTTGGGTGGGAGATGTGAGCGCATCTCTAATGAGATCAACCACAAACATTAAACATTTCATTAACTCACTGTCATTCAGCGTTCGGAGAATATTTCTTCTATTTCTTTTTTTCAACCATTTTCTTCTTTGTTTAACAAATTCTTAAAGGTCCAGTGTGTAGGATTTAGAGGGATATATTGGCAGAAATGGAATACACTACAAAAAGTACATTTTCTGTAGCGTATTATCATCTCAAAATAAGAAACGTGTTTTCACAGCCATGTTTCTACAGTAGCCCAGAACGGACAAACCAAACACTGGCTCTAGAAAGGGACATTCACGTTTTCGCAACAGCAACCATAGGTCTCCTACATGCTTGACACACAAGAGAAGTTTCAGTTGGTTACAATCTACAACCTTACTGCTAGATGCCACTAAATCCTACACACTGGACCTTAAAGCCTCTTAAAAGTCCTCCTCCCTACTCCTAACAGTGTTTCAGCTTAGGGGCTCTCTTAAAACCTAAGACACTTTGTGAATTACTTTCATCTTTCCAAGGATGTAGTCCTAACTTTAAGGGGAAATGGTTAGAAAACGCCATAATTCTAATTATTTTTCTCAGAAAACGACATCTATTGCACGTCTGTCCGTCCTGGAAGAGGGATCCCTCCTCAGTTGCTCTTCCTGAGGTTTCTACCGTTTTTTTCCCCCCGTTAAAGGGTTTTTTTGAGGAGTTTTTCCTTATCCGCTGCGAGGGAAGGACAGAGGGATGTTGTATGCTGTAAAGCCCTGTGAGGCAAACTGTGATTTGTGATATTGGGCTTTATAAATAAAATTGACTGATTGATTGATTGATTCTTCTCTGAATACGGGCCCTGGATTTAGATTTTACATCAACATTAAGACTCTGATGTAAATCATTTCTGTCACAAGATGGAAAAAAACATCATATATTATCAATATGAAGTATGTTTTAAAATTTCACAACACCCATAACTTTAACCACAGAAGTTACAGTTAACATTTTCCATCATACAACCTGTTTTTATCTTACTGCATCACTAAACATCTCATGATTACCTTCGACTCCAGGTAATTCATCAGCACTGCGAAGTTGGTGGTGTGGTTACAGAGACAGGAAGTAACACCAGAGCCAGCAAAGGTCACTCTGCAACCATCACTGGACCAGCTATTAGTATGATTATGCCTATACAGAACGATACACAAGCACAGACACACACAAAACACTCTCATTAATTAGTTTCAGAGAGCAGAGACATGTAGTATAAACATTAATAATCAAATAAAGGATTTCTGATCTAGCCATCTGTGTTAGGATATCTACTTTTGGAAACATCACGTGTACATCTATTATATCTGATTGTTGTATATCCAGCATTAAAGAGTAAAATATGTCCTTAAAATTAACAGTACACAAGAAGAGATCAACTCTTCATCATTGACCCAACAGCTTCACTCTCTATTGCTACAACATTCACACTCATCAGGGTTGTTGATGTCAAACTTACATCAAGCTGAAATTCCAAAAAGCGCAAACAGGAGTAACTCGCTGTGAATACTCCACCTAGAAACAGAAACACATGTTTGCACTTGTTTTCTCTCTCTGTCTCTTTCAATATATGACTCTGAATTCTAACCAGCCAAAAGCAACATGGATAAAAACCATGTGCTGCTAGCAGGGAGATAGAAATTCTTGTGAAGTGACATATTACATTTGGTGAGTTTATCAAAGGGCAACAAGTTAACTATAATTCAACTGCTATTCCCCAAAGAGTGATAGGTGTTTACAAGATGTTTGTCATCAGCATAAATTTCAGTTTCAAGTCAGAACTGCGTGTTGCTCTTTGTTGTTGAATGCTGCAGACCCAAATTAGCATCCTTAAATCTTATATACTAAATGACTTGTCATGATGTCCAAATATATACATGATTTACACACTCACTGGTCACTTTATTAGGTACACCTGTTAAACTTTAGGCATGTAGACATGGTCAGGACAACCCGCTGAAGTTCAAACTGAGCATCAGAATGGGGAAGAAAGATGATTTAAGTGACTTTGAACATGGCATGGCTGTTGGTGCCAGGACCATCTCTGAACCAACAACACGTCCAACCTTGAAGCAGATGGGCTACAGCAGCAGAAGACCACACCAGGTGCCACTCCTGTCAGCTAAGAACTGGAAACTGAGGCTACAATTCACACAGGCTCACCAAAACTGGACAACAGAAGATTTGAAAAACGTTGCCTCGTCTGATGAGTCTGGATTTCTGCTGCTACATTCAGATGGTAGGGTCAGAATTTGGTGTAAACAACATGAAAGCATGGATCCATCCTGCCTTGTATCAACAGTTCAGGCTGGTGGTGGTGTAATGGTGTGGGGGATATTTTCTTGGCACAGTTTGGGCCCCTTAGTACCAACTGAGCATGGTTTAAACACCACAGCCTACCTGAGTATTGTTGCTGACCGTGTCCATCCCTTTATGACCACAGTGTACCCATCTTCTGATGGCTACTTCCAGCAGGATAACGCACCATGTCACAAAGCTCAAATCATCTCAAACTGGTTTCTTGATCATGACAATGAGTTCACTGTACTCCAATGGCCTCCACAGTCACCAGATCTCAATCCAATAGAGCACCTTTGGGATGTGGTGGAACGGGAGATTCACATCATGGATGTGCAGCCAACAAATCTGCAGCAACTGTGTGATGCTATCATGTCAATATGGACCAAAATCTCTGAGGAATGTTTCCAGCACCTTGTTGAATCTGTGCCATGAAGAATTAAGGCAGTTCTGAAGGCAAAAGAGGTCCAACCGGATACTAGCAAGGTGTACCTAATAAAGTGGCCAGTGAGTGTATATTGAGCTTAATAATCATACTATGAGACAACCCCCTGAACAAAGGACTATACCACTTGTGATGAGGAAAGGGTGTACTTGACAGCCACAGGGACGGTTCGGGCCTTGGAGGCATCACGGACGGTGGCTGATAGGACAACAGATGCCAGCTGACCTGGGAGACTTCTGGGAAGGCAGACAAAGGTTACTACTTATAATTTAAAGGTCATATACAAACTTGAGTCCAAACTACTATTATGCACTGATCCCTACTCTTTTAAGTGCAGTTGCACCTTATTTGACTGAAACCAGAGCAGACATTTTGATTTACGTTTTTGTATTTGGTTAACCTCTTTTTAGAGACTAGTCAGCAACATTTAAAGTAACATAAGAGAAGACGAGTCAAACTACAGCCAACCTTTTTGCGTCCTCTTGGTGACTGAGTGGACTCTCCTGTGCTCCAGACACAATCTCACTCAGATGGCTGTAGTGGGTATGAATAAACATCACTTCCTTGTATCCTGATTAGAGAGAGAGAGGAGAAGAGGAGCAGGGTAAATTAATTTTATGCTAAAGTGATACTCCTGAGCATCACTTCAGTTTCGCAGAGTTACACGTCAAATGCCTCTTTCACATATTAGCATCTGAAGGGTACTTAAAGTAAACACATTGTTTGGTTACAAGAAGATGTATTTATCCATCTGCTCAAAGCCCTGTTTTCAAAATGTCTGTCAATTATTTTAGACTTTGATTAGATTATAAAGTCCCAACTAAAGTGTCATATTCTGGAGGCATCTGGACGAACACTCATAGCAAAACTCTATTCATAAATTGTACTGATATTAGCAAAATTGAGAGAATCAGCTGATTTAGTTAATATTTTAATTTGTCCAATCAAATATTATTTAAATGTGAGCAAACAGAGTCTTCCTGAGTTTCTTTTGTAGATGATTTGTACTAATTAAATGCGTTTTTGTGCAGCACCTAAGCCATGGAACGTAAAAACAATGTGGCGAGCATCTGGACGAGCATGCGCATGGGACAGGCGTCGGCGCATTGTCTTCTGCCAACAGCATGGGGTCTCTCCCTCTCCTGTTGCTCTGTGCGCAGGCAGTCAGCAGGTGTGGGGAAGGCGGAGGACGCGGAGTGGAAGTTCAGATGTATTGTATTATGTGTATGTATGTATGTATTATTGTATTACAATGATGCTCTCACTCTGCAATTTCATCTGGCCTGGAACTTATCGGAGCGTGAGAAAGTGGTGTACTGCACTATAATATAAGCGCCATAGCTCGCATGGTATTCAAATGTTTTGTTAAGGGTTTTCTGGTGAATCTAATTCGGCAAAGTTGTCTCCCACCCCTTGTACATTTTATTTTTTCCTATTTTATTTAAAACATACAATGTTCCTGAAGTGAGTTTGTGATTATTTGGCACATGATTTCTCTTATCAGAAGAAGTGTATGTGGGCATGCAGTAATGTTCCAAATCATATCATATGTGTGTAGGTAGCATTTTTACATCTTCACATTTGAGTGCATGGGTTAGCCTCTATGACAAGTGCCTTTTCAAGTGTGTGTGTGTGTTTCCTACCCAGTGTGTGTATCCTCTGGAGCTCAGTGTCAGGGATAAGCAACTCATCCTGACCGCTGCTGCTGGCGGTGTGAGAGCCAATCGCAGACGGCTTGAAGACTTGACTACAGCTTTCTTCAGTTAACTTCTGCCATTTCATGTACACATCTGGACGCAAAGACAGCAGAGAACACCCAGGTAATAGAGGCAGGTTAACAATAATGGTAACGATGAGAAGAAATTCTTTATTTATCTGTGTTACGATGCCAAAAGCTACCAACGGTTTGGGTCAATAACATTATACATGGTAGACTTATCAGTATACCAAAAATGATTCCCTGAACTCGGAACATGTAACCACTGAAAAAAAACAAGGAGATAGAGTGCAAAACAACAAAACATCAGATTAGCATAAACAGTTCTGACAATGACTGTTGCAGTCTCCAAATCACAAGATGTTTTCAAGTGAAATGTGTCACAAACAGCTGCTGTGAATAAAATGTTGCACTGTGAAGTTTCTCCATCAACTTACATCACTAATGAAACTGTGCCTGCTATTTAAACTAAGCACTGACAGATAATAAATATTATATTTGATGTGTGCTAAGATGTTTTTATTACCTATGTTCTTGGTAGAAAGAGTGAAGCCCCTTCTCTCAGCAGAGAGCATGTCAGCAAGAGTTTCAGTGAGACTGTCGATGCTCTGGACGACAGTGAACGGCCCCACGCTGACCTGTGCGAGAAAAACAGACCCAATGACAAAGATTGAGATTGACTGAGGACAAAGGGCGACTTTGCAGGGTTAGGAAAGTTGAGAAAAATGTTTTACCTTATCCCTTCAGGGGGGAAAAGGATGCAATAGAAACACAGGGAGAGACTTTGCTAAGGTAAAAGTGACTGTTGGGTTGAATCTGAGTTACAAATAGGGTTCTTGCATACAACCCAGAAACATCTTTTTTCCTGACTGATTAAAAAGGGTTTCCAATGTTTGCTTGGCCACAATACAATTGCTAGCAAAAACAGACAACCACATGTCACCCCCTCACCCCATCCTCCGTCAGGCCCATCCACTGTGAAGCCATGTGTGGCTCCAGCATCAAACTCGCCATCTTTACGTAGTTAGTAGCAATGGACACCATGACTTCTGCTGCGTCAGCTCCGGCAGGGTGACTGCTAGACAGTGCAGTCAGGTCCTTCTCAATCATCTGGGTGAGGTAGAGGACGTCAGTGGAGGTGAGGAGATTCGGGCCGCCGGCCTCCACCGTATGCAGAACAGCCTGGGTCAGCTGCTGCAGCAAGGCTAAATCTCTGTCGGAGGTGGTATTAACACTCAACTCTACCATCACCTGAAGAGAAGAAGGATAGATGAAGATTTGAATGTTATTTACCAAGGAAAAGGTGGTTCAATGCATAGCTGCAAGTTCATTAACTCCCTGTCTGCACAACCAAGGATCGAATTTGGCCAAGTATAACAGATTTTCTAGGATTCTGTGTTTCTGCAAAGTTGTGAAATCCTTTTAACTTTTTACCATATCAGGGAGTACTGTCTTCTCTGTATTCTCATTCACACCAGGATAGTCCGGGGGACTCAGTTCGATTGGGCGGGGAATGCTGAAAAATTTCATACCTTTATTTGGTTCGGTTCACTTTCGCACTCCACTTTATAAAAGGGGACCAAACCGCCTGGACAACGTCACGCAGTTACAACAGCTGCTCGTTTGGGGGCAGTATTGTCCGAAACAACCACTGACCAGGAAGAAAAAAGCATGAGGAAGAAGAAAACCCGGCTCAATGCGCTCTACGTCACTTCCTCTCTTTGGTTCACTTCCTCTCTTTGGTTCACTATATATTCCGTTTGCATTTCGCACTGTATGCGAACCGCACCGGGGTTCACTTGCAAGCGAACCGCGACTCCCAGTTTTCAAGCGGACCAGGGTTTGCTCATTTGGTCCGCACCAGAGTTCAAATAAGCGTTCACTCCACTCCAAACGAACCGAACTATCCGTGGAAGTGCACCAGGTTTCGTTTAATGCGGACCAAATAGCGCTAGTGTGAATGCGTCCTCAGTTGTTGATCTGCCTCAGCACCAATCTCACCAAGATGAGTTCTTGTTAATTTATGGTACTGTGTCACTTAAGAGACGATGTGCCACAGACAGCTAAACAGTCCGACTCACAGGTTTGGTGAGGGGATCGTTGCTCAGTCTACTGAAGAATGGTGTCTGTGGTAAACTGATAACATCCAGAACGTCTGCAGACAGAAACAAAAAAAATATATAATACAGTCTAATGCAATCTATTACAGCAAGAGCACAAGCAGCCCTAGAAATTTCTTTAGATTCAGTGCTCTCAGTTAAAAATCTTACATCATGCAACAGTTGTATTTATCACAGGACTATTGGATTGGGTTGCATGGAAATGATATATACAGGGTAAGATGCATCTGAGCAAACCATCAAATTACATCAAGAACAACACTCGTAAAAATTAGTGCCATTATTTTCACTGGTACCTTTTCTAAACTGGCAGACAGCCCCTCTGAGTGAGTCACACTTTGTATGGCCCCAGCTGCCAACAACAGGGTCAACGACGCCACACTCCTCATCAGCCTGCGGGCTGTGGAAAAACTCAAAGGAGATTGTCTGATTCTGCAAAGAACTTCCGTCCAAGAAGGAATCCAAGAACGAATTTGCTAGCACAGTGTAGTTTCCTAGCGAAGGAAATGGAGGAGGTTATTCTTCGTTTTAAATTCTTAAAAATAAAACAGATACACATCAAGACTGAACGTCATGTCAGTCACAGTATTGTGGGTGATATACTTCAGAAATCCTCCAAAGTCACAGCTCATTCAAGGTGTAATTGAAGACAGGAGAAACAGGCGGGTTTCATTAACCACAAGAGTTCCAAGATATGATGTCACTTAATGAATGTGTCATAAGTAAGTTTCAAAATGACCCAAAAAGTGTTTTCCAGTTAATTATATCCGCTATCCCTGTGGCTAGTGTACCCTTAAGGGTAACACTTTACTTGAAGGTATCTACATAAGTGACATGACACTGTCATAACTATGACATGACACGGTCATGAACCTGTCATGAACATTATGTACATGTCATAAACGTCTATAACTGCTGTCATTAAGTGTCATTTGGTTTTTGTAATGACAAGTTGACATTGTTTGGGTTGTCTTGATTATGACAACTTGACATTAATTAAAGTGACATTACCAGAAATTGTCTTTGTCATGACAAGTTGACATTAGCAAGAAATGCATCTTTTTTTGTGTTTATGACAAGTTGACATAATGATTATTATTGTTATGACAAAGACATCTTCTGGTAATGTCATCCTGGTTAATGTCAAGTTGTCATAATAAGGACACCCCAAACAAATTTAATGTCAAGTTGTTATGACAAAGACAACTTCTGGTAATGTCACTTTGATTAATGTCAACTTGTCATAATCAAGACAACCCAAACAATGTCAACTTGTCATTACAAAAACAGAATTACACTTAATGACAGCAGTCATAAACATTTATGACATGTACATAATGTTTTTGACAAGTTCATGACAGTGTCATGTCACCCTTATGTAGATACCTTCAAGTAAAGTGTTACCCAATTAAGTGTGTAACAGAAACTTGGTCAGTTAGGGAAAGGTTGTGGTCATTGTAAATTATGGTTTAGTTGGGGCAACTTAAATATATCTGAATGTATGTCTGAGCTGGTCTGATGAGGAAGAGGAAGGGAAAACTTCAACTGACTGCCATGCCGATTTAAGTCCTATACCTAAAGGATCAGTCCTTTAATAGCTACTGTTCACCACCCTGACTGTCAGCTGATCTTTAAAAGACAAACAATAAAGAAAGATTCTTATTCAGTAACCAAAAATCAAATACAAATGCACTATCCTTCCTGCATGTTCAGCTATAACAGGCAGAGCGAGTGTTCCAGGCTCTCGCCGCTCATCGGGGAGCATGATGTCAGCACGGGAGAAGTTTGTTTTGAAGGGTGGGATTCAGAGTGACGTGATTCACAAAACATTTACAAGAACCATTAGGAGCTCTACCGTTTGCCAATTACAACGTGGTCCCCGTCTCCCCTATTCATCTGAGGGTGCGAGAAAAGGAGAGCAAAAAGAGGCCGAGCTCTCCTCTTTCCTTCAGTCTCATTAAACTTCCAGTGGTGCTTTATGCTGGAAAGCAAAAGAGTGTGTGTGCTTGCATGTGAGTGGGTTTGGTCTGTGTGAGTGTGTAAGTTTGCCAAAGCATGCCACAAATTCAGAAAGGATTAGGGAAATCCCAATGAAGCGTTTTTGCTGATACTATTTCCAGTCATTAAATAATTAGTACCTGCTAATACTTAACCCTAGAATGATGTTAATATTTTCCTACATAAAACAGTGAGGTTGTTTGGATACATAGTGCAACTGAATTTAAATAGCAGCTGCTGCTTTCTATCAATTTAAGCGATGCATACAAACTTGCAAGCGGCTGTTTTTGATTCAGTGCTTGGTAATGCAGTTAAAAGTTCAGACTGATTTAAAAAGAGAAAAGCCCCAACATAAATTTGGGCACTTTCTTCAGTTTTCTGGAACAGAGCTGGTGAAAAGATCTGGAATAGATCAGGAAAAAGCCCAGATAGCACATGGCCAAAATGCTTGGTCATTTGTAGTTAAGTATTCTTGCAGTCATGTGTTTTCACACTTCATCTTCAACTTCTTTAACTATATTTTTAAAGAAAATAACAGATTTACTTTTTGAAGTTGGTTTTGCAGACTAGTTTTCTCATAGTGTGTATGTTACTAACTCTTTCCCTAACTATTTCCCCATTTCATGTTGATTAGTTGACAAAAGATTTACTGATTCCACTGTTTAAGACAAGTACCTAAAGCATTTACGAACTTTTAAGTCCCCCAAATATTCGAGAACAACGTCTATGTACATTACATCATGTTTGGGCCTGATATGAGAGATGACAGGAGTGTGGGAGTAGAGAAAGATGAAACAAAGACAGGGAAAAATTGGGTCTCTTGTATCTGCAATTAATTCACAGCATTTATTTTACCCTGCTAGGAATGCCAGATGGGTGGGGTTTACCACATCAGGCCAGCTCAGATCCTGGCCTGTTACTGAAAAGTGTGTAGTCCAAAATGACTTTCAAATGGTCTCTATGTGATTGTTTTTTTCTGCGTAGCAACCCCACCCAGCCCTCGTGCCAAACTATCTAAACTGTAAACAGCATCTGAAAGCAATGCTTAACTATACTATTGGACCTTGCAGATAGATGCGAGTCCCCTTTGTCTTATTCCTGTGCTCTGTGATTAAATTAGCCGTGATTTATATCCCGGTGAGCCCTTCAGCTTCTTCACATCTCCATGCTGCATCCTAACAAATGTACCTTGACATGGGCTGTCTCTCCACAGCTTCGTAAGGGAGGGCTCTATTTCCATGGCTGCTCCACTCCACTTGAACACCAGCCCAGAGGAAACGGGTGAACACAGCTTTTCCATGGTGTAGATTTCACTGCTGTTCAGCACCCGATCCCATATGTGCAGCTCCGTGATGCTCCCTGAGAATGACTCATCCTTCTTAAACGAACCCCCAAAGGTGTCCTGCTCCTGTCCGATGATGAAAATGCCATCGGGGCCAGTGCTGTTCGAACTTAGGCCTTCACCCCTAGAGACCGCAAGACCGTCAGTAAATAATGACCAGCGTCCACCATCCTGGCTCCAAGACACGCACACCGAGTGCCAGGAGTCATCGTGGCCGAAGGCTTCTCGGTAAGGCCCATGTTTGCCGTGGACCAGCAGAGCCAGCTGCACGAGCCTGCCCCGGGTCAGGTTCACGCGGAGCTGAAACTCATTAATATATGACTGGATGGAATAAGAAAAGATGGTGGAGATTCCAAAGCAATTTGGATCGAGGTGGAGACGGGTACAAATGGTCACTGAGTCCATAGAGGTAAACTTGTGCAGGAGGCGGGCATGCTTCCTGTCTGACCGCCCGGTGAACTCCAGAATCAGGGTCTCGGAGGAACCTTTAGTTTCACCCCACAAAAAAAAGAAGAAAGAGGCATTACTATGGGGAAAAAACAGCTTTCGGGAAAGACAGAACCAAATCATAAAATTCCACTTTAAGGTCCCATTCCTACTGTTAACACTTGGGAAACATTTATTCACAGTGGCGAAGAGTGCTGTATGGCAGCATCCTCAGTCCCATTTCTTATTCTATTACCCTTTTGTTAAGCCAGTGAGGAAGTGGAAAGGTATCTTAGACGAGAAAAACAATGAACCTACTATTTAAAAAGAAAGGGAGCTATATTGTTGATATAAATTGTCACAAATGTTACACTGTACCTACTTGTCAGACGTGTCATGACTTTCCTGGCGATCCACACAGGCTCAGAGATGTTCAGGGATTTTAAAAAGCTGGTTAGCTTTTGCTCTTCTGCTGGGTTGGAGGCAGTAGCTAAGGCCCCAGAGCGCTGGTTACACCATTCCCCTGCATTGTTCCACTGCAGGCGATCAGGCACATACTGATAGTAGGACTCATCGTACGTCTGGTTTCTGATTTCAAGTGTGTGGCCTGGTCAAAAAAGAGAGAAGAAGATTAGAAGAATAAGCTGAGAGACCCCTCAAACAGCACTGATAAAAGAATGATAATAAAATCAGGCTAAAATGGCTGACAGCAGGACGTTTTAATCCTGGTCTGATCACATCCAGTGCTTCAAGCTATCATCAATGTTTTGGCCTCTGGGTTAAAACCAGAAGTAGAGCGGCACCACTTTTAAATGAAATGACTAACGGTAACTGTGAGAACAGGTTACACACTCAAATCAAATCTAGCACCCAAATCTAGTGTGAATTTTACTCAAATTTCCAGAAAATCCACACAAGAAAACGGGAATGTTTCTGCATTCCCAGCCACTACTGGTATGCAAATATTAGCCGTTGGGCACATCAAGATATGCAGCTGGTGGCACTGATTCTCCAGTTGGGTGCCGTTGAATTATTGCAACAGAAGAGGGCGTAGCAAGATGCAATTAAAAGTGCATTAAGCAAACCTCAAACTATGGTAAACCATGAGAAAAGCATGTACACATATGGCATTTAGGTTTATTTCGTGTGTTAATTTAAAGAACATTAGTCTCCTCATCGGCCCACACAGATGTGATGTTTATGAGTGCCGCCATTTTTCGCCTCTTCAGTGGAGCAGAGCTTATGTGACACTTAGGTGTTGTTGTTTTTTTTGCTGAATATACTCTTTTTTTGGCCATCTGCTCTATAGGACACACTGTCCCCACCCTTTGGCAGCCAGAGTTAAGGAGACTGAAATTTGGAATGGAGGTCAAGTGTGTGCATATGTGAAGGTGTGTTTGTGTTCATGCCAATTGTGTAAAAGGTAGTGGTGGCGGCGGGGGTTGGAAATGGCCTGTAACAAACAGGCATATAACTTCCAAATGGATTTACAGGCCAGATTAGTCATGAGTTAAAGGACAGCTGAATACCTGTTTTTAGATTAAATGAGGTTTAAGTAGAAAGTAACTCACCCGATATGACGTTACAGCTGTGGAAACAAACCTGAAACATAAGTCAATTATAAGTTGAGCTCATTGCTGAAGGTACGAAGCAACAGAACACTGTGTATTTTCTGGCCTAACGTCACACCAAACAGGCTACAATCAAATGTTAATCCATTTTTAAAGGTTTGTGTTCAATTTAATCCATGATCAATTTCAACAGATAGCACAAAAGAGGAGTTAAATGTCCAGTGTGTAGGATTTTGGGGCACCTATTGGCACAAATGGTATATAATTTTCATACCTAACCTTGTCACCTTGTTACACTCTGTTTTCAGTCAACTCGAAGGAGTGAGCGGTTTTAAAGTCTGGAGCCAGGCAACATCACTATGTTTTGATTAGTTTCTAATCACCCAAAAATAAGAATCGTTGTGTTCTTGTTACCTTTGAATGCGCGATTTCAATCTACCTCAGGCAGCGGGTCCTCTCCAATGGGGTCGCTATGCTGTTTGTAGCCCATAACGGACGAACCAAACTCTGGCTCTAGATAGGGACACTTGTTTTCACATCGGCCGCTGTAGTTCTCTGACATGCTTAGTGAATGGGAGAAGTGGCAGTACTGCAACTTCACCACTAGATGCCACTAAATCCCACACACTGGACCTTTAATTCCTGGCAAAATATTTTCTGCGAGGAGCTGCCCTGATTGATGGTTTTAATTGACTTTCTAGCCGATTGAAAGCCAGCATTTTCTTTGTACTGGCAACAAATGACCAAAGTTCTAGCCTTTAAACAGAAAAATCTTGGGATTTAACCCGGGAACAAAATACAGAAAGAGGCATGTTCAATATCCACTAATATAATACAAAGACAAAGGCATTCATGAAGACATGAACCATGTAAATTCATAGTATCACAAGATTACTGTGGCTTTTCTTCACATCTTTACAACCTATAGGTGTGAGGCACACTATTACACAGTCTCTTTGCATTTTGTGCCTAAATGTTTATGAGAAATGAGTCAAGAGAGTGGAACCTATTGGGATAAAGGCGTTTAACACAACTCTGACAAACTTTACCTGATTTAAAGTCATGTGTTTGTCTAAATAATCCTACAAGTATGAACATGTAAATACAAAGATCAAGTACTTACCAGCAGTCCTAATATATTGGGGAACAATAACCAGTGCATCCTGAAACAAACAAACAAAAAATGTGTTGGTTAAAAATGGAGCTTAATTTCATTCAACTATGAATTATGATCTAAATTAAGTATAAAAGCAAAATGAATCGATTTTTTTTTACCTGAACGAGTCGTCTTGATAAAAACTTTCTTGCGCGTCTTCTCATTCCAACCGCGTCGTGTCAGTGAACGCAGCATTCAACCACTGAAGCGACGGTTTTCGTGTTTATTCCCGCGAAGTTAGAAATGTATCAGCGTGTGTTTTCTTTGTCAGCTGTGAAGTATCAGCCTGTCACTAAAGTACAGAGGGAGCCCTGGCGTTAGCTGACTCCAGAGAGCATGAAGGGAGGATGCAGAGGAAGCAGCAATGAGGAGGAGGAGGAGTGGGTGTAACCTGCAGCGAGCAGAGGGCTACCAAAAGTAGGGTTCAAGGACCTACGGGAGCCGCCGAGCGTGTTCCAGGCGGTCTGGTTGAGCCAGAGGCTTGCACAATGATGTAATACACAAGTTCATGTGGATCTATTCATCAAGTTAATGGTTGCAGCCTGAAGTGTATCAACTAGGAGGTGACATAATAAACTCTGGATCCTTTAGTCTGACGCATTAGTTTCAAAAATAGGAGACGGGGACCACTAGGCAGTCCCCCACCAATAATAATAATACTATAATTATACACTGTGAGATGAATGTAGAGATACATTTTCAGGTTTCATGTGCACCTACAACAGAAACAAGCAAACAATATCATGGTAATAGTAAGAGTATAGAGATCCATATGTAGTATGTGTAAGCCTGTGGAGTCTTGTCATGTAATTTCAGTGTTTAATTCACTACATTTAATTCACTAAGGCAGACTGCAGCATATCGTACGCTCTGCTGAGAAGGTGATTGAACGTAATCTGCCGTCCCTCCAGGACTTGTAAGCCTCCAGAACCCTGGCCGACCCCTCCCACCCTGGACACAAACTCTCTGTTACACTCCCCTCTGGCAGGAGGCTACGATCCATCAGGACCAAAACGTCACGTCAGACAGTTTCTTTCCAAATGCAAAGGGCCTTGTCAATGAGGCACGGGACCTCACAGACACTGTCTGTATCAGGAGGTGTCCAGACTTTTGGGGGCCAGATTAGAGAATGTGAAAACACCTGGGGGCCAGCTGCTTCTTGCATCATCTGTGTTACCAAAAAAAATTAAAAATCACACAAATTAGACAGACACAACTGTTAAATGAAAAAGTATTCAACTTTCCATCGCTCCTGAAAATGGTGGCCCTCGCTGTCGACTTTATGCTACTTCTCTGGGGCCATACTTAGTAGGAAATGTGTTTCTCCGTACGTAGTTCCTGCTTGGTGCATGTCTTCAAACTGCATGATGATCCAGCCATCGTGAGGCGAACAGAAAAAATGCAAAGTTACCTCCTTGATTAACCAATATTGTGTGGCGGCCACATAGAGTATATTTTGAAAGACGGGTTGACGGCTGTTTTAAATCGGCCCAAGAGCCACACTGGACCCTGGGCCAGACTTTAGACATGCCTGGTCTTTATGCAGTACATAATTGCACACCTTGCACAACACATTGCACATATTTGCTCCACTGTCAACTTTTGCATATTCCCCCATCCTGCACGAAACTGCAGCTTCTTTATATGCTAAGCTATATTGTGCTATATTACTTTTTAAATTGTCATATCTTTGTAGTAACTTTTTTAGTCATTTGCCTTATTTTTATTTCCTCTTAACACTGTATGCTTAATATTTGCAACAAAAACCAAAGCAAATTCCTTGTAAGCGAAAACCTCCTTGGCAATGAAGGAATATGTATATGAATGTTTTGACTGCTTAACATTTCCCACTGACTGTATTGTCGTCACAATCAGTTCACTGTTTACAGAATAAGGACATGCAGTATGAAAGCTTTGTGTCCTTGTCAAACCAAGCCACATGAATTTATTGCAGAAACACAAGTTGCTGTATTATTTTGACACATCAAATTTACCAAGTGATACAAAAGCATTAAAGGAAACAAAAACACATCTGTGTTAATGTACATGAAGAAACACTGAGTATACCAGTCCCTCCTGAGTGCAAATAGCTGCAGAGTGTGTCGCACAATATATAAGAGCTAATCTTAATGCAAACGTAAGAACAAAACATGCCGTCGTACAAGAAATTATATACAGGAAAGAGTGGGGAGAAAGTGTGTAATATTTTTTTTTTTTTTTTTTTTTACAAAGCACAGTACCTGAGTTGCTGTATATTGAAATGTTGTATATTTAAATGAATAAAAAGTGACATGATGATAGGAATTACTGCTGTAGTTTGAAGCATACACATATTAATTAGCATTAATTTGTTTGCCCCCATTTATTACTTTCTTTTTAATTGAAAAAATAGCCCTTAAAAAAGGCAGGTGTTGCTCACATTTAGAGAGCAGACAGGGACGAATGTGAGTAACTTTTGACCAACTTGGATGGCAGCACTACAGAAGTCTCTGCAGTGTTTTCTGCCTGTGATGCCAGGTTGGTGATACCAGAGTGTGCAAAAAAAAAAAATCCCCACGACCCATTTGTTATCAGAAAAAGTTTTGTCTACATCAGCAGTTAATTTTTTACAGTAAATCATACACTATGTGAGCACATCATAGAGTAACACATTATATAAAAGCACATCACACCCAGTGTAGGCTGCCTGTGGCCGACACACCTGCAGGGAGAGGGCACACTACTAACTTACTCACGACTCGATTTCTAACGGCACTGTGAGTCTCTTTACTCGAGGTTTCATCCTCTGTGCTCTTATCTGAGGCGGCAGAGCTCCTGCTCTCTCCCGCCTCTTGCGACCTCCAGGAGGACAGGGACTGCAGGGCAGAGTGGAGCTCGTCACGTGCGGTCAAGACGCTCTGAAGAACGGGAAGCTGCAGGGGCAGCGTCAGCGCTCCGTCCTTGGACAGACCGGTGATCAGCTCATCAACAGCCTTGGCAGAGGAGGAGATCAGCTCTCTGCTGCTGCTCAGGTTGGAGTCTCTGTCTTTGGCTGGAAAGAGAATGACAGTCAGATATCGGAGGTGACACCTACAACTGCAGTGATGTGGTTTAGATTTAAGCTGAGGAGTGTTAATTTGTCCATGTCAGCCACTTTGCCAGCTAACCAACCATAAAAACCTACAATATTTATCCAAAAAACAGCACAAGTATTATAGCAACAAAATAAAAAAAAGTTTCAGCCAAACATCCAGACTGTGTGTATGTCACAAGCTTCACCTCGCAGGGCAGTAGACAAGGAGGAATGCAGCTGTCTGATGGCCTGGTTCAGCTGGAACAGCTTGGTCGCTGCAGTCCTCAGTCTCTGCAGATGGGAAGCCGAGGCCTCCTCCTCCCCTTCCTCCACCTCCTTAGGGTCAGTCTCTCTCTCCTTTTTGGAAAAAAAAGCACACCCAAATGATGAATACAAGACACAGCACATAAACAAGACTAAATTTAACACAACCGACAATTACATAATAAAGAGCACACCATTGGACACTATATAGTTCATTAAAAATTGTTAACAACCAAGCTCAACTTAAATTAACTTTTACTGATAATCCTCAGCTGCATGCTCCCAGCTGAACTTGATATTTTAACTAGGGATCTTTGAGTTGTCACATCCAGTTCTGTATGTAGCCTAATACCACTTTAGCAATCACACAGATGCATTACAAATATTCTCACACACACAGATGCAAATGATGTCACTGAATGAATGGGGCTTCATGGTGATGTGCTCTTTTCTATGACATAAATCTAAAGGCATCCTTCCCCCAGTTAACTACAGTAAAGCAGAAAATGTAAAATGAAAAAGTTATATATTTAAATATATTAACAGATATACTTTAACATTATTGTATTTTTTTTTTTTTACTAGCTGCCATAACAATTCATAAACCCTTGGAAAAGCAACTTTCACCCTTTTATACCAACAGTTGAATCACTAATGGGGCTTTTCTTATGAGCTGAAAACTATAACGTAATTTACAGATGCATTTACATCAGCGATCGTGCACATGTGCAGTCCTGTGTTAAATCCTTTGCTCAAAAAAAAAAAAAAAAAACCCACAGTGAAAGTAGTTGCCTCAGGCTATAACTCAAGTTTATTTGACTACAATGACATTGTGGGCGGCAAAATGCCCCAGCGCTTATACGTGTCAATGATTGGTTTTAACAAAAAAAAAAACTGCTACTTTGTGTGGCTAAGATAACGGCAAACAAGCCTGTTAGCTGTGACTGATGCCACTTCATTCAACACATTCATTACCTGAACGATCGTCAAGGGGCGACTGCGGCGAGATAAGCCTACAGAGCATTGAGCTTTACAGGAGCAATAAAGGCTGAGTGGCATCTTTAACAGGGCTGCTGTGTGTGGGGGTATTAATCTGTAACATTGAAGCCTGTGTCGCGACGGAAGACTGTTTTAAACCTTTACATATCCAGGGAGGCTTTGCTGAGCGTGTATTCTGTCTTTCAGCCGTAGTTTACCCAAACAAATACCAGCAGTTTTTGGAATGGAGCTGCGGATAGCTGATAGCTGATTCCATTAATCAACTTCTTCATAGACCTTTTGAGCTGTCATAGTAGAAAAAGCACACGTGTTACTAATGACGCTGACGACGGCTCTGTTCTGTTCAAGAGCCCCAGTGAGTGTGACAGTGAGCACGCACAATACCAGGACCCTGAAATCAAAGCAGCTAAATGGAATTCAGCCATCTTTAACTTCATTGTTTACACCTGTGCTTTTCCTACTGTGACATGTCAAAAACTGAATCAGGTGTTGGCACCAGGGAAAAAAAAGAGGGGAAATTATGGGAGGGAGGAGCTGGAGAATTGCTGATGACATTTCTAGTGGGCCAACACAGTTGACACCCATGTAATTGCAAATGTAAATATTTAGTTTCCTATAATTTAAACCTTTTTTCAAATGTCACCGTAAGTCTTAGTAGCTGGTTTTGCTGCTGAAACTTACCGTGATGTGGCAATGCATGTAGTTCTGCAGAGCACAGGCTAAGTCAAGCGTCTTGGATTTTAGGCTCTGCAGCAGCTGTAAGCACAGATGGATTATCAATGATTACACCACATTTTAAGATTTTTTTTACTTACACCATTACAGAAAGTAAATTATCAACACATAATTAATTATATAACCATGACAACTAGTGACAGGATCATGATCTCTTACTGGGTTCCTGGGGTAGGCCAGCTGAGCATCTCTCAGCATCTCTCTGGTGATGGTGAGGCTCTCCTCCAGGAGAGCGCTGACGCCCTTATTGGTCCCCTTCAGCAGACACGTGACAACTGATTGCTGAAAAGATCATAGAATAACAAAGCACATTTTTATTATCATATTTTTGATAACCAAAAGCTGCAAAACCCAATACACACAAAAACAGGATATCCCTGATGGTTTAGGACAGAGTATTAGAAGTATATCCTGACCAATACAGGATGTTTGAGGCCGATAATGAAACTGATATTTGAGAGTTAAGAAACAATCTGATAACGATATATCGGCTAATTGTATTTTCCCACACATTTTCATGGACGAAATTTCAAAACTTTTCCATGACTTTTCAATGACTCATTACTTGTTTTTTTTTTTTGCTCCACTTGCCAGTTGTTTTTCAAACAATAGATTCAAACTTCATTCAAAGATAATTACAGCTGGCAAGCATACATTAAGGGAGAGATGGAACGTGGGAAGAATATGAAGAAACATATATGATGGCAACAAAAAATGTCACGCATCAGCACATATTAGAGTTATGTTATGTTGACAGATACAGAGAATACATCTGCCGTTATGTTACACTATGTGGAAGGATATTTGTGTTACTCATTTGATTTGTACAGCACTTTGGTCAACTGCGGTTGTTTTTAAATGTGCTATATAAAATTTGATTTAATTTGATCCACGGAAGATTACTGAACAATTTCATTACACAACAAATTCCATGCCTTTTACAAAACTGTAAAAAATTGTGACTGTTAAATTCCATGGTTTTTCATGACTGTGGGAACCCTGTATATAAAGATGGACAACACATCTCTACTTTACCCCGACTGTACAAAAACGAAGCCAAAATATCCTGGATATGGCCGCTGCCATCTTGTGCTGGTGACATCATTTATAACCAAGGACTGCACAATAGCAGTTTAAAGTTCCTGCCATACGACCAATCGCAAGCAGCGCCACTGATCACATACACACCAGCTGGCACATACAGCTGTCGATCATGATTTCAAACTCCCTTTTCATAGCATAAAATAACTAGTTATGACAAAATTTATCAGAAAAATTAACACTTGAAGATTAATCAGCATGATAAGAACTACATAAAATGAGAGAAACTATCCTTGACCTGTCCTGCAGCCAGCCACCAGTTTTGGCTTCACTCTTGGGGAGTGGTCATGTCGTCCATCTTAATTTGCGGTCTATGGCCAACAAGCGCAAATACCGATATAGCTGCAAGAATCTAATATTGCCCTATATATTGGTCTGCCCAATCACTTTATCTCCAAGTTCTTTTTCCCCACTTTTTGACATCTTTGGGTCACACGGATCATTGCTGTCTGATGTTTTTTATTCTGTCACTACATTTCCCAAAGATCCTCTGTCAGGTAAATTATCTGCAGCATTGGGAGTCTTTTTTGTTATCTTTGTATACAAATGTGTGCTAGTCACTGTTGAATAATACACTGTGCACCTTTGAAAGACAGTGACAACTCTAAATATTTCCTTGCCCCGCTTAACACAACAAGAGAAACCACAGCGCTTGCACGGTAACATATCAAGCATGTCATATCCTTATTCAGCTCAATAATCCTCCACCAGCTTCTTTGCTGAGATCCACACGGCTAATATTCCATTCTCAAGTATTGTGGAGTAGAGGCTTGATTACAGTGGACCCCAGAGCTTTGACAAAGATAGTAACTGCTGTGATATTAATGGCGATGTTACCTTGCCTGTGGCCTGGGCACGCAGCCCCATAGCATTCAGCGGCATGCCTGTCACCGCCACCAGGTGGCCCAGTGCAAGCAGTGCTGCATCCAGGCACTGACTGCTCTTCCTCCGTGCATCCGTCACCATTGAAGTGATCTCAGATTCGCAACCCTGAATGGGGAGAAAATTTTCTATTTTCAGTCGGCATCAAGTCAGCACAAACAAACAGGTTGAATTAAAATTGATTTAACAGTAAATCAATGCAAGCGAGCCGACAAAATGCTCGACACAGTCTGAAGGGTCGGTAAATAAATGAAAATGCTGGAGAATGTGAAAAATCAGGGGTAAGAGAGCAAAACTGTGCTTGTTTAGGTGCTGAGGCTGGTAGGGAATCTAGATTTATTTTCCATATATTCATGTTCTGTTTGGGGCTCAAGGTTGAGAATTCCCTCCGCTTTGCCATTTCCATAGACAGCTCAAACAGCTCAGAGCTAAGACACGTCAATTAATGCTCTGCATTTTGATCAGCCACCTACTGTCCAAACTACACTCAACTGAAAATCATTTTTCAGCTCAGATTTTGCACACTGGCTGCAAATGCCACAAAAAGCACAACACTGTGCTGTTGAATACCTTAAACGCAGTGTGGTATTTTTGTGTTTACCTGAATGAGCAGCTGGAAGAATCCTCCCATCTTCTTGACTTGGGTCTTGAGTTCTTCAGCGATGGAGTAGAGCCGGCCGGAGGAGGGTTTAACACTGGCAAACAACTGCATGGTAGCAAACACTGCACTCTCTATGATTGTGGTGGCCTTGATCAGCTGAGTCTTGGCGACCAAGCTACACGCAAACACTGCAGGAGAAAAAGGCATAATAACGGTTTGGTTCACCACCTACACAGTAAATCAGCCAAGGAAATAAGACCCTTGGCTGTCTAACAAGAGTCTGGACAATTTCTTTAAAAGATTTAAGTTTATTTAAACTGAATTAATGGAAAAAATGGCTTCAAATCCCAAAACCCTGACAAGATGTTCTTAAGTATTGGAAGAAAAGCACCGGCTTGTTTATTTATTTGGATCCCCATCAGTTTGTTTTTGTTGTCACTCATAAAGTACTTCATTTTATATTAAGTCTCACCATTCTCCTGGCTGTCATCACCCAAGCTGTCATACTGGTCAGCTATGGTTTGGACCGCCACATACAGTAAGTGCAGATCAGAGGCCAACCTGTCCGCCATGCTTTCCTCAGCTCCACCACAACCACGCAGACGGGCCACGGACTGGCCCAACAGCTCCTTGCAGATGCCAAGCATGGCAGAGTCTAGGCTGCCGGAGTGGGTGGAGGGCAGTTTGGCCCCACCCATCAACCCTGGGACAGACAAATTGAAGAGTCAGTGTACACAGACATGACCTCACCAGACCTCATTCTTACAACACTGCGTCATAGTAAACATTAATTTGTTGCATAATCAATTGTAGCATCTGGTCCGTTTATTCCCCAACTTTCTCTGTGTTACGGATAAGCATTTTACAGATTTACAAATTTTAACTCTAACACTTGTTTTAGGTCATTTTGTTCAGTATCTCACCAGCAGACTGCGAGGAGCCGTTGTGGAGGCTCTGAATCGGATGCACCCGGATCTCGTAGAGACGACCTGAGATTCTCCTGCTTTTCAAGAAGCTCCGGCTCCTGATGCCAAACAAACCAGAACCAAAATGCTGTGAGTACCCTGCAAACATTTTATATTTCCATTCATAATTATTAGCTCTCATTCAGAATAATTTGATGCTCAAGTGTACTTAGAGTGAATTTGATGTGTTCTTAAAGACTGTTTTTTGCAGAAACCATTATACTCACTGCAGCTTGAGGTTTGCCTGTAACTTTGTTGTGCCAGTACTTTTTAAAATAAACCAATCTTGAGGTCTGTTACTCTCTGTACTGACTGCAATGTTTTTAATTTGTGGAGATTTCCTATCTAGATCTGAGAGCTCTGATTATTTTGCTGACATTATGAGGTGATTGGAGACAGACTGCATTTATTAATGTAGGCAGCGCTTCTTCATCTCTGGACATGGTTAAGATAATCTAATTTTAAGTGTGGAATGGGCACATTTAGATTTGGATTTGGTATTGTGTTGAACTCATGTGGGGTTAAATGAGTTCAACAGGGGAATACAGTTTCATTATTATGAAAAACCCAGAGGAGGGAAAGTCAGTAAACAGCTATGACTGTGGCCATGAGGCTTAGGCATGGGTTTACTGGAGTCAGGGAGAGAATGGACGAAGGAAGGAACCACAGTGCCTGTGCCATGTGTCATTTGGCTGGGTCTGCTGGTAGTTCAGGCACCACCAGGAGCACCATAAGCATGCCTGACAAGAATAACAACAATGTGAGGGGAAAATGTCGGGGGTTCTGCATGTACCACAGGTGCTGTGTGTGTGTGTGTGTGTGTGTGTGTGTGTGTGTGTGTGTGTCTCTCTCTCTCTCTTTGGCTTGTGGTTTGTAGAGTGAGCAACACAGGGACCCTCAGTGCCCTCTCCTTTTCTAAACCCCTTGGCTTGGCCTTCATGGAAATGATATTAATGAACAGAGGAAAAATAATAAAGAAGGAAATATTCTGTGGGCAGCGACTTCACACCAGCTCTTCATGAGAGAAAGAAGGATGTGTTGAATGTCAAAAACGCGTGCCAGGGTGTAAATCACATTGGTGGAAACTAAGATGACTTTGTGAAAACAACCAAAATCTTCCAAACTGTTTGACAAAAAAAATGATTTTCCGTGTTCCATCCACATACAGTTCAACTTTCCACATACAGTACATCCATTTTCCTGACACATTGTCCACATTAAAAGAGTGCAAGAGGCTTTGAGTTCAGTTGTGCATGAGGACTGTGCATTTAAGATTACATTTGCCTTGTCACATATTTCAAGTAATCCCCAAAAGTCCCCAACACCTAATGTAAACATCTAGGTAAGGTGCTAGAAAGAGGTTGATGGATAGGGGGAGAGAGGAAGAGCTGGATAATTACCTCCGGCGTGAGGAGGAGGAGGTGGAAGCAGAGGAGGCCGATATATCTTGCTCCCACTCATCATCGGGGTCATAAAACACATCGTCATCTTTAGAGGTGGAATCCCCCTGTGGAGAGTAAACTATTGCTGACATGCCCAGTCTCATTTACTCAACTTAATGAGAAAAGCACAGCAAAGTGAGGCAGCATCCCTCTGTCAGGCATAAAACAACCCATTCTGGACTGTAAATAAGGTCAAACGCCTGGGAAATTGGCAATCGCACATGAGCTGATGTCACACTCTTAGTTTGCAGAATGAGGAACAGACAGACCGGCTGGCTGAATACGCTTCACTCGACAGGCAAAATACTGCAGCTTATTAGAGTAATAGTCAAATTAAATAAGCAGGTATGCACAAGCTTGCTTTGAATTTTCAAGCATATTGCTGGCGCTCGTTTATCAGCTTGATCATGAGTCTACTCGTATATCCGTCATTGTCTTGAGATCCTTTGGGGTATAAATATATTTATGATTACATTACATCCATGATCATTCTGATTCTGTGTATAGTATTCAATAATACTGTCCAGTAAAATTCCATCAACATGTCCGCTAAATATTCTCAGCATCCTCTATTCCTTGTAAAGATCAGAAGAAAACTGGCCGAACGACCTGCAGGGTTCCCACGCATTTTTACCGATGACTTTTCAAAACTTTTATAAAAATTTTCTATAATATTTTTAGACCATTTTCATGACTTTAAGTGGTTCAAAAAAGGTAGGCCTATATAATGACACAGCCATACATTACTGAACACACTTTTCCCAGGCATTTGCAAACTGCTAGCGCTTGCTAACTTTACTTGCTAATACATTCCCACCGCATAATTGTTACATATGCCAATAGACCAGAAAGGCACACATGGGTACTTCGCAAAACGTCAAGACCAAGCCCCTTTTTGGAGGATAGAAAACTGAAGATACTGAGATTTAGTTGGGGATAATAGTCTGATGCTGTTTAATTGTATGACTGTAGCATTACTAGCAGCCTCCCACTCAAGCTAACGTTAGCTAGCTACCCATCAATAGTAACTTTCACCAGCATCATTTAGCGATTCACCACACTGACAGTGAATATTCATGTATCTGATGTAGCTCAAATCTCAGTGGGGAAGTCTTAACGTGCTACACACAGCTTTTCCGCATTTTCCTGTTTCTCTCCTGACGTGCAGCACGTTTCATTCCCCCAAAAGGAGGCCCGGCCTTGGGGATGACGCAATGCTGATCTGATCGGTGTGGGGTTTTTATGAACATATTTTGAACAATATCCAAAACAATGCATATTCAAAACGTCTCCAAAGACATTCTGTCAATTCCAAACTATTTCCAGACCTGAAAAACATTTTTTATAATGTCATAACCTTTGCAGGAATTTTACAACTGTGGCAACCTCAGACTGGGAAACAAGCAAAAAGCCTGACAGAGCGAAGACATTCACCTTTAATGGGAATCAAGTCTTCAATTCATCTGATCTGCAAGTCTTTAGATGAGTAGGACAATGGGACAACATGTTCCCAGGTTCCTTCTGTTTTGTAAGGGTTCACAGCAACATCTGTGGCACCCATTGTATGTTTATAATTTGGTCAAAATATCATTACAAAAGTACAGCCAGTTTCCACATCAGGAATCAGCTCTGTTTTACTCTTGTTTTAATTTGAGGATATTTTTAATTCCTCAGGTTTCAGATTCTCGAGACTTTCCTCTTTACTTTCAGTAACTCAAAAAAAGTGATGAATTGAAAGGCAGAACTAATTTAAGGCAGACCTGATCGAGTTCCCTCATGGCAGCGATGTTGTTTTGGAACTTGTCCAGACTCCAGAAAGTGGAGATCCCCAGCTTTGTGTTTTGAACTCGCACCTGCAGCGGACCGCCCTGCTTCTGGATCTCATCTTCAGAGCTCTCATGTCTACAAAAGAGGAGAGTCAAATGATTTTTGGCTTATGTTAATGAAAATTATACCGACTCCTGTGACACTTCAATAGGTTTATTGATTCTTGATGGGTTTGTAACCTGTCTAATAAATCACATCATGTATAAACTGAGGCCCAATCTTGTATTTTCATACCTGCTGAATACCGTGTGTTTCTTCAGTTTAGCGCTGATCTTATTGGCTTCCTCGATCATCAGGGACAACTTCATGGCGTCCCATTGTGGAGACACTAAAATACAGAAATGAAACACATTAACTTCACTAGAGCCAGCAGCCCTGAGTCAGAGCATCTGTCCTAGATTTACTTTATGTCAGCCTGATTTGATAGCACTGGACAGAAAGGATTCACTCTGTAACATCTGTTTTAATTCTGTTGGATAAGTCACCCAGTACAAAAAGTAATACTACCCTTACTATAACTTTGTGTTTTCACAAACATTATTCAGACACTTATGTTACGGAGATGTAGTGAGATTTAAATTTAGATTCTCCGTTCACTGTGGAGGCATGTGAGAAACACAAACTTCTCTTCACAGATTCAAGGTAACCTGCGGCTAGTTACTGATATACAAATGGTCATTCTGCAGGTGAAGCATTCTTTTAAATGTTTACATGGGTCCTGACAAACTCTCTCTACTGTAACATTTCCGATTTAAAAAGGACAAACCCACAAATCTGGAACTTATATGGTGTAAACTGTCACTGTGGTTCCTAGCCCTAATAGGCACTCAGTAGTGGCCTGAAAGCTCTCACCATGTTGGAGCGTACGGTGTTCCCTAAAGGCTCTTTTCTTCTGCATCTCCTCGAGCTCTTTGCTGATCTTCCTCTTCTCCGCCTCCAGGGCGTCAACAATCTTTGCTTGACACACACGGTGTTCCTCCATCACCTGGAGCGAATCATGGTACATGTACACAACATTAAAAATCACCAGGCCAAGACATTATGACTGAAGCCAAGCTTCACCACGACTCACAACACATCCCAAATGGCCCATCAGTTAAACATAAAACTTCTGGAGCTTGTTTTAGATCATCAGAAATCATGGGAATGAGCAAATGAAGACGATGATGTCATTTATGGTTACAGGGATATTCCAGATTTCCAACTCGTCACCTCATAACTTTGTCTTTAACTGCTCTTGTATAGTTCTCTTTTTTTTTTTTTTACTTCTCCACTTGTGTTTTTATGGCTCTTATTTTGTATGCTTATGTGTTATTTCTACTCCTCCATTTATCTGTTCTTATCTCTGTCAGCCTGCTGCTGCAGCATCTAAATGTCCCCTCTGGGGATCAGTACAGGCTTATCTTATCTTAGACAGACTTCTGAGGATCAAGAAAGGGAAAATGCAGAAAGCTGGCTGAAATAAGATCTGTTTCAAATGCCATACTTCTCTAAAGATCCTGCAGCTCTACCACCTACTACTCTGTACCACTGACTGTAGACCAAGTTGTCTAGACTGACTCTAGATGTACACAGCCTCTTCCAGGAGGAAAAAAAGGGATTAGCCAGTCAGTGTGAGGACAATAAATAAGATCAGTAAAATTATTAACATTAAAAAATTTGAAAAGGCTAATATATATTGACAGCAGAATAAAGCAGAGTAAACAAGTTCATGTAAGTGGGTGTAATTGTCCATTTCTTTCCAACAGAACAAAATCTATCTAGTACAAAAGGCCTCTAAAAATAGTGAAATTCATTAAAATGAGACAGAAATTTCAGACGTTCTGGGTCCTGACCTGGGCCTCCATGTGCAGGCGGATGCGCTTCTTGTGTGTGTCCACCTCCTGCTCCAGCTCCTGCTTGGCCATTTTCAGCTCTGCCATCTGGCTGGCCACCCTCTGCTGGTCCAACTCCTGCTGACGCTTCCGTTTAGTCTCCTCAGTCTGAATTAATTATATTTTGGCATTAATTGTGGCAAAAATTGTAGAATGTCAACACACAACTAATACAGTACAAATGAAAATCAAAATGTTTTATCTAGTCATACATTTCAAAAACACGAAGGGAAAGTTTAGCGTACCAGCTCTTTCTCCAGGGCTCGGATCTTCTTCTCGTAAAGCGCCTTCTGGTCAGATAGCTCTTTCTGAGCCACCTCTTTTGCCATTTGAATCCCCTGTATCATCTCCTCTTTTGCCTTCAAATGAGCCTCTTCAATTTCTGCCTCCAGCCTGGGACACACAAAGGCGACTTAAGAGGAGTTCTGATTTTGATTATTAGTCTGCACAAAAAGATGTTGCCCTGAATTTTTTTTTACAAAGAATAGCATGGCTGGTATATTGGTATTGTGATTTTTCTTATCTGGTCTTTGGCACTCACTGAGCTCTTTGAGCCGCGAGGAGCTCATTTTTGGCGAATTCAAAGTCTTTGTGGCCATCGCCTGCGCCTGTCCAGCATGACACCCGCTTCCCAGACTGCACCTCTGCTGGATGATTGAAGCGGAAGTAGTGGTCTCCACCAAGAATCACCCTGTCGCCCTGAAAACCATGAACACAGAAATTAAAAGAGCTAAATTTATAAAATAAAACGTGATGAGTGGGTATGATGAGTATGATGCTAATCTTCACTACTCACATGATGCAGGACAGTGGATTCTGATATGAGGTTTCCATTAACAAAGGTCTTGGCGTTGTCCATGGGAGTGATGCTGACAGTGTCCTGGACGTTTGTTATAACACTGAAACATACAAAAAAAAATACATATATATATTTTCCACATTGAATGCCTGCTGTGGTTAAAAAAGGAAAATAGGTAATATCTCCATTAGAAAGATTGCTCGATGAATAAGAAAAGCAAAAACGCTTTACCAGTGCTGGTCAGCAATGAGGGCTCCTGTCAGCTGGATGTCGTGCCTGGACCCAGACTTGAGCTTGCCCACTGTGGTTCGACCCTCTTTGATCATGTACAGAAGCATCTCAGACAGCTGAGGATCCTCGTTAAGATTCACCAGGTTGGGAAGACGGTTGTCCACTTTGAAAGTCACGCCGGCTTTCTGAAAACACAGAGAAAGTTTCCAAATACTTATTTTACACATAATTTATTACAGCTTGTACCAGGGTTTCATACTTTGACCTTTTCAGGTCAGTGTGGCGAAAGATTATTAGCTGTTGGACACAGTGGATGAGAGCCTTGACACAGTAAAGTGTGGTGTGCACTTTAGGACAGTAAAAAAAAATGAATGAAAATGAATGTTATGCTCAAAAAAATACCTGCAACTCTTTGGTCTCTTCACGTTTACGGACTTCAGCTTGCTCCAGTTTCTCTCTCCATGCCCTTTCCGAAAATAAGATAAATATAACCAAAAATTCAATCACCTCCAATCAAATTCTTCCATGATCCTTTCAGATGTCTCCCCTACTCAATCACTTATTAACCTCACTGGCTAAAGTTTATGACAAGGAGAACATGAACTTTGCAAAATGTCTTTATCATGAGTATGTTTTCCCTTTTTTTATTTGTTTATTCCTTTAAAAAGAAAAATATTTGAAAATTATGCTTTTTTACCTGTACAGAATAAGTACAAATTTAGTCTTTGTATGTTGGCATCATTACATTTTCACTTTTTAAATGGCTGATAAATTAAATTATGTAACAGTGTGTGCAAGATGAGAAAAAAAACAAAACAATATGTACTTATAAAGACAGAATACATGCAAATCATCACTTCGCTATTAGTGTTCTTTATACTGGGGAAACCTGCTACACTTTGACCCTATCAAAAAAAGATATCTGGGTCTGTTGCCTCAGATATTTAATGAAAAAGACTCAATTATTGTAGTGATACTGACCGGTTGGCCTCTGCCATTTCTCTCTCTTGCTGGCAGAGTCTGTTCCTCAGGCCAGCAATCTCCTGCTGGAACAGCCTGACCCTCTCTGGTTGGACACCCTGGGAGCTCATCTGGGCTGCTCGCAGCTTCTCCACCTCCGCCTTCAGCTCTGAAAACATGCAAATGTTTGTCTAAAATTCTTTGTAAAAGCTGAAATATCAAGCAGTTCAGAGCAAATGTACACTGAAATTTTTCAGTCAATGTGAAACTCCAGGGAGTTACTGTACACAAAAGTCTGTAAAGTCTTCTAAGACGTGACTTTCACAGAGCCAACAGAAATATTCAGATTTTGCCAGCAAACAGCCAGACAATGTCACTTATTTACTGAGCAACATTGACTTGATTTGTAATGTCTGAGTCGCATTAACTTTGAGTATCACACACTGACAGGCCGTGTGAGAGAACTCCACGGCAAGAGCTCCCCTCAGTGCTAAAAACGTCAAACAGCAGCACAATCATCTTATGAAAAATAATACTTGCATGACAGTTAGCCGCCATGTGCGGCTGACAGTGCATAAATATGGCCTGGAGGCAAGGTTAGGGCCAGGCCTTAATTGAACTGGGTAGTGCATAAGCTGGTGATGGATTGATGGGCAGACAGGAGGGTATGTGTGAGAGAAGGAGAGGGAAGGAGATCAAGAGCAAGACACAAATAGAAAGACATTCGTATTTAAAGAAAGATAAAACACAGAGACAGTGAGACAGAAACAAAGAGAGGCAGATGAAGGAGCTAAAAGACAGAAAACATGTTGCTTTATAGCATAATATCGTATTGTGGGATTCTTCCAGAGCACAAATACTGTTCAAACCTGTAATGCCAGGACTATGGCAACAACATTTTTCAGTATAGAAAAGCCACTGCTGGTTTTCATCATGAATAAGGACACACAGGTGCTGCATGTACAGACAGGTTCACAAATATACTGATAAAACATAATAAAACTTGCTACTACTATTTAGGCTTAGATAAATAAACAGCCTGTATAAATAATAAAGAAATGTATTCTAGAGCTCAATTAAGTCCAACAGAGATTTCTGAGTGTCGATATTTTGAGTGTCTGACCTCTGATGAGCTTGGCGCTGGTGTCCTCATTGACTTTAGCCACGTTAATGATAGTGCGGGCCTGCTTGGCGTAGCGCAGAGTGCTTAGGCTTTCCTCCACGTTGCTGCCGGCTGGGCTCAGTGTGGCAATCATGGCCGTCTTAGAGTTCCCGCCGAGGCTCTCCTTCAGCAGCCTGTGGGAGAGGAAAATGGGATTTGGTCAGGATCATCCCTCGAAATTGGAAATGAGATCTGCTGAACTACTGCATTGGAGGAAACATGAAAAATATGGCGAGATTTTACTTTTATCATACAATTTCTATACATATGCACCTCTTCATTGTAAGTACTGTGAAAGTATTTGCATTAATTTTCTTTGGTCATTTAAGTCTGTCTTACATGAATCAGACACAGCTTTAGTACACTACATGAAGGGTGGACAAGTTTTGTTAATATAAAGAAATAATAATTAAGAGACCTTACAAAACAACAGTTCTGCAACAGCTGCATGTGTGCCAGCATTCTGATCTCTCACCATGTCAGGACGGACTCTCTGTAGGGTATGAAGACCTTCTTTCTGCTCAGTGCCTGTTCTGACAGGGCAGAGATGACCTTTCCAAGGGTAAGCAGGGATTTGTTGATGCTCGCACCCTCCTATAATGAGACAGTACAATTATGATGTTTTATGAAAAAGCAAAAGACATCTTCTGCAAGATACACTAAGGTCCAAATTACAAGCAAATGGGTTTTAACAAACTAAATCTTTTAAAATCTCAGTCTGAGAATCAAGTGTAGATAGAAGAAATGATTAATTGACTCCTACTGATTCATGCTGCCCATTTTTAAAGATATTGTTTAGGTTTCAAAATGTCAGATTAATGAAAAATGGAAGTAAAAATGAAATAATGTGTTAGCAATATTTTTGCATGTGTGGTGTTTGTTCATACTATCGGAGCAAAAGGAAACAAAAAAAACAAATATATCCACTCAACAATGATATGAAACGAAGAAAAGCTTATTCTCATGATTGGGCAGCAATACCCAAGGAAAGTGGTGTGTGTGTGTTTGTGTGTGTGTACCCTGAGTCGCTCTCCACTTGTCTGCGCCGAGTTACAGCGTTCGCTGCCTGCCAGGTCCACCAGGTTGATCCTGCTGGTGATACTGTGGTCATGCTCCTCACCCTCTACAAACTCAGTCTGCACACAGACAAACTCATTAGATGTGTAACACTGAGCTTAAAAGGAACAGTCCACCCCAGAATTAATTTATTCATACACTCTACACATTAATAAAAACTTGGAAAAGCAAATGTGGTGCCGTATCTTATCTGGTGGTGGATTTGTATATTATATAAGAATTAATCAGGCCAAACATGTGGGATGTGTGACATACAGTGAAGTTGAGAGGCCATACCTGAGTCTGCGTCATAACCAGGGTGAAGACGGAGTGAGATCTGGAGCTCTTGTCGTTCATTCCTGTAGCTGCCGTGGCTCTCTGCTTGTTGCCCAGCTCCAGCCAGCCCTAACCATGGACACCGGGAAATTATGACTGAATCTCTTTATGTGGCACTTTTCTTGTAGTTATCAGCTGCATTATTATTTTCTATGCTAGGCTTTGGATATATCTTTAATTCTCAGCACTCCTCTGAAAAAAGTGTTCCTGTACTACACTTTCAAAGCATTATTATTCAGTCAAACATTGATGTCTGTATTCCACTGTGGCCTCTCATTCCTCATGACACTGAACCCTGACTTGCTCACTTATTCAAAGTTCTTCTTAAGAGCGTCGGCTAAAGGCCGAGGATCTAAAGAAGAAAATATCTTGACGGCGGTTTCAACATACCTCAATGTCATTGTAGGAGCTTACAATATTCCTGTGAAGAAATAACAAAGTGAGCAGTTCTGCATTCAAGAATGTTCTTTCGAGTGTACTGAAGTGTAATAATGCAAAAGAAATTAAAGGTTTCTTACGCAGAGAGGTCAGCAACATAGGGACCGTGGACTGGATGTTCCCTCACTCTCAGCTGGAAACACAAATCAACATGATTTTATCTTGACTATATACTTTCAGGTTAGTCAGTCCGACAAATGACCGTGAACATTGTATGCATTATCCAGGAAGCATTATGAGTAAGAATGCTTCACTAAAATGAACAACTGTCAGATGTTCAATGCTATCTTGATAGATTGTTAAAGTAAACTCCAAGAACTATCCGTTCTCCAACAGGCAAAGTGACTAGCTTATGTAGGCACCAGTATTTGCAAACTACTCACAGGCATCCGCCTCTGGTTTGGCTCATCTCTGGTCACCAGCAGGTCGTGGATCTTCTCATTGTACACTTCAAAATAGCTCATCTCTACATGGCATTTGACCTGAAATATAAGAGCCCAATGATCAGTATAGTGGGTGAAGTATTGCTTTAAGAAAAGTTTTAACAGTTAATTTTACTAACAGAAGAAGCAAACAGTGTAAAAGAACATAAAATAAGTTAGAGGCACTGAACCAGAGATAAAGCGTTTTAAGAGACATTCATTTTACCTCTTCGTTCTTCATGGACGCCAACCTAGAAAAAAGCTCCTGGCAGAATCGTGGGATTACCCCTTCCTCCTCTCCAAAGCCCATCATCCTAAACAACAAGGGTTTCAAACAAATCAAATGACTACTGATTAATTATGAATTAAAATACACATCCTAATATGCACACTTTACAAAGTCTGTTTTTTTGAGAGCAAAAACAATTAAGAAAGTTTCAGTGGTAGAAGGCTGTCTGTAATAAACTAAAACAGAAAAGAACGCTCACGTGTAGGACTTCCCGGAGCCTGTTTGACCGTAAGCAAACAGGCAGGTGTTGAATCCTTCGAAGGCCCTCAGCAGCAGAGGTTTGGCCAGTGTTTCGTACACTGTCTGCTGGCTGGCGAATGCTGGGTCACACTCATCCACCGAGCAGAAGGAGAAGTCATAGGTGAAGGAGTAGCTCTGTTTGGAGTCGGGATGCTGGACATTGGTCTCCTGACCGTTCATAAAGATTACCTGTAATGCTTTCTCTGCCTTCTCCCTACAACAGAGCAGAAATATTTACAGAAATTATTTCATAAATTTATTTGTTGTACCAGAAAGAGTATTTTTCCTGATTATAAATCTGAGCATTTCCATATTCTAAAAATGTACATTGTTTGTAGTTTAGTGATCATTTTCCAGCTAAGGAAATTCCTATAAAGCCTGAAGTGTAAGACTGCAACTAACGATTATTTTCATTATAAATTAATATGCAGATTATGTTATTAAATAAGCATTTGGTGGAGAAATTGTCTATCTCAAAAGCCCAAGGCAAGATATCAGATTGCTTGTTTTGTCCAACCAACACTCCAAAACCTAAAGACATTAAGTTTCCTATGACAGTAGACAAAGAAAAGCAACATATCCTCAAAACTGAGATGCCAGAAGCACAAGGGGTCTGATTAAACTTCACCTTAGTTTATCATTATTAGTTTAATTAGAGCAGATGGCACCTTTAAAGACCCACACCCACACCCTTAAATGCTGACAGACATCATCTACCCCTGCGCAATTTACCCCTCAGTTATGACAATTGTTGCCCTACAAACCTGGCATTGAAAGGGCGTACACGGACTGCAACAGTCACTGCACTGTTCTCCATCTTCAGTGAGTCCTGCTGCTCCAGGGCCTGGCTGTGACGAGACAGGAGCTGCTCGGTAGGTGCTGGACCTGGACCTGGAGCAGGAGCAGGAGTGGAGGTCCTGGTTTGGGTCACGTCTACCCTCTGACTTGAGTTGGATGTCTTCTTCACGTGCAGCGTGCTGTTTGGCTTGTGCACACCTGCAGACGCCGCCTTGCTGACCCGAGGAGCTGGGACAGGTTTTGCGTCTTCCACTTGCTGTGCTCGGGATTTGGGCCTCTCTAGACTTGCAGATTTAAACGCCACTGGTTTAGGTGCATCTTTTCCTGCCAGTCTCTCGAACACTTCTCTCTTCGTGGCGATTTTCTGAAACTGTGTCGTCCTGGTGGGGGTTTTAAAGATCCGAGCCTGGTCTTCTAGCTTTGTGGTGGAGGAGGGCGTTTTGCAGTGCACAGGCCTCCCATGGGTTTCCACAGAGGCAGCAGTCTCTCTTAAACTCGTAGATCTGAATACACCAGGTGTCCTACCGTTTGGTTCACTGAGTATTTTCGGTGTTGGCTGCAGGCCGGTGCTGCTAACCCCACCCTGCACATGTGTGCTTTTATCCATTGAGGGAGTCCTTGTTCTGCGCTGCAGGGTCAGCCGCTTCTCCGGAGCTGGTGTGGTGTTCTGGCTGCTTTCCACCATGGTTTTCTCCGCTGTTTCAGACCCGGTCTTCCTCCTTGACCGCCTCTGCAGTGTGAGTCGGCCACGGTAAGAAGTTTGCTGCCCGCTGCCACTTTTTGACAGCGCAGAGACGATGTAAGTCCGGTTTACATGTCGGCTTTTATCAGATAACCTGCTGTCTTCACACGCAGACTCTCCGGATGTTATCTCACTTTTGCTTATCGTTGTGTCCGTCGCTTTTCGCTCTGCCAGGCGCTCTCTGCCCGGTGTCCTGGATGTGGTCATGAGATGGTCATAATAAGTTGTGTGCTTCCTCGCTTGTACACTGAATAACGACATGGCTGACGGCTGCTGAACATAAAAACGTTAAAATGAGCTTACCGGTTAGCTAACTAGCTACTTCACTCAAAAACGTACAATACACGACATAAAAACATGTAAGACGGACACAAGTACAGCTAAGTATGTTATTAAAAAGTGAATGTAACTCCATTCGGGTAAAAAACGAGTTGTGTTGAGGTAACAGAGCTTCTTCGGTTTGTTATTATTCCGTCATCGCTTCCGCCTTCGCCCGCTTCAATTTCAAATCGTCTACGCCAGCGACAGCTGATTGGCTGAATTCTCGGAAATCGTTACGTCACATAATAGTATAGACAGGTAGTTACCGCAGTTTGACGCTAGGTGGCAGCATAATCAAGGTTGGAATGTTGTGTAGCAGTAAACAGTAGCAGCTGTTAGGTTGTATCCCAGTGAAAAATGCTGTTACTCATGTTTTCCTGCCTAAAATTAGCAGTCTACCGTTTAAAAAGTGACGTAAGCTTCACAGTTTAAACAACAATATCCCAAACTTCAAAGTCCACCTGCTGAGATAGTTGGAAAAAAGGTTTTAAGTTCTTTTTACTTGAGTTGAATTTATTGGATATTTGAGATGTATCACAAGAGATTGGGAACTACAGTTAGGAAATAAACACAGTAGCATAGGATATGGCATGCCAGCTTTGAAACCACAAACGTTCACAACAGTTGGGCAGAAACACGAGGATCCACACAGGTTCAGGTAGTGTCCTAATGACCTCATCAACCCCACCCACTGGCTCCAGGGCCAGGAAGCCAAACCAGCCTCAGAAGAAGGTGGCAGAGAGAGGGAGGTTGCAAAACTCAAAATATTCCAAACATTTTAACTGAAGGGGATACAGTCCTAAAAAAAATACACATCAACTTGCTGGTTTGTGGTGTACTGTAAGTGAACGTTGTTGAGAGAGAGTGGTGCTTGCCAACCTTTGAATCTTTGAACCTTTCACCTCCATATCTACAGAACAGTCGACTTTATAGTTGCATCACCAAGAAGACGTGGTTTCTCACACACCCTCTGACAAGTTGATACTCAGTTGTGAGGTAAAACTGTGCAACCGGCCATGATGAAATTCTGAAAAAATCTGACATCATTCTGCTGATTTTGGGTCATTCATTCATTTTTTATTCATTCATTTAATGGTAACATTTTGTTAAAAATTAGATGAGATAGAAAATGTCTTGCAAACAGTACCAATAACAACAAGATATTAACTATAGCTGCGGGCTCATGGTTAATCCGATCTGCACACCGTTTGAAATGTGATATCTAGATCCAAAGAATGTCTGATTCAGTTTTGGTAGACTATCCCAAGACTGCTTAGTGAATCATCTGCACATTTGTGTTCAGTTTGATTACAAATGTTAAAGGCATTTTTGATTCATGAGTATTTATATAAAACTGAAGTTAAAGACAAATGGACTGACATATCAAAATGTCCTTGATAACTTTAGATCAGCGATGTCTGCAACATTTCAGGACGATCATTCAAAAAAATTAGAAAATGTGACATTTTTTGGAGCAGAAAATTGCAGCAAAAAAAGCATATAAAGTACCAAAAGTAAAACTACTCGTGCAGAAAAATACAGGCTATAGTTTATTATTGTAATCTAATAATTGATGTATTAATGTGCCGTAAAGATCTTGAAGATGGAACTTATTTTAATAACTATATTGCTGGGTAGTTTAATTATATAATAATACATCATTATTTATTAGTTGACTGTATTTTGTATTAACAATCTGAGTCTGTAAAGTTTCTAAAGCTCTCAAATAAATGTAGTGTAGTAAAAGTTAGTATTAAGCTGCATGACGTACAGGTATCAAACTAAAGCTTCAAAATAAGTGTAGAGACTGTTGATAGTTGCTATAGAGTATTTGGGAAAAACCTCTTTTCTAAATGATTATACTGTGTGCTAAATTTAGCTTGCGTACTGAAAATAGAATGACAAAGCCATAACCTGGCAACAGCAGCAGTTATTGTTTGAAAGAGACCAAACTGCTTTTGATTCAGTTTTTGCTGCTCGGTCACTTTTGAGGATACCTTAGAAAAAGCCTCTGTCATTGTGCTCAGCATCATGACAGACCTGGGAGTGCTCAGACTGTTGGTGAAACAACAACTGGATGAGGCTGTTGAAGACATATTTGTGTTGTTTGAAAGAACAAGAGCAAGTTATGAAGAGGAACAATGTCGTTTAAAGGAAAACGAGAGGCAGCACAAACTACACGGTGCAGTTTTGAACCCGGAAGTTCAATCACACAGAACAGGTTTGTACAAATTCAATGTCATTATCATACTTTACTCATTTTATGGGTTTTAGTCACATTTTAGCCGCAGTTTTCAGGTAGCTGGCTAATATAAGACAGTTTAGACATTTTATAGCAGTTTATGTGATTTTAGTCAAGCACTGTTTGTTTGTTTTTGTGCTTTAGATTTTATTTTTGTGAATTGTGTCACTTAGCATCTGACTAGCTTAATTTAGCTGTGATGTTAAATGGGTTAGCTAACTAGCTAAGCCAGAACTTGCTGTGGCTTATTAGCTGCAGTGTTAAATTGGTTAGCTGACTAGCTAAACCAGAACTTGCTGTGGCTTATTAGCTGTGGTGCTAATTGGGTCAGCTAACTAGCTAAACCAGAACTTGCTGTAGCTTAATTTAGCTGTGGTGCTAATTGGGGAGCATATGTTTCCCGGGTTCTATGTTCCCCACTTAACCCTGCAAAAAAGCTTTTATGTTCCCCGCTTACACAAAAAGGGTTCTATGTTTCCCACTTGGTTGAGCGGGAAACATAGAACCTTTTTTCATCTATTATCATCTGCTATCAAGAGAAAGAAATCATGGGATTGCAGTGTTTGTGAGAAAAGACTCAAGAATGAGAGCCTTTTGAGGAGACACATGAGAGTCCATACAGGAGAAAAAACATTTGGTTGCAATATTTGTGGGAAAAGATTCAGCCAAAAGGATAACATGAAGGTACACATGATAGTCCATACAGGACAAAAAAACATTTGGTTGCAGCATATGTTAGAAAAGATTCACAACACAGCAATATCTCAAGATACACATCAGGGCCCATAGTGGACAGGAAGTGTGGAGTTGCAGTGTTTGTGGCTAAAGATTTGCTTACTATTCTAGCAACATACACTATATAAAGAAATAGGAGTGAAATCTATTAAAATGCATTGTAAAATAAGACTGGCCTTGTGATTTTTGGTGTTGCTGTAGCTGTGTTGCTCTTTGATTTGATTGTTTTATTATCAGTGGTCTTGTTTAATCAGAGTTGTGTCCCGTATCCAGTGATACGAGGAGAGATTTTACAACAACTGTAAGAAGGCATGGTAACTCACAGCAACAAAGTCGACGGACAGCATCATCTGCATCCTGCCATTCTCCATCGTTCTCGCAACGGCCTTCTTGTGCATCACAGCACTGCCGGCCAGCATCAAGAACTTCACCTTTAACTCAAACTCAGCTTTAGTCAGCTGAGTTTTTTCTGTGAAAGTGACCTCTTTTAAGCCCCCAAAACATATAATAATCAGTGATTTGATTAGTGAAATAATACTAATTCCTGTGCTACATCTCAGAGGGAAATACACTCTTTATTTCACTACATTTATCTGACAGCTTTAGTTTTAGTTACTTTACAATTTCTGTTGTTTACACATTCATGGGACATTTTTTTCTACTTTGACTACAGTTTCCTGATCACTCTTTAATACTTTTACTTAAAGGTTTTTTTAAATGTATAATCATTTAAAAACGAATAAAATACTTATGTTTTTAGCATGAAACTGCTTTATTCACTCTTTTTTACTGGTTTAAATAACCACATCTGTTTGCTTTGGAAAGGAAGAGACCTCTGCAGGCAATTCAGCTCCTGGTAAACACTTCCTGAACGTCTTGATCTAAGGTTACTTAGAGAAAAATGGCGAGCAGACATTAGCCAGTGCTAGGCTAGCAGCCTGTCTCCGACATACCAAACAGCGTCAGAGATACACTGATTTGTAACATGAAACTGCTTTATTGCGTGTTTTCACAGGTTTAATACACCTGGTCCATTTGTTTTGGAGAGGAAGAGACCTTGGATAATTTGCCTCCCAATAAAAACCTCCTGAACAATGAACACTGAAGGAATTCTAACCTGGAGTTCACACTTGGGAGAAGTTTCAGCTGGTTGCAATCTGAATTCCCCACCACTAGATGGCACTAAATCCCACACACTGCTCCTTAAGTGACATTTCCAATACAGGACTTTGAACTTGTAACAGATTATTTTTACAGTGTGGTATTCGTAGTTTTACTTGAAACTGAAAGATCTGAATATTATACCTAATTGCCAGAATAAATGTTAACAATGCGCATATCTGCAAATCACAGATGTTACATTTGCACTATATTAATTATCTTAAGTAAAAAATTAACATCACCACACGTTAATGACAGCTTGTTAAAACTGCAAAAACAGTTAGCACAATGATGTCTTGATGAAAAAACCTCTGCTTTTTGCGGCATTAACCCGGCTGGAGAAACAGCAACAGGTCTCATGTTTGGCGACTATAAAGCTGCCGGAAACACAGCGCTGACTCACTAGAAAAACAGCTGTTGTTGTTGTTTAATGGTCTTGAACAGTGGTCTGGAGCATGGCAGGCATCTCACCTAGATGTCACTTCATCATCCCTCCTCTTCACCTCCTGAGGACAAGGTCAGCTCATATACTACTTCAATTTAAAAATGCTGATATGATACGTATGAGACCTCAAAGTTTATTTTTTAATAAAACACTATACAAAATAAACATTTAGCATTTACTCAATAAATAGACAGAACCATAACAGGAATGATTGAAAGATAAGGCTATTTCTTGCGACGGTCGTGTTTCCTTATGATGTCAATGAGGTTGTTCTTGGTGACCAGCGTTTCATCAGGCCCCTGCTTGGCCTTTTGTCTCTCCCTTCTCTGCTGCTCATGGAGGTGAGGTGAATTAAGGAGCTGAGGGGGCAGGATGGACCCTGTGGGTTTGACCCGCTTCACCACCTCCAGGAACAGCCGCTTATTATTGTTGTTGAGAAAGGTGATGGCTGTTCCTCTGTGTCCCAGCCGACCTGCCCTGCCCATCTAGAGGGGACGAAAGGAAGGGATGTTGCTTTAAAAAAAGACACACACACTCTGAAGTTCAACTTTTCCACTCTGGGTGTTACTAACCTGATGGACATACTCATCCATTGTGTTTGGCATGTCAAAGTTAACCACCAATCTGACGTTAACTAGGTCCAGTCCTCTTCCTAACACACCTGTACTGATCACCACTTCAAAGTCTCCATCCAAAAGACCCTGAGGAAGAAACAGGGCAAACATTACACTGTCGGACATGTTCAGCACTTTCAAAACCCTATGTGGACTGCAACATTATGAATGACCTAATTTTAACCAGTATGCACCCAAGTATAAATAGCTTGAATGAGGTGAACTAGCAGAGACAGAGTATGTATGCACTGCAATGCAGGAAGGAAGCATCTTCTAAATATGAAGAAACTTTGGGGCCCTTTACTTTTGTCTTTCTAGGTTTGTTTTGCCCACAGGATTCATGGTTCTGACAGCATCCTCCTGCCTTCAATATACTAATAAAAACTGCTGTGTCTGTTACGTCTTAGCTCTCCGTGTCTGCGGTCTTCCAGCTAAAAGTGATTCAGGAGCAACACTCTTGGACACCAAACATGGGAGAGCTGCTACTTATCCACTTGACAGTGCATGTTCTGGCTGCCTCTGGCCTCACCCTGAGGATGCGGTTGCGTTCCCACTGGCTCTTGTCGGAGTGGATTGCCACAGTATTGAGGCCTGTCACCTTGGCGACCGCCTCGCACAGCAGATCAGCCCCCAGTTTACAGTCTACAAACACAACCACCGGGGGCTGGTACAGCTTGCTGTCCTGCAAAGCCACAAGAGAAAACACAGGAGCTATGTTACATTTTATTTGGCATTTTACAACATTACCATATCTCTACATTCAGCAACTCCATATACAGATTGAGCTGCTATGTATATTGACTTACTTTTTAACTTTGATTTATGATTTACTGATCGGGCTGCAAGGAATTTTTAAAAATGTAAAAAAAAAAATGTGCATGTCACTTTGCTGGAGGTGGCTTTTCAAATGTTTGGACAGGTTCAAATGGTCAAAATCTGCCAGCAGATGGCAGTCATGACACTCCAGCCAGCAACACACACTTCTGAGGAAAAACGGCTGACAAGGCCGGCTTGAAAAGATCATTTACCAGTTTGCTTACATCTCCAGTTTGCTGCCTGCAACTAAAAGGTCTTTCCCAGCAGATATAACAAGTTTAACCTTGACAACCTGTACCATATAAGTGTCAATGCTCCCTATTATCTGGTCCCTATTCATTTCTTGCAATACATACCTGGACAAGGCAGGAACAACTTTACACAGCTGAAATGCATGCCATTAAAAGTAGGCTGTTGGCATCCGTCTCCTTTTCCAAATGCTTATTTCCCACATTGATTAATACAGTGTTTCTGCCTAGAGCAGCAGGGTAGCTTATGTGATAATGGTGGGGCTTCTCTCAGCTCTAAATCTACTGCTCCAGCTCAAATTTGTGAGAACCTGCCATGATTATCTAACTTTAGTTTGAGCACACTTTCATATACCATGCTGTAAGAGCTGCAACAAATTAAATTGCTGTTTTGAATGATTTCTGCATCATATCCACTCCAGAGTTTTGGTCCCCTCCAATTCCACAGTACTCCTGCAAGCTCCACCACTTTTCCCTTGTCACAGACAGTAGCCTTAATACTCTGAATAAGCAGTCGTAAATAATGAACCTTAAAAAAATCACCATCACAACCACCCTCCACTCAGAACTAGCTCCCGTTACTCACACAGTGGTGTAACAACACTTCTTCGCTGGCTTAACTAAAGCGGACCCTTCCTGCCCTGCCCTGTATAAATGGTACAAGCCATTGCTGGGATTCCTGGAGTGAGTCCATGGCTCAGGGCCCACCCACTTCCTCCAGACGGGGGCCAGGGCTGCAGCTATGGCTGTCTAAATATGGTGTAGTGGGGAGACTGGTCTTGGAGCTTGAGGAATTACCACCATTTAACAGCCAGTTAATAAAATACCAAGCTGGTACCAGTGTGTATCAGGACTATTTTTCTGTGTCTGTCCCTACAAAGCACTTCATGGTGTTTCAGAGAACAATTAGACCGGGTCTTACACAAGAACTAAGAAAACTGCTGACCTCTTAAACAAAGCCCCATGTTGGCAGTAAAAGTCAGCTTTAAGTAAAACTCCACCCAAGTGAGAACCAAGCAGACTTTGTGCTTTGTTTTTAAAACATTCTTCTTCAACACACAGCTCAACATCTGAACGTCGCGTCTATAACTTACATTAAGAATCTCAAACAGCTTCTTCTTCTTGGAGGGTTCCTCTACCCATAACAGGATCTGCCTCACGTTGGCACAGGGCTGATTCTTCTCTCCAATAGCAATACGGATGGGGTCACGGACCAATCGGGCAGCCAGCTCCTCCGTCCCTGTTGGGATGGTGGCCGACGCCAGCAGAGTCTGGTGTTCTTCGGGGACTTGTTCCAAAACCTCCAGTACCTGCTGCTGGAAGCCCATCTTCAACATAGTGTCGACCTACATGATACACCAGGAATACAAATGGTTCCAGGACTTTCTCCATTTTAAAACTGTATGATTTCTACACACTCAACAGCTTTCAACTGAATATTTGCAAAATCACTCTTATGCTATTTGGTAAATTCTCAATTTTACAGCATGTTTTGGGATATGGCATGACTTTAGTCAGAATTAGCAAACATAAAATCCACAGTTTGCTAATCATGATGCAAAATTTGAATAGTAACATAATTTAAAACTGCTGCTGTATCACCACACATGAAGGGTTTTCTGAAGGATCTTAAGTACTGATCCTTGGATGCTGAAACATAACTATATTTGGTGGATTAATTTTCATTTGATCAAAAGATCAAAGTACCAGTACATATAAAATCCGTTAATTTAACCTGTTAGGTCCTTTTTGTTCTTAAAGTCACAAAATGCAATGTTTTTGTTCCAATGTTAAAGACCTTTTGAGTGCTTAACTTCCAGCCAATCTGAATTGCACTGTGTTTGTCATACCTCGTCAACCACCACGACCTTCACTTTGTCCAGCTGCACTGCCCTCTGCTTCAGGATCTCCAGGAGTCGTCCTGGGGTGGCTATGATAATCTATAGGGGGATTAACAGGGGAACATGATGCTAATGAAAATTGAAGACTTATAAAATGTTTAAAACAGGGGAGGAGGAAATACTTAAAACAAAGACTGTACTTTGATGCTGCTTTTGAGGCGGTGGAGTTGTGGGGGAAGCGGCATGCCGCCCACCAGCAGTGCGGTCCTCATGTTGGGGAGGCCCATCACAAGCTCCTTGGCCTGTCTCTCTATCTGAATGGCCAGCTCCCTGGTGGGGGTCAGGATGAGAGCCACAGGGCTGCCCACACTGTGTGCTGGCTTCTAAAAAAAATAGAAAACATATAGTATTTCTAACACCTGGTCTTTTTACACAAAGTGGTCCTACTTCTGAAACTGGCTTAAACCAGGACAGAAATGTGCCCTGGAACAAAAAATGTTTTAAGAAATGCTGAGAATTAGCTAACAAGTTTCCAAGTTGTATAAATACTTTAATTCAAACAACCTAATGTTATGTAATGGCCGAGATTTACTGTACCTTATATGTTGTGTCACAAGCCATAAACAGAGTTAGCAGACATGTAAAGCACAAATCAGGCTGTTAAAATTTTTTTAAAATGTGCACTTGTGACATGCAGGTTGCTGGTGTTTCGCAACTGATTTTAAAGTAGGTGTCTCTGGGTTTGACTGAGTATCACTGTACCTCCAGTGCCCTCACTACCACTGGCAGCAGGAAAGCTACAGTCTTCCCTGAGCCTGTGTCAGCGCTGGCAATCACATCCCTGCCACTGAGACCAACAGGGACCATCTGCATCTGGACCGGCGTGGGTGCCTCATAGCCGGCCTTTTTCAGGTTGCCACTTAGCGTGGCAGGGAAGCCGCAGTGTTCAAACTCAACGATGGGTCTCCTAACGTCTCTCCCCTGGGTTTCAATGCCCAGCTCCTGTTTAATTCGTTGCACCTGCTCATCTGTGAGGCCTGATATGAACCGATCCTCCTTGTAGGAATAGCCGGCCTCACTTTCATTCACTCCACCAGTGTCAGCTGTTGGCTGTTGAGTCCTTTCACCTTCATTTGTGTCCTTACGGGTGAACACATCTGCCCCGGTGCCCATCCCCATTTGTGCCAAGTGTTTGGCTTTGCACTCAAGACTGCAAACATCATTGTCTGTGCTGTCACAAATGTACTCCCCATAGCGACCACACATTACACACACAGGCTCCCCTGGCTCGGGCCACCTTTGGCTCTTCTTGAAGGATTTGACAGGTTCCTCCTCTTCCTCTTCCTCCTCCTCATCATCTGTGTCACTTGAGGCACTTGACTTATGTCCATCCTCACGCACTGAGCTCTCTGTCAACCCTGCAGAGTCTCCAGCTGCTTGTGTCTCATCCTGTGTGTTGGTGTCTTCACATGCTTCCTCCTTCTGAACAGGTGTCACTGAAGTACCTTCATCTTTCCTCTCCTCCTGATCTACCTTGCTTTTCTTATTCAAAACTTGCCTTGAAACCTGGGCAGGTCTTTTCACCTTCAGGGCTCTTGGCATAAACATTCTTATGGATAGTTAACCTGTGTACAACAGAAACAGAGATACACATTAATGTCATGGGTTTAAGGGGTCATTGTTTTGATGTAACAGCAGCTTCTCAAAGTGGTGGAAGACTGGGCTTGTATAGCATGACGTTATTCCACAAAAATAACGTTTTATTTACAACAATGAAAAGGGGTGTTCTTTACTTTGACATTTGCAGCGTAGAGTCCAGTTATATACGTACAGTAACCAAAGTAAAGTTTCACAGAGACAGATAAAGCTTCCTCCTGGCTTCCACTGCGAACAAGTCAAATTTTTCGTGTTTATTGAGAAAACATTTGTCAAACCAAACTTCGGCCATAACTAACTCATGAATGCCGCGGAGTATCTTAGCTGAATGTTTAAATTAACAGCATTACATACCTGCTTCCAACGCGTTATCTTCCAACGTTTCAAAACAATCACCGACGCAGAATTATGACGTCATGTAATGGGGAACGTTGGGAAATGTGGTTCGGAGAGCAGCGCCTTTTTTGCTCTACCTTTCTGCCGGTCGTAAGGCTCCTGTGTAACAGCGTTTAACTTCTTTTTGTGTTTTTGAAAAATAAAAGTGATTAAAAAATAATTAAGTATTTGGGATTTCTATAAATTTTGAGTCTTCTATCCGATGTCATGTTTTACATTGTACGGGGTGTGGCTGGAGAATTTAACCCTGCTACTACAAGGTATTTTAACCACTGGCTGGTCGTCAAGTGGTTTAATTACCGATCTGACGTCAAGTCGAGCTGTCAAAATTATGAACATATGGTGACATGTTCTTATAAAGCGTCAGGGTTTTTTGTTTTGTTTTGTTTTCTGGCTAATTGTACGCAGGCTGTCCCCCTTTTCACGCTGCATTCAAATGCTCATCGAAAACTCAAGAATTAATCCTAAAATGTGCAGTTATGTGGAATAAGGACGTGAAATGACGAGGTTTGGATTTGTGTGTTGTCATGGGGTAAACGTATGATGTAGTCCTCAACACCATACAACTTTAAATACACGACACTATAAAAACAATACAAATATAACAATACAACACAGTCCCCAAACAAAAGTGTTAACATTCCGGATATCTGTGAATGTACCCACCGCGCATGCGCATTGCGCAACAAAGGTGCTGGGCTTGGAGAGCCACAGTGCGGCAGGAAAACCGCACCACGGCACCAAAGGACAGAAGAGGGGAGGGAATGCCAAACACATACGTTATCCATACAAGACTACATGGACGTGAAAGGGAGAAGCCGTCTGCTTCCAAAGAATCCAAAGAATGGAAATATATCTGTTTCCATTCCAGGTGAAGACCAGCTTTTCCTCTGAAATCCAAGGAAACCTTCCCGGCTGGGTCTGACGAAGCCCATTTCAACTGGTAGACAGCAGTATGGATGAAAGACGCCAAGACTAGCGACTCATTGTGTCAACGAGACTGAATAAGACAAAAAAACCCGCAGTCTGTCTTGTGTTTTATGACTGAAAGGACCCGTGAACAGTCTGCGGAGAGACACCGCATCTCACCGTTTTACACCCGTTTATTGTTTTCCACGAAATTCCAGTAGTGGGATGCGTTCGCGTTGTGTTGCTTCATAGGGTTCAAGAATTGAAATTCAGGGAGAAATATGGGTGAAGTTCAGGATATCAGGGATGTTAAGAAGACCTTCGTTGCCCCAGCAATAAAGTCTTTTGAGCACTATGACCTCTCCCGAGCCAAAATCTGTTGCAGCCTCACATGGCTGGTGGCCAAAGCGTACGGGACAGGTAGGTGCATCATTGTACCTCAGTGTAGTCTGCTGCACGCTGCATGGATGGTTTTGATTTTCAAATGCATGCTTGCCAGAATTTTAATGACTTACTACAGGAGCTGATGCAATACGTGTTAAATATGCCCTTAGTTTGAAAAGGCTCTAACATGAAAACAAACACAAAATGTTTTACACTGAAGAGACATCATAGATATCCAGTATGGACCCATCATTGAGTACCCATGCCAGCATTCTGCACTTGTATCCCCTGTAGAAATATAACAGTGATTTTCCATCAGAGTAAAACCAAACACCTTTGTGTTATGTTGCCCATTGCGGATCATCTTAAATAAATTGCCCTTTGGAAAGCCAATAAAAATCATCCCTAGAGGACAGATAAAACCAGCTCCCTGTGTTGGATCCTAGTGATCAATAAATATGTTGTCCAACATAATGGAAAGGGAGCATTCAGTCAGTGTAGAAACATGCAGATAAGGTGTCCTAAATGATGTCACCTTCAGGAAACAGCAATCCAAATTTAGGAAGAGATGCATCACATGGGAGATTTTTTATACATTGTCAGCAGGGTTTTTATAGCACACAAATGCTCTGCTTGTTTACGGTTATGCGGGTAAATGAAAAGGCTTGTGGCTGTAGTCAGCAACCCTCACAGAAAGAAATCAATAGTACTTTCAGAAATACTGATAAATGCTTTTCCTTATGGACTCTCATAACTTGCCTCAGTTGAAATCACTCTTGATTCATATATATGACAGTATGGATTTAACTCAGAATATGAATATGAGGGTAAAATTTGTTTTAAAATTAAAAAGTTATCAGAGGTTTCTTTTGTTATAGTAGTATTAAAAATTGACAGACATGGGGTTTTTAAATTTGATCGAGACCAACTCTTATCTTGGAGAGAGATGTGACGTTAACGTAGGGAATGTATGCATATAACCTGGTTCTACACCTCTGGATGGCCACCCACATTCACACACATTTCGGTCTGATTATCTGGCTAGTGTGGGCAATACACATAGAAAAGAGGAGGGTTGTAACACCGTGGTCCAGAGTCTCACCTCTACATCATCACCCTAGGGTTCAAAATTGATTCAAAACAGCAAATGTGGTGCTGTGTTGTTTGTTTTTACCTTAAATGGAACATCTTTTTCTTGCATCTAGTTGTTTGTGTTAGACTATACTGCTGCTGAGAAACTTGCTGCAAAATTTGTTCCACTCTAAATGATTAAAGTCAATGCTTCTGTAAAGTTTTACTGTGTCGTTTAATGGTGCATTGAAGTGGACTGTGCATTCACAGGCAACTCTTTTTGTATTGAACATATAAAATGTATTTGATTGTACAACCACAGTATTGCATCAGTTTGACTTCAGATGGATGGATGTTCTCTGTCACACAAACTACCAAAGGTGACACATAACTTCGATCACCCTCTGTTGCCCAACAGTAGAAATTACAACAACATGGATTAACAGTATCTCTTTTCATCAACATTTCTGTCACAACCCCCCTTATACTGTTGTGACTCTAAGAAATGGTGATATGTTACTGACACACACACAGTTAAGTCACATTTTCACAGTGTGAGCAGCAGGTGTTTATTAGAAATGTGTAGTGAAGAGATAATGCATCAACATCTTTCATTCTCGAGTGGAAATGTGCTAAATTGTGATGTCCGTCACATGGTTTCGGCATCTCTTTCCACCCTTAAGCAGCTCAAAATGCACATACAATGAGTGAGGACTGCTTGCATTCTTTTAGTCTCTTAAAATTCTAGTCAAGTGCACCACTGCACATGTTGGCATTCATGCTATGTTAGGTGACAGAGCCAGGGCTGATAAGGTGGCATCAGTGAACAAAGATGCATAACAAGATCACTTTTCTTCTGAGCCATTAATGTGGAAAAACTGGTATGACTGGCATTGTGCTTTTACAACGCGTAGCCCTAGAGCTACAATTAAAGCTGTAATGCACAGCCTCTGGCCAAATGAAGGAAATAAATGCTCCCAACACTCCCGGCAAGTGATTGAAAAAAATCAAGTCACTGCTTTCACTGCTTCTTTTATAACTTCTTATTAATTGACCTTCTATATGTATTCCGTTAGGAGGGTATGTGAAAGATGCTACAAAACCACATTTCAGATTAAGAACAATGAAATGTAGAATTCTTAAAATTGCACATTTGCTCTTATCGCAGCTGAAGTTACTCTAACAGAGAGTGTCGCACTGAGGATACGGTCAAAATGCACGTTCTCTGGTTGTGTTCTGTCCTAATTTTGCTTTTATTTCCCATGTGACACAAATCACATGTGTGACCCACACACTAATGTATATGAACTTATTCCAGCATTCCCATTACAGTACCTAAATGTGGGTCATTTACCTGAATCAGAGCTGTAATTTGGACTTGATAGCCAACTTTATTGATGTTCAGAGAGATGCATCAAATCATTCGAAACACATATAACGGAAGCAAAATATGCTCCACTAAAAAATGAAAATGAGCAACAGTTTGTCCTTAAATGCCGTGCTCCATTCACTTACACTGAAGTGGAAATTATTTTTGTCTAAAGCTGAGTCCTCAGGCAGATCTCTTTGTTAAAGGCCTTGGAAATACAGTAGTGTGCGGTTGACTAAGTTACGGCTCTGCACAGTTGAAAGTGGGAGCTTTTGAGAGTTTTTATTTCCTCTGCCTAGACTTACATCAAGAGCAGAATCACGTCTTTAAAAAACATGTTTCTTCATACAGGTTTAGAATCTGTTTAGAGTGCTTAGCCCCTGTGTCGAACAGCTCCGACATCTCTCATTTAGAGTTGGGTGGGGAAACAGAATTACACTCAGAAGCTGACTGTGTGAGTGTTTCAATCAACGGTTTATGATCGCAGTCTTTATGACTAAAAGTACGAAATATAAAAGATAATACAAAACTACAACACAAAAACATCTATGTAGGCGGCCCCCCGAAATAACTTAACAGACTCAACAGCACTTAGTAACAGAGAGAATCTGTCTTCATAAATGCAAGGTGCAAGACAGTCTGTCTGTTAATCTTTTGTATTCTGTTCTTTCCCATTCACTCTGTTATTCATTTTGATCCCCATAACTGAAGTTATTAAAATACAATTAAAATAACCAACTCAGCTCCATCTGTATTCAGTGCGGACAGAATGATGTTCTTCTGCTTTAGCCACCGAGCACATTATTCCTTGCGCTGTGTTGTAATAGCCCAGTGAACATGAGATTCCTTGCAGATCCTCTGTGTATTTTCAATCAGGACTGAATGAAATGGGCTGATTCCAAAAATACAGCTCTCCAGAGAGAGAGTTAGAGAGAGGGAGGGAGCGAGAGTACAAGAAAGAAGGAGAAAGAGAGGGAGAGGGAGAGCAGGCTCGTCTCCAGATTTCTGCCTACGCTGCTCCGAATACTTCACATGCATCTGCCTCATTACACCAATGCAGGAGTGCATCAAGAATATGCAGTCCAGTAGATGCAAGATGTAGCCTGTGCAGCGGATCATGTGCTGTTAGAAAAACAGCACAAATGGAAACCACTGTTTAATGTCCGATATATATAACTCGGGTACACAAGCAGAGCTAAGAGGAGATTCACTGTGACCAGAAGCTGTCCTGTTTGAATCCTGGGTAAAATATTGGGGTGAAAGTTTGTGCAATTCTTGCCCTTGTTCAATACATTTAACTCTAAACAGCAGCTGGAATATTGTTGTAAAGAAAGGTTTCTTGGACTTCCATGCATAAATAAAACCTTAAATACCACAAATGTAATGACATATTGAAAGATGAATCACTGTAGTAAATTTTATGTGCAATCTTCGATCAAATATGACTGATGAAATGATGCACGTTAAGTTTTCTGTCTGCAGTGAACACCATGGATCGATGTGAACACTGCTCTTGTCGTTAGAGTAATGTGATATTTAAGCTCAGCTAACTGAGCCACAAAAGACAAACACTGCTGACTTTGTAGTCTTCTTTAATAAGCAGACATTACAGTGACAACAAGGTCAGCGAATACTGGAAGACACAATCAGGGCTCAGGAAAAATAACATGAAATAAAATGCAATTTGCAAAGTACCTGAGCAAAATGTGAACACGCTGCCAGCTCTAGGCGTGCTGCTCTGCAACTCAGCATGACCACTGACCCTTCTATGGAGGGTGAAGGGGGAGGGCTGGAGAAAACATAAATTTCTTTGTTTGGATCAATAACATATAGTACTTACAGGAAAAGGATATAACCTAGATAGTCCATCTGTAGATGACCTTGTTGATAGTGGTCAGTCCAAGCAGGTGATTCATTGACTGTTTTGTGCGCGTGCGTGTGTGTTGGAGGATGGGCAGCAGTGTCGGAGTGTAAAGATGTCAACACATGGCACGTTTCTCTCCGCACACATCCAGGCAGTGATTGAAATTTACATCTATTCTTCTGCTGCTGACACAGCGATGAGCTCTGCATCTGGATCTGGAGTGTGTGCAGATGTATTTTCATGTTTTCACACAGCAGCAGCAGCATCCTATTTGGAACTAGGCAATCTTTTTCGTGGAAAAAGAGGGATATGCATTGGGTTGGCTCTCACAGATATTTTCTGTACAATGCTTTTCAAGCACTGGATTATAGAGAAAGGTTCCCAGCTCAGCAAACACTGGCAAGACAGGTACTAGGCACAGGCAATAAAAAACCCCAATGTTTTTGAATTATTTGTGGACTATCCCCTTGCAGTGGGCTTGCTTGAGGTGATACACGATACACGCACACACACACACACACACACACACACACATGCAGGCAGGCTCCCTCTTTGATGAGGCAGGCAGTGAGAGGGGTGTTCCCAGGGAGCTGGAAGCTGCAGAGATACAGACTAGATGAATCGATCGGGTTCCACTCCTCCTGCAGTTGCTATAGCAACGCTAAGGTCTATCCACACATATCTACGTCAAGATATTGTCAAAGCATGGCAATGAAAAATGAAGCGGGCCTGCCAAAGATGGCAGGGAGCACTGTGCGCTGAGAGGAAAAATCTTCCCAAAAAAGCCAAACTCTGTTGCAGGTTATCAGCTCTGTATTTTCACTTTTTGTTTCCACAGTTTGCAACAGAATTTAAATCATTGCTTGTGAAAAATGGGTGAAAGGCAGTGTTTTTTTCTGCTTTTATCTTGAACTTGCATCTGAACTTTTCTTTGGTGTTACTTACTTACCGTATTCTTTATCACACACTTCTCTGTGAGCCTGCCGAGCTGTATATTTCATTGATGGTGGTGATTTTTATGATGTCGTAAATTAGAAATATGCTACTGTGGTGGTCTTGGTTGCCATCATGTTAATATCTAAAGTGCAAATTGTTCATATGCCTCAAGTGAAATACATTAGTGCCATGTTCTTTTTATTGAGCCTCCCAGGAGATCAGAAGACTCTCTAAATCTCACTGTCTCCCCTCCCTCATACAGACAGCATCCCAGCAGACCTAAAGGACCCTTTCTACACAGACCAGTATGAGCAGGAGCACCTGAAGCCTCCCGTGGCCAGCCTCCTGCTGTCTGCGGACCTCTACTGCAGGGCCGGCAGCCTCATCCTGAAGAGCGACGCTCCCAAGCCCCTGCTGGGCCACGACGCCGTCATTCAGGCACTGGCTCAGCGCGGACTCTACGTCACTGACCAGGAGAGGCTGGTCACTGAGAGGGACCTTCGAAAGAGGCCTCTTCAAATGGTGAGAGAGCTTTTTAAATCCATATTTGAGTTGCAGGGGTACTGGTGAGATTGAAATGGGGATATACAGTCAATTTTGTAACTTCCTGCTTTGCATATTATCTCATAGTGGTCTTCATATCTAGGAAATCCTCCAACTTTCTATTTTGAGTATTCCCAGCAGTAGAAATCGACACCAGCTCTGTACCGTACAGTGATAGCGACTTTTCTTTTTCTCAATCCCTGAGGCATATTTTGCACATCTTTCCTCATTCCTTCATTCCATCCAGCTTGCCTTTCAAACTCTAGTTAATCAGGAAAGAGAACATTCTGAAGAAGCAAGGTACAAGAACAGGAAGCTGTGCCCACATTCACATATTTGTGCTCACATGCACTCGTGCACAAGTTGGTTGATCCTGCTGCATCCCAACAGAGTGGTATGCTTCGAAGGCAGCTAAGTTTTGCCCAGGTTTTGCAAATGTTATATTTTGCTCAGCCTTTAGTCAAGATATTTTATTTTTAAGAGTTAGCACAGGTGTGTATAAAGAGTAAGAGCTGAATAAGTCAAAATAGACATTAAATTCAATAAACCTTAATAAATGGACCTTTAAGCTTACCGCTGATAATGATCAGTGCAGCTGTTCTGCTGGCATGATTTGTAAAATGCTTACTTTGTGGTCATTCAGTTATAAGTGGCCAACCACTGTGACTTCGGAAATGAGGTTCCCATCCATTTTGCATTGTGCACTTTGAAAGAAATCACTTCAGTGTAGTGGAAAGTACTTTTTTTTTCTCAATGGCCAATAACTTCCTATAATAGCAACAATTTGTACAACACATTTGATTTCAAATATAATCCAAAACCACCACAGCCCAGTAAACAAGTGCAGTAAACCAACACAGCAACAATGGATAACCAGTATAAAAGTTACAAGACAGAAGGGGTGTAATGTATTCAGTGTTCCAGGTACAGATTTTTCAAGCCTGTCTGTACTGGAACAGCACAAGCTGACTTAGACCCGAAGGCATCTACTGCCCTGTGTGTATGTGTCATCTCTCACCATCTTTATAGCTCAACTGTCTGTGCTGGAGCTCACTTCAGAGATAACTTTGCAGGCATCCAATTGATTGAGAACGAGGGATCCTCATTATTTGGGGGCAAAGTCTCAATAGGAAGCTTTACTGCTTCAGTGAGTTGCAATTGAGACACGATTAGCACACAGTTTGCCTGCAGTCTGTTTGTAGAGTCTTGCTGGTTTTAATTTCCCTTGTATGCTAATTCAGAAGTTATTTAAGTTTTGTTGGGGTTTAGATTCCAGGCACTTTGTTTAGTGAAGACAACAAGTATTTTTAGTGCGAGCTTATCTCACATGTTGTGTATGTGCATGTGTGTGAGTACGGAGTTTTCTTCACAGTTTATTTTCTGGTCCAGAGCTGAATAGGGTTTTGCACTTGATTTTAAGCCGGCACAGTTCACGACTGAGTGGTTTGCCAGAAAGCAGCGGGGTGTGTGTGTGTGTGTGTGAGTGTGTGTGTGTGTGTGTGTGTGTGTGTGTGTGTGTGTGACTAAGCAGGTTGTTATGAATGTGAAAATGAGCTGCTAGAAGATTGTGAACCTACCTTCTGCCATTTCATTTATCTATGTTCAGTTGTTCCATCTTCCAGCCTTAAATTCTGCGTTCCTCCTTTTACTCCTCCCCCTTTGCCACCGCCCTAACAACACTTTCTTTTTGTCTCCACTTTTGCTTGTCTCCCTTTCCGCCATCTTGCCCCTCAATCCATAAAATTTCCCAAACCCCTTCCCTCTTCCATCCCTGGGGCTTCTTTATCCACATTTCTTACTTTATTCTTGCATCTTACCTCCATCTTTATTCCTTCCTCCTCTTCCAGTGTTCCTCTAGTCCTTTTTACTTCTATTATTAATCACTCCCATCTATCACCTAGATTCAGATCTAGATCTGCAGAATCATGGCCTGATAAATGCTAAAGGTTAAAAGGCCTAGACACACCCAATCGATCTAGAACTAGTGGCAACAAAGGCAGACTGTTGCGTTGCCTCACATCACCTGTGTCTGTATAAAGTTGCACTTGAACACATCGCAAACACTACAGCCAATGGCCAACTTACACTTACGTTCTGCACCTGCATGAGAAGAAATACGTCTACAAACCAGCAGGCAGCAGTAGTCTGTCTTCTTAATTCGGAAAGGGAAGCCGGAAGACCGACAGGACGGATTCAAGATGCTAAGTAGCCAGCTAGCATATGAATGACACAACAGGATATTGAAAGAATAAATGATATTTACCGTGCGCTAGTGAACAATAACACAAAGAATTACAAACATTTTCTGCCTAAGAGCTCAAGGGCTAAAAATTATAATCTTACCTAATTTAGTCATTTGTTTACTTTCCTCATTTCTGTTTCCCTTAAGTTCTTGCACTTGAATGCATCGCAAACATTACAGCCAACAGCCAACTTACACATACATTCTGCACCTGCATGAGAAGAAATGAGTCTACAAATCAGCAGACAGCAGTAGCCTGTCTTCTTTATTCAAAAAGAGAAGCCGGAAGACCAACAGGACGGATTCAAGATGCTAGGTAGCCAGCTAGCATATGAACGACACAACCGCATGTTGAAAGAATAAATGTTATTTACTGTGCTCTAGTGAACAATAACACAAAGAATTACAAACATTTTCTGCCTAAGAGCTCAGGGGCCAAAAAGATCATCTTACCTACTTTAGTTTTTTGTTTACTTTCCTCATTCCGTTTCCCCTCTCATGCACTGAGCTGATCAGCCAATCAGCTGGATTTTTACTCACCAAAGGGCTCTTCTGGCTCAGAGGCGGATTCAAAATGTCGAATCAGCCGAAAAAAGCTGAAAAGGGCAAACTGTGCTGGTCACATCACAAAAACAAGGGCGACAGATGCTCACCGACGGCCTGACATTGACAAACCTCCGACTGCCGGCTTGGGGTGTCAGGGCCCTTATTGTTGTAGCCCAGCTGATGTTAGACAGATTTGTTAGCCTTATTTATTATTATTTTCAGTGTTTTTAATCAATTTCAATGAGATGAGAAACAAAAAATTATGCAAAAGTGTTATATATTGCTTACTATCAGGACATCACACACTTGAGACAGTTCATGTGGATTTTCTGCTGCACATCGGAATGACAGCTCAGGAGGGGGCTCATCTATTATTCAGAAACTGCTTCAACATCCAACTAAAGGTTGACAAGGTGACCAGCAGCTGTCCAGGCTCAGTGCTGCGGGGGTGTGCAGAGACTTCAAGGAGAGTTGGAGGAAAACATTTCTTCTCTGAGAGATAGAGAGGACACTTTAATGATTTGATAGGCTCACCTCAAAGAAAAACACAACTGGTTTTAGTCCTAGAGCAGACTGTGAAAGATCAAGAGACTGAGCACCTTCCTGCAGTTCTAACTGTAATCTGCTCGGAATAAGAGCGCCAGTAATGTCATTAAATGTTGCTTCATTGCATTTTAAGCTAAGCGTTTTTTTGTAACTCAGCAGTTTGCATAAGGTGGAAGAATTTTAAGAATAAGCAACTTCCGGGGATGTGCGAGGGAGCTTTAGTAGGTCAGTCAGCAGCAGAGTCAGATGCTGCTGATGTCTTGTCTGACACATGTCATAACTGAGAACATTTGCTGACATTTTCACGAGGTTGCCAAATTGACTTCGCATTTTAATCGTATTTTTTCTGTCCCCGCTCCTTCTCTCTGTCACTGCTCTGCCCACTCATCCTTCTGTCTTCGGCCATGTGACGGATTCCCACATGTGAAGATGATCGCAGTAACCGCCCACTCGGTCGCCTACACACATTCTGTATCGCTGACGCTCTCCTCCACCTGTAGTGCCTGCAGAGAATGAGGGGAGAGATGTGGAGGTGGGCTGAGGATCTGAAAATATTATTCTAGCATTACACATTACAGCCCACATGAGGCACCGCTGTGCAGGTATTATAATATAAAATTCATTATCAAAAGGCTGTAATTGCTCAGTTTGATAATACTAGTTCTTGGCTGTGTTCTTTTCAAAGTGGCGGTGCTGTGTGATCAGCTTTGTTCGTGGTGGTTGAGTGGAAACTCTGGGACAATGGAGAATTCATCTCCAGCACACACAAACAACAATCATACAAACGTGTACAGGGAAATTATCTGCATGTCACTTTCTCTCAGATTGTTTCTTTGCAGCTGCGGTCAGTTAGAAAACGTAACATTAAAGCTGGTAACCATTATCATCTGACAAACATTTCTGAATTAAAGACCAGTATCTTGACTTGATGAATCGACATGCTAATCCATCCCCGTTGCTACGGAGACGTTAGATTGAGTGGGATGAGAATGACGTCAAGATCCAGAAAAGCCAAGGAATCAACAGCAGATGATGAATGAAAATGAAGTCTGTTTGCTCCTGCACATACGCATGTGTGTAACTGTGTTGTTAAGTACATCCGAGTGTATTATCTATGAAGCTAATTGCACAGTGTAGAGTGGCACAGAAGTGCTCCTTGTGCCCTGCAGCAAGGCAGAGAGGGTGATTATTGTATAGAAACAGTGGTTGGCATATTCAGATTTAATTCTATTTACTCTGGGTTCTTTCACTCAACATGAGCACTCTTGCAACAACACTCTGTTCCACATTCGTACAATCTGCTGGATTCTGAGCAGCCCCACTGGAGCACTGATGGTTAATTGCTTTGCTCAAGGGCACCTCAGCAGTGATAACGAGAAAAGGACAAGCATTGCTTTTTTCCAGTTCACCGGTTTTTAGTTGCAAAGATGCAGGATTGTTGTTTTGGATTTCAGTAGATGGTACAGGTGTTCATTTAATTTTGTGTCCACCTTTACTATTAAAAGAGCCTTTATTAGCCAAAAAAGGGGGGGAAAATATGTCTGTAATTGCTCAATATATTTGAATAAAGGGAGCAGCCTATTAAGACCAAATTAGCCCATCAATATTACATAGGTCCCAATGAGCATTCATTCATATGATTTACTACAAGGTGGCTACTCTGCAGTGGGCTATTTATAATTACTTAGTACTTTAACTTTGCAGCATTGGTGGTGAAAGCAAATAAATCTGTCCGAACATATTAAATCCACTGTTTTCCTTCAAGACTTGTCCTTTTTTGGATTCGGATCCATAGCTAGCCAAGCTAGAGAGACTTCTGGCTAGCCACCGCTACTAAAGTTCAGTAAAATTTAAAGGGAAAAGCACCAGGTCGTAGATGTATGACGCCCGTTTTGGTCGATGAAATGTAAAATCAGAGCAGTATCTAAAATTAAATAAATAATATATAGGAAGAAATAACAGGGTCACACAATAAATGCAAAAAATGCAATGCATATGGCTCTTGTTAAGACTATCATCTACTAAATGAACTGCACACATGACGAAGTGTGCCGTGATCTGAAGCACCACCTCTGCTTCACAGTTTCCTGGGGAAAAGCCTGTCAATCATCCACAGGAAAGTAACTGTATGCTTTACTTCCTTGACCTCATCGTGGTGAGGATCGATGTTCTTCCAGGCTGCCGAACCTTGAATGTCACAGCTTTAATATTTAATAACGCGGTGGTAAATAGGTCACGTTGCTGCCTAGAGTTTTTAATGTAGTATATAAATCAGACTCTTATCATCTATCTATACGCAGTGAACTACAGAGAGGAAGAGGCACAGCACCTTATATGGCATCTGAGTAGCTTTATAAGCTGTATGGGTGTGTCTGTGACTATATGTCAGTAGAGCTATAACACAGACAGGTTTATAGTCACACTTATGTTAGAGAATGCTTTCAAATCCAGCATTAGTGGCAAATGTGCCTCTAATGTGAACATGAGCCAGTTTATTCTGGCTACTTTAGTGTGAAAGCACTCTGATATTTTTTTTTGTTTGGCAAATTATTAACAGGCCATTGTAATGTGGAACCAACTCCCATGCTGGCTTTCTTCTCAGTTGTTTGCCACTTGTAGTATATTAATAAAAGCACCAGTCGGAGTCACACAACCAGGGTCTGAAAATGAGCTTTTTGTCACAATCAGGCATTGTGGAAGGCAAGGTTTTTGTTTTATTTTTTTTGTCTGCCATCCAGAAATTATATCTGCCACCTTTTAAATCTATGTGCTAAATGAAGCAGTAATATTTAGATCATTTAAACATCATTCAATGTAAAGAATAATGTCAGACATGTTTGATGCAGCTGATATATCTCATCTTTTTATTGCTGGTTATCGGTTAGAATTGAGTGAACCTCCACTGTCAATCAAAACAAATGCGGTTCTTCAGCCGATAGTGTTGCATCTAAAGCAGTTATGACGTGTCTGTCTGTTGTGCCTGTTCTTTGTCTGTCTGCCAAAGTGAGAATGTGTTGCGCCTGACGTTTTTTCACGCCACTGCCAACAATATAGCCGCATTTGGTGGGTGCTAGGTGCTAATTTCAGACCCGGCACAAGACAGATGTTTTGGGCAAGTTATTTGAAAGCCAAAACATTCACTCATTAACTCCTGGTGAGCTGCTGACATACAACACAGGAACGTCAGATCATTATCACCATCAAAAATCGCTCTTGCAAGTGATAAAGCAGCATTATTACTAATGCTTAATAATGTTATTATGACCTGTCAGTGTCAGATGTTCACCTATATGAGTGTGCATTTACTCCAATGCTATTGTTGTTTTATTCTACTGATGTATATATTGTAGTTACATTTTCTCACTTGCAGCCTTAGCACAGTGGCGATATATATTTTATTTTAATTTTTATTTTCTATATCTTAAGTACTATTTTAAGCACGGTAGAATAATGCACATTATATTTTTTATTCTAATGCACATTTAATTTCTATTTTATTTTATTTTATTTTATTGCTTTATATTTACATACTTTCATTCTTACTTCTTGTAATTCTCTGTTTTTACCTCAGAGCAACTGTAACCAATCATAATTTCCCCTCCGGGATCAATAAAGTATTTTTAATTTCTGATTTCTGATGTGCAAAAAGTAAATGTAAAGGCCTGATTTTCTTGATAGCACTAAAAACAACAAGAAACCAATTAACAATTTAAGCTTAGAAACTCAGTCAGAAGCACATAAGTCCAAAGTGTAGGATACAAAGACAATAGTATATAAAACATTTGAAAAATATCTCAAATACAGAAAAATAACCACAATACAGTTGTAAGCTATATGAAAAGAAACATTGAAATATTGTATAGAACAAAAGGAAAACCCCAATATAGTCCACAACCACACTCATTTTTTATGTGATAGATGTAATAAAATATTTGTATGATCGGTTACTGTGCTTCTATGTGTGTTACAGCATTTGATCAAGAATGTAACAACAGCATTGTGCTATAGTAAATGTAAGCATCAGTCTGTAATGCAAAAATTTCCCTAAAAACAATCCCTAAATATATATTTTAATATTTAAAGAATATTATATTGATACTCAACACACTAGTCATTTTAAAAAGTGTCCAGTGCAGGTTTGCTGTGTGACAGATTGATTCATCAACTGTACAGCTGGGATGAATAGAGGTGAATACACTTCCTCCCATGTTCCCTCTCCTCTGCTTCCTCCATCACAAACCCCTATTGGGCAGGCGCTCCGTTTCCATGGTTACACTCCAGCAGGCAGGGTGTGTGTGTGTGTGTGTGTGTGTAGGTGGGTGCAAGAGTGGGGGTGCTTATGCTTGCATATGTCGTATGCGCAGTCTGTGCTTGTATGTGCAGCTATGTGTAGTGAGAACACTGCCGCGCTCTGAGGCGGCGAACACTGAAATCCTGGATTGGTACAAACAGGCAGATGGCATTTCTAAGGCGCTGCATCACACACAAAGATACACATCCACACACACACAGACACACGGTGAAGTACAGAAAGCCAACCTGAGTGCTAGGCAGAAAAAAATATCTCTCGACATCAAACTAGCTTCCTCTGTCCTTATTCTCTCCCTCTGCACTTGATCTCACGAACAAAGACGAGCTGAAGCAGCAGGGTGGAAGGGAAGCCCATCCAAGTACTTTCTGTCCTCGGCTTCGGCGAAGTCACAGCCAGTATGTTATGCTCAATGCCAGCGGCGACTCCCAGGCAGCACAGTATGGATGGTTAGGCAGGGAGCACATTATGTGATGTCCTGAGTCCTGAGCATCTTTCTGTACTAGATAAGACTGTGCTTCAGACTGATATATTTTTTTATTTGTCTGCAAAGAACAAAACAGTCCACTTGATGATGGTTGAGACAATAACCCTGAACACGGGAGCCTAAATTTTGTCTAGAAGCCTTTGAACAGTGCAGACAGGAAGCTTATGTTCCAAATCAGGAAATTTATTTGTCAATCTACAGTATATATTATTCAAAATGTAGTAAGGGGGAAAAATCAGTCAATTGCATCCAGGAGATAGTGTGAGCCCAGGAGCTTTGTCTTCAGAGGGAACATCTCCTGAAAGGGTTACCCAAGGCAAATTGATCCCAGGTCAGGGGCCAGGCTAAGAATAATTCAAAGTAATCTGCTGTATGGATCGTTGTCTTTGGTCTCCTTTGGAGCCAGGCCCTGGAGGGAAGCTCACAGATGAGCGCCTCCTGGTTCAGCCTCAAGAAGTAACCTGCCCTTAGACACATTTTTTTGTTGAGGAAAAAAAAATCTCCAGTAACTACTTAACTAACTAAGTAGTTAACAACACCTTCATGTTCTCAGTTCAGTGTCGGAAATTGGAAAGCTTATCTAAATAAAACCACACAGGCTCAGATTTCCTCACTTGTTTGAAAAAGATTATTCCTCACGTCAGCTTTAACAAAACGTTTGAAACGTCTGTGCAGCAGTCATACATGAAAAGGTAGCAAGTAAAACTTCTATGCAGATTTTGACCCATGCTAGTGCTTAAATGCTATATATTCTGATCTGGTGTAATGGCACAGTAAGCTTATTATACTAATAGGGAAAAATCTGTGTCATTTTCTCTTCAGAATGTAGCGCAGGGGATTTTGTGACAAATCGTTCTCACTCTGCAGATCTTAAAATATTCACCTGGTTCTTCTTATTACCGACATTACAAATGCAAGGTTTGGTGAGGCTATAATAGCACTTAATCCGTAATGAATTTATGCTGCTACAGATTTGGCCCTGTGCAGAGCTTTATACAGGAGTCTCATTTTCTGAGATTAAATTAAAGGAGCATTATTGTTGGTTATACTATTGTAGTTTGGGCTTTAATTGCAATTTACATATGAATTAAACGTCAAATGTGATTTTGAAATGTGTCAGCAGGTACAAGAACAACACAACAAAATGGCAGTAATGGATTCATAATTAAAATGAAGTGACTTCAGTCAGAGAACAGCCTTGATTGTTCGTATAAACATGATCATAGAAAACAATTCTCTCTTTCCCACCACATAAATAGCATTTAGCACAACATATGTGCAGCCAGAAGAAAGACAACCATGATCCTACATACATTGGTAAAATCAACAACACTGCAGAAAACTGCTTTGTTAAAGACCCAGTTTTAGGGTTCTTGCAATTAAATTTCATATAGTGTAAAATGGAGACTATGACAGGAAGAGAAAAGCAAGGTTTTTTGGACAAAGACAGTGTGTGAGAATATAGAACTTTTAAAAATAGAACAGAATTATGTATCAGATTTAGCTAAGAGCAGGTTTCCTACTGTTGCACTTTGAAATCCTATCTGTATTGTTGCAGGGATTTAGTCTGAACACCAGGTAAATGTCATGTTTATGTAAAATGAGTGGTATTTCCCTTTAAACTAAATCAAACAGTATTTTATCACCACTCACACATGAAACAGTTTTAACCCAGAAGGCCTTGCTTTTCAAACATGATGGAAGGATTTGCAGTGCAGGCGTATCTCCAGGCTGGGTCAACACTGGCTGGTAGCCGTGATCCTGTCCCCAGATAGTGTTCTAAGGTTAGCTTTGAGGTTTCCATATAATTGCTAGGTTGGGTCTGGAGCATATGGAGGGGGAAGGTATTCTGCTTAAAAGCTCCGTTCCCACAAATGATGCCAGACCTCACAGTTGGTATTTTGTGCCTCCAAAATGGGCATGTGTGCAATTGTGTGCGAGAGCTTTTTTTATTTCTGCTCACCATTGGGCGAGCTGTGAAAGGAGTTGTGCCATCTATGTGCCATTCAAGAAGGAAACTGCAGAGAGAAGGGATAGAAAAGGAAGGTTTTATGTTTCTAAAGGATTTTTGATAATTGTGGGGGAATTTGTCCAACATCCAGTTCTGTAATTCAGCTGAGTTTAGGGGAGATGCACCAGTACCTGTGTGACTGGTGGCTGAGTAACTGTGTTTACTGGGAACAGTCATGGTTCAATTCATTCAGTGGTTCAGTTCAGTTCAGTTCAGTTTGACTTTCACTCATCAGGTTTTTCTTAAAACTTTCACATCAATTTAGTTGTAACCAGGGTTGGAAATGAACTTTTTTGTCCACTTGCCTCTGTGGCTGGTGGATTCCAAAATCTACCAGCCATTTAATAGATTACTGTTGTTATTTTGGCTGGTGACTCAAGCAGATCTAGCAGCCACTTGCATATTTTACCAGCATTTGGCTAATGGTTGATGCTAATTTCCAGCCCTTAAAGAAAATGGCTACTTTAGAATTAAAATACAGACAGTACTTACTGGCCCTCATGCCGACAAGAAGTCCAGTGTAGTTTTTTTTAATCCACAAAACTCGTTCGGGGTATCGGAGGATAACAGTTAGCCGGAATAACAGCTACACTTGAAGTGCATGGAACCCACATTTTGAAAGTGTAATAAAACTCCGCTAATACATTTCAAAAACGTCAGAACGGCTCGTCCAATGTAATCCAAGTGCCCTGAAGTCGGGGCAAGCAAAATTGACTTGAAAAGACGTAATTTACTCCACTTTAATAGCATAATTTCTCACCGTGGTCTGTTAACATGGCAACTCACGCAAGACTAGCTGATGGCTAGTGGGGGTGCTAGTTCTCGAATCTCTCCTGCTAGTAAATTACGTCTTATTCCGGCTAGCTGTTATCCTCCGATACCCCGAATGTGTTTTGTGGATTCAAAAACTACACTGGACTTCTTGTCGGCATGAGGGTCAGTAAATACTGTCTGTGTTTTCATTCTAAAGTAGCCATTTCCTTTAAAGTTAAGGATTTCCTGCTATAGCTGGCTAAGGTATCTGTCACCTTGTTGCAAAGTTGGTACTTTTAGTAAACATTAGCAAGTGCATAAAATGAAAGTTCTCTTTCATAGCATTCGTTTCGTGTCTCACATTGGGAACGCTTACAGCGTGACCTTGTCAGACACTCACTCATGCTACTCAGAGAACCGGGGTTACGCAAGTAACCTAAAGTTTTTCTGTTTTTCGCTTCATGTCTTATTGAGCTGTTTGTATTGTCAGTAAACTGTACGGCTATGTTGACATTTCTCTCTGTGGACTATCCTGGTAAAACAAAGGTTACATTTTAAACACAATATAAATTATAGTATATTATATCCTTGAATTAAGATGCCACAGAACAGTGCTCTGTGTTGGCTATCATACACCTTCCTGTGATGAACTGATTTCTTTCTTTTTATGTTGCTATTGGAAACAAACTATAAAAAGATCAACTCTTGAACTTTGTTGCATGTTATCGTCTCTTTCCTGTTTTCAATAAAGCAGGGAATACGTATTTATATGAAAAAGTGCTTTTCTCCTTTAACTTAGTACTTGCGGTGACCTTTAAAAGAGAAGAGGTACAGCTGAGAGCTTTTCCATGTCCAGTTGAGTTGGCGTGAAGTTACCTGAAGCTAGACAGATTCAATTTTTAGACATATGCCCCAGCATGGAGCCTCTGGGTCTGGACAGGAGAGCTGTAATACTAAAAGCAGACTGCATTTCAATATTACATCACCCCTGTCCCCTGAGCTAATGTTGAATCAGTGTGTGTGTGGTGCGTGTGTGTTTCCTCAGTCCTGAGGAGGTCCAGGAGACTGCAGTGCAGAAGTTTGAGGATTTTGGGTTTTTTAGTTCAGGGTCATTTTCTGCTCCCACTTTCTTTGATGGAAGTTGCTAAAAAAACTTTTAGGATTATTATAAATAATCAATGAGGCCTTGCACTCCTATAAAAAAAAATCCGGCACAGACTGATCATTAGCTGTGAGCCACTGGAGCCCCCTAAAGCTTTTACTGTACGTTGTGGTAAAGACATTACTGTTGTCATTACCTCAATTTAGATCATTTTGCAGTGGAATAAAGCTGTGTCGATTCCCCAGAACCAAATCTTTCTGAGATTCTTTACAGTACCAGTGAGGGAGTGAAGCATTGTGCATCAGCTGCTACCTGGTTCAGGCCACAACAAGCAGCTCAGAGCTCTGACAATAGAGATTTTAGTTTATTTAACAGACACACAATGCTGAGGTGAAGTGCATCACATGCTATCTTTTGTAGGTCGCTGCGGTTTGTTTTTGCACTTCCTTTGTGCAATGTTAAATCAGGCTCCTACGGTGGATTTTCATCTCTCCTCTTTCACCAACGAGAAGCCGTATTAAAGATGAACAGTGTTTGCTTATCTCCCTGGGTGGAAATACAGAGAGGCAGCAATGTAGCGGTACAATAAAAACAGGATATTGACCGTGAAGGAGCATCTTCTTACCACATGAGAAATCAAAACAAGATTTATGGACGTAATGAGCTTAGATGAGAAAGCAAAAAATAATGCTTGTGTGTGTTTGTCTGTCTTTGTGTCTACGAAATGGTCTGTGACTGTTTAAATGTATGCAATTCATTCACTGAAGTGTGATTAAAATAACTAGTCATTATGGTTTTCATAGTGAGCATATGGGAAAGGCAGTATTTTAGGGGTAAGCAGAGACTAAAGGTTAGAGAAACAGTCTTTTTTGAATCCTGGGGGGGATTCAAATGGAGTAAATCAGCAATATTTTCCCCTCTTGCAGCCAGAGAGATAACTTTAAGCGAGGCATTTGATCCCAGAATGCTCCAGTGGGGCTGCTCAGTGGCTAGCAGTGGAAGACGGAGGTTGTGCTCCAAGGTGTGGATATGTGTATAAAATATGAAGAAAAGCAATGCTGAAAGAAAGCATATGTGCTCAGCAGCCCTAAAGGTTGAAACATGACATCATGGGGTATTACATAGGAAACAGCCCTATTGCAAACGACTGGCAGGTCTTCTCTGACTAGAAAGGCTAACCCTCGCCCTGGGCAGTGAAGAATTTACCTCTTTCCTGCTTCCCATTCTTCCTCCATCTCTTCTTCTACTACTTTTCTCCATCTAACCACCACTGTCACTCTGCATTCATCCAGTTATTGGAGCTTCTTTTCTTCCCCCTAGCTTTCACCTGACATTTACGCACAGTCAGCTGACCCTGCACTGACCATTTCTGCAAGAGTTACACAGTATGGCAGTTGAAGCACAATATGCTTTGTGAGCAGTGAGTGCAGAAGACCTTTACAGAGGGATTTCCCACATTTATTCAAATAAAATGAGACAGTTGTATCTATTTTGATGAACCAAAAAAGCTTTGTTATCGGCCCTTTATCAGTTCTTCAGTGTTGGTTTGTCTGACAGTGGCACCCCTGGATATTTTTCATGGGGGTGGCCAGATGGGTTGACTGAAAACTTTGGAGTGGCCCACCAAAATCAACAAGCCATAAGTTAATTTCAGGAATTCGCTTTTGCTATTGTGGTATGCTGTATAGGCTAGCTAAAATATGTCAGTATAGGAATCGCATACTTTGTTTGTTTTTTTTACAATTAATGTTACTAATAATCTGATGTGCACAGACTAGTACTGGTACACTTTCCATTTTGGTTCCACAACTGTCCTGTTTTAATGTGTTATGTATCTATATGTGTTAGGCGATACATTGTTCTTCAGTTGGCTAGTTGTCTTTGCCTTAAAGAGACAAATGTACAGCTTTAATTTGAAGGGGTACATTGATTGAAGAAACAAAGCATTTACTGGGAACAAGCCTTCTCAAGTATAAGTATAAGGGAGAAACTTGGGTACCCGCAGAACCCTTTTTCATTCAGATGTCTTGAGGTGAGAGTTGAAAAATGGCCATGCCAGTTGTTCCCTCGCCACAATTTCGCCTAAATTTGGAGCATTAGTTAGCCCCCGATACCAACAAGCTATACTGACAATGGATGCTTTAGGTTGTCTAGCTTAAAAAAAATAGCGTGCAACAGCCTCTTAAGCCCTTTTTACACAGAGATTGTGCTTTAGTGCCACTATGAAGTCCCTTCTGTATGCTGCCTTTGCATTTTTACACAGAACCAAACAACAGCACTGTGTGATGTTAGACTGCATGCCGGCATCGTGGAAGCAGAAGAGGTGCGATGGGTGTGACATGTAACACAAGAGTGTAGGCTTCTAGTATGACATATAACAGATGAGTCGGCGACGCTTTATGAACAATAACAAATGCATTAAAATGGCAATAATAATAATCATTTATCATCTCTGTTTTATGGCAGTCGTTCTCGTCCTCTGTTGGGACGGTGAGGTGCTCCCAGATCGCATTTTCAGTAGTTGTCCTTCTTTGAGTTAGCTGCTAACTGCTATCAGCTACTTTTTAAATCTCCCATGGTGGGTCGCACGCATAACACTTTGTCAAAAAGTTACACCTGTCCCTTTTATATAGACCTCATTTCTGCGCTGTTCCTACCTCCGATGCCGACTTAAAGGCGAGATAACTCTGTCCTCCCATTCCACAATTGTATCTTTTACACACAGTAGAGGCATAATGGTGTGAAATTTCCGCCTCGAAAAGGCAGTGTGAAAGTGGCTTGGGGGGGTCACTACTATTATATGATAATAAATCTTAAGCATGACATTGCTTAATGTTGATTTACAGACTCACCACACACATCAGGTAGGAAGCCCTGATGATGGTTCATATAGCACCTGTGCATTATAAATTATATTAATGCGGCATTTTAGTGTCCCAAGTGCAATTCTAGCCTCAGGGCTTTCTATCCTGTCATAAAGTCAGAGATTGAAATGTTGAATAATGTCAAGTTGTATATTTGTGGCATAACAGTGGACATGCAGAAGATGCCAGCCTCTCCATCAGCCTTCAGAAGCCCATGTTCCTCACAGTGTCATCACTTTGAAGTACATGTCAACAACTTGAGTGCAACTTTTCCTCAAGAGCCAAACTCATTACACCCTTTAGCAAAGTGATGTTAAAATATCAAAATTGAAATGTTGACCGTGACAAAAAAAAAAAAAAAGTCACGGTCAACATTTTTTGAAAACTGCAAGAGGGGGAATATGTGTCAGTCAGCCTCCCAAACAGCCAACGCAATCTCCCCATGATTTCAAGCTGTTCCAGATACTAAAACATGTTTCAAGCTGTTTGCTCATTTTCAATTGTTAGAAATGCTAAACAGTACTGCTTGTTTTCTTAAACGGGGCTCTAAATTTTGTTTTGTTTAAAGATTTCTAGTAATTAAAAGTAGGTAAACATAATTAGATGTTTAGTGATTTTCTTGACTCTGTGTAAAGTGCCTCACTCATCACTGTCTTTGTTTGGGTCCTCCTCCTTCTCCACTCTTCTCTTTTTCCATTTAATTACAGTCTTAAACAGTTTGAGTTTGCAGAGATGGATCGAAACTCTGGCTTTCATGCTTTCAAGTATTGTGTCAACTCCAAACTGCTGCTAATTGCTAACACCTCTGACTTTTAAGTGCTGAATGAAGTTGTTTTGTCTCATTATGAAGTATGCACAATCCCAGAGTCAGAAACACACAAATCCTGGAAGCATGTGGTCCGACGCTAGCCTCTTCCTCCCACACAATGGCCTGGTGTCATTCAATATGATTAGAGACTGCAGGTCTGTGGTCTGGTAAACAATATTACCTCTCCTTATTGTCATTTTATCTCATCAGGCCACAGCAGATCCAAATCAATATCCTCAAATTGCTCAGCAGAGGGGAGGAAGCTGGAGGCAAAATAGGCCTTTGAGGAATGACGCTGGTCCCTTGGCCTTTTAGAAATCAGTCTTGCCTGGAGTTGATCATTTGTAGTGGAAATACAGGGCAGATTTGTAAATGTGCTCTACAAATTGATAACAGAACGTGTAATGTGTACATGCATTTAGCTGTTTGTGTCTGGGATCGTGTTTTACAATGTTTGGACAGGCTAAATGAAGGCCAATAGGAAGCATGTTGGCAGTGTGTTATTAAATGGGATTGGTTTGCTGCTGGGTTGCCAGATCAGAGATAGTGGAAATTAAGCATTAAGCTAATGTAGTGTCACAAAGCAAATTCATTTCATATCTAAAAATGCACTGTAGTTGCTAACCTGACAGCCAATATTACAATATCATTATACATTTTGGGGGAAAGAAAATCCCTTGGTCTTTCCAGCTTTCATCAAACAAATGACACACAGTAAGAAGAAAACATGAGCGAATAATATGCAAAACAGCACACATGAGTGGTCCAAGAGGAAATGAAACACTTAACCAAGCACTCTGGCTTAATCTCTTCTGCCTTATTATCAGCATAAAATGACACATTGGCTGTTAACGACAGAGTGAGGGAACATGCAGCTCTCCAACATCACTTTCATCATAAAACCCTCCACTGATATGTTTCATACATTTTTCCTTTTCTCTGTCTTGCACTGCATCTCTGTGGATCTTCAAGGGGCCGCTTTAACTGTACGCCTGATGAATCGGGTTAGCTCATGGAAAACCTGCGGCCCAAGTATAAATATTTGGCGTTTTGATTCCAGGGTAGTGTTTGGTGGTTACCCAAAACAGTGCAGACTTATGGAGGGAGTTAAAGGTAGGAGCCGAGGACTGAAATACACAGATTACACAGTTTGCCGTAACCATACCACCATGCTGCAGTGAAGACTTTCCACATTATCTTATATTACTACCGACATTGCAAATTAAAGTGATTGATTACATTTCAGCATAGTGTCTTTCTTAAAATATGCTCAGTATGTAAACATGCTTGAGTTTAAGAGTTGACAGGACTGTTTCCTGACGATATATTTGTCTGTTTTGACCCAGAGAAATATTATTTTAATGCTAAATTATTTTTGCTGCTTTGAACTTGCCTTTCATATCATAAGGCCTGTTTTTATGATGTAACTTAGCTAGTTAGCATACACTAATTAGGCATCAGTCTTCAAAAATAAACTTACAATCTAAAAACATATTTATATCTGCAAGCAAGAGAAGGGAACCAACGCTGGTACAACAGGGACACCGAGCTGTCACTGAGCAAGTCTAGTTAAGATTGATTGTTGTCATGATCAGGACATTATGTTTGGGGAAGGGTCCTGGTTACAAGAGCTCATTGTAGTTAAAGGAAACAAAGGTGGACTGTTGGTAGGAGTGAACACCTGTCTGAGGTGTCAAAGTCATACACAAATCCATCATAACAGCCTCTTTCTTATGACTTAGTTGCAGTGTGAGAACATAGAAGATTTTCTGTGCTTTGTCAAAAGGGCTGGATGGTTTGCTTCCAGAGGATAGCCTCCAATTATTATTAACTGATGCACTCCAAATTTAGAGTAAAAGCTTCCTGTTAATTAACTTGCCCACCTATGCTTTGATCTGTGATATGAACTGACCCACACACTATATATATGGGGTTTGAGTCCCATAGGCTACTCTTCTTTAGTGTAACAACAGAAATTATGTGCACAATTTAATTGTTTGTGACTGCCTTGTTGCTTCGATTTTGATCTTTAAACAGCAAATCCCAAACACTTCTCTTGCTCAGCTTCACAAGTTATTAGTAACACCATTATTTCGGTCCTCCTGGACCTTTATCAAGAGTGTTTAAAGTGTTCAGGATTTTCTGTTCAAAGAATCAAGTGATATTTTCCGACACACCTGCATCCGAGACAGTTGGATGTGTGAATATCTCTCTCTTTAAAACGAATTGCTTTGATTTTAATGGAAATTTTAATTTTTTTGACATGTTTGTTTTAGAGTTTACCGTTCTCCTTTGTTATGGTGGAACAGACACTGACGTTGGCTCTGTAATAGAAGTTTACGAGCAGAGTGGTGCTAGGTGATCCAAAATGTGACTTTACGTATGCCTCAAGTAGTTTTTAGCTGATACCATTTAAAGATTAGCCTGATGAGTCTAAACAGCTGTGGAATGCTACACAAGCTACTGAAAGTTGAAGTTGGTTTCCTTTGCATCTCATGAATAGGTTAAATTAATGAAAAAAGTAAACCCTTTTTCTGCGTTTAAACAGTTTTTGAAGAACATTGTACCTCATCCATGAGGTAGTCCTTGTTTTTTGATGGAAACCAGACCAATGGCATGACTAGTAATGATTGCAGGAAAGAAATAGTAAAGACAAGAAACAAGGTGACACTGTGGATAAAGACTATGGAGAAATATGTGACATGTTTCATCATAAACAGATGCCCATCATTTGAAAAAAGAGTAACAACATAAATTCTCATAAACTTACAGCTATAGTTTATTTGATCACTAGATAGTGAAAATGATTGTGTCAATATATTTGCATGTTGCCACGAAGAACTGGTAACCACGCCTCTCCTTGTTCTGGTCCTTGTGTTGCGTTCAATATCAGATTTAAACGTGGTATTTCTAAAGAGTTCCTATTGGGAGCAAAGCCAAAGTGCAGGAGTACTCATACAACATGCAGAGAATATAATCCATCACAGTCTGATATTTGTCTTAGATAAACCAGAATACTGATTGATAGCACAGAACTGAATCAACCACAGTCTTACCTAGTGAAAAGTAGGACATGTAAGTCAGTGAAAGATGTTCACAGTGACACTGTGTGATGAACTTTACGGTTCTGTGTCAAAAATTGATTCATATTTGTAGTTTTTCCAAAATAAAACCCCCCACTCTACCCTAGCAGCTTATCGTGGATGCCAATTCTATTAATTGGACTCTGTTGTCAGGAAGATGTCTTATTCAGGATTCTCAAAGGCTAGCAGTCGCTGTGAGCAAACTGGGTCTTGTAACCAGGGATGAAGACAGTAGTTTCCAGGGCAACAACCACAAGGGACTGCTCGACTGACGACAGAGTTTCAGATGTACAGTACAGCGGAGGATCCTGGTTCAGTCCTATAAATCACTACCCTTTCAATGCCTCGCTCCACACTCCGGAATATGTTTGCCGTGTTGTCTTACTGTTGGCTTTTTCATGTCTTGTTTTTGGTCTCAATTGGGCCTGACAGGATTTTGACTTTGTCTGCAATCAGTAACATGCAGGAAGTGCTCATTTTTATACATATGTGTTATCTTGATTCTGTTCAAGCTTCGGATTTTCATGTAGTCTGACAACTCAGTCTGTTAACTGAGATAAAACCACTGCTGTGGTCTGAGGTTCAGTTCCTCTCAGAGCACAGTGATCTGTCTCTTTAGCTACATTGTCAAGAAAACACACCGCTAATTTTCTCATCTTCTAACCTCTTATTGTGCACTATTTTAGACTTGGCCAAGGTGTTGATCGCTGCAGTTGGGTTTGACCTTTGAAGCTACTGACTGAGAGAATTTGCTAAAATACTTCAATTTTGCTATCAGTAGGAAATGAATCACAGTCGAGCATCTGCCAGCATCCCCAGCTACCTCAAAGCTACTCATTTCACCCTCTAAATCTTTCTCTGTGCTGTTCTCTCCTTTAGAGCGCCCACTTGGCAATGATCGACACTCTGATGATGGCGTACACGGTGGAGATGGTGAGCGTCGAGAAGGTGATGGCCTGCATTCGTCAGTATTCATCCAGCGACCCTGAGGTGGAAACACCTTATGACACAGAGGACGCAGTGACCACCTGGATCAACAAGGTGGGTAATGGTATATCTTTTTAAAATAACAGATTTACTGTCACTACAAGGACAGATTGTAAGATGCTAGCCGTTGGGGTTGTGTCACATCATAAACTTTGAGCAGGCTGGTGCTGAACAAGTTACTGTAGATACCCTCGCTCAGGGGCATTTCATCAATGTTGGGCTCATACAGCTTGACCTCTGAAATTCCACAGTGCACAGCAAGATATTACACTCAAAAACACTGACCCAAATACCATCAAGTCTGTTACATGTGCACCCTGAGGTCGTACCATATGACGTGTACAGGTGAACTTGCAGCACATGAGCAAACATCCTCCTGGGTGTAATAATTGTCAAATTCTTCACTTCTTTCGCTGCTTTTATAACCTTTTAACAGAGTGCTATTCATACGAGGACGGCCATGTGTTAACGTGACTCACTGTATGTGCAAGAGAAATTCAGGGAACAAGAATATGGTGACGTCACGTGACATTTTTGTGCTTTTTCCTTTCGATGATGGTATGATTTAACATTATCTACATCTTGCATGCAGTTAAGGATCACATGTATAAGGTGGCTGTTCTCATTAGCTATGACATAAGGCATCTTTTCTTTTTGACTCCTCTGAACTCTAAAGCTAAAACACACATTCTTGTTTCAACTGACAAGGGGTAGTACAGATAATAATGTGTAAAGGTTGCTGTTAAGCTGTGTTTTGTTTCTGTATTCTTATGTTCTTTCCATGAACAGCAATCAGGGTAATAGAGCGTGCCAGGGCTGACGTCAAAACCCGGAAGTTTAGCATCACGCTGGTTCCCGGAAGAGAAAGTGAATGGGATTTTTGCATTGCATTTTGGATTATGTCAGAAAATAAGCTCTGTGGCTAACACAAGTTTATGATACTTACAGGTTTTGTTCAGCGAGATAATCTTCACATATGAACACCTTTCATACCGCATTTGAAGCTTAAATGCGATCGCCAGAAGTAAAAAGCTAATGTTAGGCTTTAACGGACTACATGACTACTCCACGGTCGCATGACTCTTGACGTCACCGCCACTAAGCTTTCAACTGATTTCACCCGCTTTATTTTAAAAACATTTTATAATGGGGAAATCGGACTGTTTAAGCTAAATAAGAAGCTGTAATTGCGGACTGCCAGCACTCTTGCCTGTTCGGGGGTGATGACGTTTACTGTCCACGACAGGGTTTGTAGTCGTATTGAGCAACTTGTTAGCAACCGCCTTTTTTAAGACACGTAAAAGCTTCAAAATTCACAAGTAGAGTATTTACTGATGTGTTTTATGTCGTAGAACAAAACCTGAAACTCGCTTAAGCTTTTGTTAACCACAGACCTTATTTGAGGCATTTTACCAAAATCCCATTCAAAAAACGTATTGACTTTTAGACGAGAGAACCGGAAGTGCTAAAAGCGCTAACAGAGTTCCAGGTTTACTGGCACACTCTATTACAACCAGTTAATGTCCACTGAAACACAGACAGATTATTTTGGTGTAGCAGCTCTGTTCACCCAAACACGCAAACCTGAAGTGATGCTGCAAATGTATGTGATCAAACTACATCATTTTTATAGCCAACTGACAAGCCTACAGGTGGTGAATGCTGTTTGGGGCCATCCATCATTTTAATGTGCAAAGCACATTCTTTCATGCATTTAATATTTGGATTTAGTCCAAGTTTTATATACTGTACATAAAGTGCTTTAGGAGCTACAAGAAAACAAATGCAAACGACCCTTTAAAAATGATCTGTAAAATGCATTACTACAGTAGGTATTATACAAGTATTATTACATGTTACACATCAGTAAAATGTGGCCTAATACCCTTTGAACCGACATGCACTGTGTACATGAGACTCATTACATTATGAAGTAAGTGGTTGGCTCCATGGCCTGCCTGTACAGATGGCTGCGGCTCCTCCATACAGTGCTACAGGGCCCAGTCTGTTTACATTCTTCTAGTGGGAACATTGGGCTGCCGCCAGCTCTGAGCTTCACACACATACACAAACGTACACACACAAACGTACACACACAATAGCTAACAGGTGTGGTCATGGAGTCCTACTGGTCGGACATATGGCTCTCTGTTGGAGTCCCTTTGTGTTCCAAAGGTCCAAAAATTCACCAGATTAAAGAAAGCTGATTTCTGCTTTAACTGGAGCCGTATACATTTAAGCAGACATACTGTAAGTTGTCCAAAGTGTAGGCTTGAGTGAGATTAGATTAGATTCAACTCAACTGGACTTCATTCTGATTAAATTGATTCAGTAAATCCGAAAACTCCTACGATGTATGCCTTTAAACACAGATTCTATCATGGTTCCTTATGGAAGAGACAGTAAATTGACACATAACACAAAAGCACAATTAGCTAGTTTTATTTAAATTAAAATGCTCATGATAAAAATGTGATAAGGAACTTTATTATTACTCTTTATACGACATATATTATATAATAATATATATTATATTATATTAAATGTTACTCATTGTGAATTTGAATCTTGTCTTCTCTCTTTCAGGTAAACGAGTATCTGAAAGAGGTCATTTCTCAGGAACAGAGGAAAAGGGAGACGCAGAGTGCCGAGCCTGCTGGGAGTCCTCGGGTGGGTGTTTTTTTTCCTTCCCTTCCTCTCTCCCAACACTTCACTAACTACACTTCAACATACAGATGTCGCCAGTTTGATGGACAGTTTCAACTAAGCTAAGTGAAATCATTGGTGCCACTTAATGGACTTACCACAGCATTCTCCTTTTGACTGACAGATATTTGTCCCAGACCTCTGTGTCACTGTAATATCTGAGGCCAGTTTCCTCGAGAAGATCTTAAGCCCTTAACACCCAGCTACCATCAAAGAAAATCTCACTCACATATGTCCGAGTTTTAGACGTAAGCTCAGTCTGTATTTGTTAAATGAGAAAAGGAGACATCTTCAAATTGATGACAAGTTTATCTGACGTGGCGACAGTACGAGCTTCATTTGTGCCCTAACCAGCAGATTAGTGCTCTCGGGTCTCATTAGGCCAGCAGTCAGTTAGTGCGAGGTCATCCATGTGGGGTTAGGGAGAAGTCCTGCCCTCAGTCCAAATCTGTTATATAACTGTGTATGTGTGTGTGTGTGTGTGTGTGTGTGTGTGTGTGTGTGTGTGTGTGGTATGTATTTGAGTAACTAGACAAATCTGTATTTGGATTCTGTAGTTTGACGCTGCATTTCCAATAAATTATTCACATATACACTGATTAATATGTTCGCTCACTTAGGAATTTAAATCTCACAAAATAGTAGGGGGGCAAGAAAATATTGATACACCTTTATATCATGATGTTATGTTTTAAATTAATAGTTTACATGTTAAGATTAGTAGCAGTGGTTCATTTTGTTTTGTTTAAACCCCTGATGGCTAGATCCTTAAGTGTTGTAATTTATCTTTAGTGTAGTATATCGCCTTGCTTACAGTATCACACTATATTGCAGTATATTTAATCATAATTGTATTGTCACAGGTATTGATTCTTGCCGATACACAGCCCTGCAAAAAACCACATTAAGGGCTTGTCTTCACCAAAGCGGGTTTTTTTTCTGAGGCCAGTGTATTTTTTCAATCCTTAGCAATGGGAGTGCTGCATATTTACGGTGCCCTACAAACGCTGGCAATATGATGAGGCCCTGACCATGAATGCTGCACTTCTCACTGTCGCTTTGGCAGTCACAGTGTAGGAGGGACAAATACCGCAAAGACAAACCGTCTCATCTTACACATACAAGTGCTGAACAACAAAAACAGCTATGGGGGAGAAATATGTCACTACACTGTATATATCTTATATATCCTCTCTTGAACCAACACAAACTGGTGGGTCAGTCTTCTCTCGCTGCATGCTATAGTCTTCCCCTCATCCAAAGCAAGTACTCTATCTTGTGCCGACATGTTTACTTCCACAGATATTCTGTATCATAGCAGCCAGAGCGTTCCAGCTGCAAAAAAGGTGCTCCTTCAGAGAGCTCTCAAACGCTCCCAGCTGGGCATCTATAGCAAAAAAGCTTTGGTGGACACTGGGCCTAAACCTTTTTATCACTGATTATAAATTTCAGTCAGGTCCATGTCTGTGTGTCAGTACCATGGATGTATAAAGAGAACTGGATATGGTGTTTGAAGCGGAGCCCCCTACATTCCAATGAAAGTTGCTCAGTGGCACGGAAAGCCAAAAAAAGATTGATTTCTGTATCTTCTGCATTGTGGGGCCCATAGAGCAACTTCTGGTTTAGCCCTCTGCTAACTTGAGTGGGGATAAAAGTATGATTTAATCTGCACTTCTAGACTTTTGAAACGTTATTAACCGATTGGATCAAATACCTATCGTGAAACATGTCATTTTGTGGGGGTTGTGATGCTCAAAACAATATATCCACTGACTTACAGGCATCTCTTTTACAATGTAAGTCTATGGGGAAAAGTATTTTTAGGCCCCATGGCATAACGTGACAGATCTGGACGTTTGACCACTATGTAAAAATGGTTTCAAAGCCCAGCACTGTTCCTGGGTGCTTGGTCAGTGCTACATTAGGTATTATGGTCTGGCAGTGAGGGTCAGGGTTGGCATAGCATTCACTAATTATCACCCCGACACAGCAGAGAGATGATCAGACAAGAGGAGGGAGAGGGGGGGAGCAGGTGGATGATGTCACACTGATGTCTCATCCTTCATGCTTCTGCTTCTCACCTCTGTATCATTTATTATGCACCACCAGCAGTTTTCAAACAGAAACGTAACCTTTGTGGTTTCTGTATGATGCAGTGGGTTTTTAGCAAGTTTCAGTGATCCCTGAAAGTCATGAACCCCCTCAACACATTTTAGATAACCCTGAGAAAATTCAGTTCACACTCATCAGCAGCCGTTCAGTCTCCGCTCTCTTTTATTATTCATTTCCTTTTTTTACATTTCAATTTCACCATGCCCTTGATCTCTACTCTACTCCTACGCTCAAGACTCTGTCTCCTCAATCATCAGATCTTTTCTCACCCCTTCCCCAGGGTCATGCCTCCTCTCCTAGCTTCCTCTCTGTCACAGTTTATGCCAGGCAACAAACTGTGACACAGCCAGTGATGCTGCTTTGCAGGAATGTTTAGAGAGTTAGAAAGACTACCTAAGGAAAATATTGAAACCCTGTCCCTTTTGTTTTCGTCTGTAGGGAGTTGACATGAAGCATTGCACTGTGTGTGTGTGTGGTTCTTTTCCCAGTCCCAGGGCTGTGCAGACTTCCACCATGTTTGATGCTGATCTGACCAGTCAGTGTGCAGACGCAGCACACAGCATGCCTCAGCTATCCTTCATGAGCACACACACTTTTAACTGGTGAAGTTGCATCAAAAATAAGTGACCAATCATTTCATCTACATTTTTGCATGCTTGTTGAACAAGAAAACTCTTTCCAAAACGGAAAAACTCGAGTTAAGTCAGAGTCTCTTTGCAGCATAGTCACCCTGTCATTGAGTGTCTCACATGTGGAGCCATGCCTGCTCATGATGTTAGTGCCAACACATCAGTTTGTTTGGCCCCCCAAGCGTGAGTGTTGGCCCTTCAGTAACATCATCCCTAACCTCAGGGAGGCTCACGCGGATTGGTGTGTGTGTGTGTGTGTGTGTGTGTGTGTGTGTGTTTGAGGGAGTGTGTGTCCTCATGATGACTGTCTCTCTCTGTTGCTCATGGCTACATTGTTCTAGTCTGAACTGTGATGAAAGTCACAGTCATTAGATGATGTAGTTGTACACTTTCCGATAAAGTACTCTCAAACTCTTAACCAGCTTTGTATCATAACCATGTGTACAGTATGGGGTAAACTTCCCTCTTCCCATCTTGCCAGCAGCCAGCTGCTTATCTACCAGCTCAAATAACCAGCCGGCCGTCATATTGCTTTCTGTGTTAAAACGGACAAGCTCACATCACCGTCACCTATCAGTGGAAGCGTTTATTGGTCCGGTGTGGCACAGTGCTTCTGGAAGTTGTAGGTTTTCTACCTCTTGAGCAAAAGCCTCTTTCCTCTGTTTTCTCTGGTCAGGTATAGCACCAATTTCAAAATTATTTCTGTCTTTCTACTGCAGCCCAGTTCTCTAAAAAGATGATCTTTCTAGCAGTGAAATACCCCTTTAAATACTTTTTTTGAATATCAGAAAGAACAGTGTTGTTCATTGCATTGTACATGTGAAATTTGAGCCAAATGAATACTTGGTGAAATATCGGCCTTTTCTAAAACCACTCTCTGCATATTGTTTACAGGACAGTTTTTAAACTTTAATTTGTGTCTACCTTAGTGGTCTCGCTGCCTCAGACAGGACACGTTGCATAACAACTGCTTGCTGTGTTGGCAGACGCAAGGCAGGCACAGTCAGCGTTTTGGGTATTCAAATGTAATAATGACTCTGCTTCCATCCAAGTGTTTTTTGTCTTCTGCCTTTCAGTGTCTCAGTTTATATACATGTAGATATTCTACATATGTGTATCAGTCATAAAATGGCTATTATGACCATAAATTTTACTGGGTGGTCATAAAACCACAAGGCTGTTGTCTGACTCTCTCTGTCCTTCCTCTGCCTCTGCAATCAGGCCAGAAATATATGTCTTCTGTTGCCAAACTAACAATAAGCTGTGTTGTTTTATGAGAGAAAGAAACCACTCATTTTATTTGCCTTTCACTGAGACACAACAAAGCCTGAGCATTAATGTCCTAATTGTGCACACACACACACAATCACGTAAGTTGATTGGCCCGAAATGAGGCAAGGAAATGAGGGTCTCATTTACATCAGTCAATCAGAACAAGGTGACAAAGAGAGGAATTTGTCTGTAATTTGCATTAGGGTATGGGGGGCGCAAAATGATTTAAACTGCACTAACGTGCAAAAAAAAAAAATTGTGCACCACTGTTTCCCTTTTGTTTGTTTTTTTGCAGACGTCTAGCCACTCTGTCTATCCTTCCTCTATCCCTCCATCATTCCCCACCTCCCCAAATCTCCCCCCTTCTGTCTTTGCGGTATGACTGCAGTGTGAGTCACACAGGCAGCCTCTGTCTCAGTCAGACAGAGAGAGACACGTACCCTCCTAGGACAACCCTTAGAGCTCACCGGGGCAACAGTGATTTTATTTTAACCTACTGTACCATACCCAGGGGTGAGGGTGGGTGGAGGGTAGTAGGAGGGAGGTGTGTGGGGGGTGGGTGATTGCAAAGGCAGCGTCAGGACAGAGAAGTGAGGGCTAATCCTTTTAAGTTGCAAACGCTGAGCCGCAGCTCAGCCGGACATGTCTGGCTTCAGAGGATGAACTTTGATGGGGAAGAGGGAGAGTTGCAGGATGATTGAAGTGGAGATGGACGGAGTGTATGTGTGTTGTGCGTTTGTGTGCGTGTGTTTTTGTGTGTGTGTGTGCCTTTCTGTAAGGAGATGATGGACGAAGGCCTTACCTCTCCCCAGGGGTTTGATTGGTGGCTATAACAGATTTTAAACTCTGTTTGACCCTGCTTAGCCCACAGTCTTAGATCATCACTTTAGATGCAGACAGTCTTGATCTCCTCCATCATATTCTCAAACTAACCGGGGCAGCAAGGCTTCGATTTGCGTATTCTGAATACCCTGTCATTGAAAGTTCACATTGACCCCTATCTGTGGGCATTAGTAGCCATTTGCATCATCACAGCAGCCTTTATCAAAACCCCAGGCTCACCTCCTGCTCGTATACAGAATTTCAATGACAGTCAGAGAAGCCCAAAGTTCATCATAACCCAAAGATCGATCTCCCCTGCTCTGTCTCATGCCATGCTCCTATCCTGCCAACCAAATGTTCAGCTTGCATTGACTTTATGAGGTCATGTATTGGAAGGCAGAGGGCAGACTTTATTTCTCCCTCTCTGCCTTGAATGACCTTTTGCAATGTTCATTGAATTCCAGTGCACGACAGCTAATGGTTTCTTTAAGTTAGGGATCTTGGTCTTGTTTTCAAGACATGTATTAGTATAACCAAATTTGCGAGATTCAACAAATATCCAGGAACCTGCATCCTTGTGTTTGATAAATACATGGAATCATGACAATGTAAATGACAAAAAATATCTGCTAAAATACGTAGCACAATAAAGAAAGGAGCTCACATATACTTCAAGAGAATAATGCCGGACATAGAAAATATACACTACAGCATCACATCCAGAGTCACAATGATGGAGCAATATCAGGTTTAAAGGCAGTCCATTCACTGGCAAACAGATACAACTGATTACCTAATATGTTGTTTATTAGATTACATCATGTTTTCTCCTCTGATGGCATCAGGCTCTCGCTGTTGACTAAAATTACCATTCAGAGAGCTGTGACGGCAATCAAATCAGGAGAATCCGAGAAAGCTGCAACTGATCTTTTTATCCTCTCGCTGTCTGTATTATTTATTTGGGGGGGCTTCAGTACAAAGCGGCTGTACTTTCTCACGAGTCATGGCTCGCCCTTTGAAGCTGAGCACTTGCCAGCCACTTTGAGTGGCACTCACATTCGGTTCTTTGATGCTTCGAGGTAGTGTGGGAATTAGCTATTAACTGAGGCAAGCCTCCACTCTTTTGGAATCAGCTTACATTGTCAGTGGATAGCTGACAGTTTGGCTACATTTATGCAGTGGGATTGTTATTTGGTTTCTTTTAGCTACTATGGGTATTTAGCGGATGCTCTTCTCTTTAGCAACAGTACAATACAGTTCCTGATTTTGGAGGTGCCATACGGTGTCCCTTAATTCTAAGATTCATGTCAGCAATTTAAACTCATGAAATTCTCAGTGAAGACTTCCACACATCAGCAGTGAGCTCAGAGGAAATTTGGGACACTTAAAAGACTCCCAATTAGGAAGTGTGTCTTTAAAGACAGTAAAGAAGGATGCATGCCTGTTATTATAGATTGCCTACAGTGTGCTACATGTAATACAGCTTACTTGCAGGTCTAATGATCCATGTTCTTGAAATGTTTCATATGGAGCATAGCGTTAGTTCAGGCAGGCCACGGTGTTAAGCTCAGCTCACATCCCAGCTACAACAGTTGATCCCAAACAGCCCGATCAGCTGATTGCTGATAGATCACATTATTACTTTCTACGCAACCAATTGGCAAATTTCATTCAGGGCACCTTATTTAAACTGTTCAGGCCTGCCTACTGTTGCTGCTTCTCTGCAAACCGCTTTGCAACCTGCCCCCACCCCAGCTTCTCCTTTTCATGCTGTGACTTATCAATGTCATTTCTGTTTGTCACTGATGCTGCTCTGTTCTGTTCCTGGGGGCATCTTTGCTGCTGCTCTCCCTGCCTTAGGCTTTCCATGTAGGCACATGGAAGGGCAGGGAGGTGTGCTCTCTTTGCCTCAGGCTTTCCACATAGGCACGCAGAAGGGCTGAGGGGTGGGCTCTTCCTGCCTTAGGCTTTCGATGTAGGCGCATGGAAGGGCAGAGAGGTGTGCTCTCTTTGCCTCAGGCTTTCCTCACATGTGCATGGAGGGCAGTGAGGTTTGCTCTCTCTGGCGTCAGCTTTCCACGCAGGCGTGGGAAGGGTGGAGAGGCCTGCTCTCTCTGCCTTTGGCTTTCCACATAGGCACATGGAGGGGCAGAGAGGTCCCAGAACAGAGCCATACCACCAAATATCAAATTGCAATGGAAATAAAGTTTTCTTTGACTAAAGTGGTCCTAACTGAACTGTTGTTGTTCACTATTTAGTTGCAGTGCCATTTTATTCAAGAGACACTGTGACTATGAAGTAACCCATATATGCCGTGGCCATAACTAAACTCTAATTCTGCAGACATATGAGTATCAAAAGCCTGAGATACACACACAGAACTTAACACCGCATTACAATGAACACAATTTCAGGGTTGTTTGGGTTGTGTGGGCCGCTTTTCGTGCACTCTCAACAAAACACAGGTTCTCTCCCTTTGATCTCGCTGCTGTCATGTCTTTCCTTGTATTACTAATCGCATTACGAACTAATCTCACTAACAGGTATTTCCTCGTTGTTGTCTTTTTTCTTTTGCTGTGCTGCTGCAGTCTCCAACCAAGTGGTACATGAAGCTTGTGCCCGTAAGTCTAATCAGCGCTGTGCTCTTTCATCTATGTATCCATAGTGACCGTCTCCGCTCCGTCCTGCCTCTCTCTGCCTTTTTTGCCATCATTTTTTTTGTTTTACATGTGTGCACATCAACCTGTGACTCCATTGTTATATAAACACAGCTTTTCTTTTGGTTAATGAGTGTTCCCTTGTGCTGCGTCCATGTGATTGACTGTACAGGAAAAAACTTTGAAAAGAAATTATGATATGTTACATGTGTATTTATAGAGTGTGAATTGCGTCATAAATCAGTTCTCCTTTATTCTCTAGAGTCTTAATTAACTGCAGTTTAGTGTAAGGTTGCATTTACTGAAACCTGTGGGATACAGACATTAGGAGCATGAGTGTTGGAGTTGAGACACTTCCTGTATTTGCTAATGTGAAGGTCCTTGTCAGTGGAGCTAGACACCCTAGGGGAATCACTGAAGAGGTCTCAAGGGATTAATCAAAAAGAAAAAAGATTATTTTTTATTAAAATTTGAGTTCAGAGATGGGATGTCTCGGAGCATTTGGCACGAAATTGCTTCATAGTCCCTGTGCCAGCTGCTCACACTGTAGACCCTCTTGTAACATTGTCCCTCTCAGCCTCAAACATTGTGTGTGTTGTAGTGGAAAGTCATGCCATTGGGGTGCACGCACAGTTACTGTACATGAAAAACTGAAGTTGAATTGAAAATGCTGAACATGTTGAGAATAATTATCCGTTATCACACCATTAGGACTAACAAAATAATCAGTGAGTCACTGCAGTTGTATTTGTGCAGTGCTGATATTTACCATGGTGGGTTTTTATTCCCTCTCAGTGGGCCCGCTACGACTATTCCCTCTCAACAATTGTAACATTTTACTACACTCGTTGTAAGGCTCCACAAACATTCAATCACCTTCATACATGAGTAAATTTAATGAAGGCTCAGAATGTGTTTTAGAGTGACAATAAAGATACAGCTGTCGTGATGGTTGCACCATTATGCATGGCTAATTTTGCAGCTGTGATTAATGATTGGATAAAGAAACAGGAAGTGTACTGTGGATGAAGGTAGGTTACTGTTGCACAATGCAGTTCTCGCTTAGTTAGTTAGTTAGAAGGCCAGCATATAATCAAGGGCCGTACAGGAAAAATGTAGTTGTTAGTGGTCCACTGAAATTGCTAGCTAACACCACAAGCATTGATGGCAGAACATAATTCCTGTGACAGTCACAAGATATCGCTTTTTGTCATGCAACCAGTCTAGTTCTAGTAACCAATGCTAACCGGACAGATGCTTGCTAGGCAGACACAGCTTGATACAGTAGCGAGTAGTGTATTAAATGTAGGCGAGATTGCGGAAAAATTTAATGCATGCATTTCATGTCACATTCAGGGACCGCACAAATTGTTTCTGAGGGCCACCATTGGCCCGAAACCCGCACTTTGTGCAGCTATGGTTTATATATTCGTGTTCTATGTTATACAGGCTCGCTACAGGAAGGAGCAGGCCTCGACCCAGTCGGTTCCCTGGATCCCCCCAGTGGACAACCTGCTGAAAGACAGCACGGATGGCTCGGCCCTGGGTGCTCTGCTGCACTTCTACTGTCCTCAGCTGCTGCCGTTGGACGGTAAGGAGCTTACAGTTAGTGTGGGCTGTTTTGTGTTTGTGTGTGTGTTGGTTTGGGACAGGACATCCTGCAATGTAGCTGAAGGTGACCGTAATACAGTATATCAGCAGTTTAAGAGCTCTGTCGACCGAACCAAATAAAAAATGAAAAATGCTTCCAACCTTTTTTTATAAGTTTCTTTCCAGTGTCACCAAAATAAACATTTGTTTTTAGGACATTCAAACCTGAGCACAGTGATTCTCTCTTTTTATATACATCAGAGATCAGTCGCAAACAGAAGATGTATTATAATCACATCAATTTGATAATGAAGTGTGTTGTCAGTGGGCCAAACAAACACCCCCCCACACCCCCCCCCCCACACACACATACAATGCATATACACACACACAAACATTTAATGCAACTGAGAACATCACAGGGACAAAAGATCAATCACTCAACACTGTTTACCCTTTAGATACATTAACGCACAGCTCCACCCACAGGTTGATGACATGCAGCTCGCTGTCATGATTAGTCTGTCATTCACAAACCACTGGTCTCTAACACCTCAGCAGTTACTTGCTAACACCCTCAGCACTGTTCTTAAGACACGTCACCCATCTCAGTGCTCTGAAAACCACCGAGGTGTGCGTCAAAGTAGAACCCCTTAAATCATCAAATTCAGACTGACGTTACACTGACACATGATGGCTCCCTCTGCCCTGCCAGATGTCTGTCTGAAGGAGAACATGACGCTGGCTGATCGGCTGTACAACCTGCAGCTCATACAGGACTTCTGCAAAGACAACCTGAACAGCTGCTGCCACTTCAGCTTGGAGGACATGCTCTACGCCTCGTCCACCATCAAGGTACGGCTCAAACCTGGCTACGTTCAACACCAAGGGTGGGAGGTCCAATTCCAAAATGAGATCTATTTTAAAGTCTTTTACATGGATCGGTTTTTATGATCGTTTTAAAGACTTTCTGTTCTTTCCGGTCAAAAATATGCTACATCTGACGGAATAGAAATCTCTGGAGTGACTTGATGCTTGTATTGTGATACTGATCCTGTTTGGTTGGTTTCTAAAGCTTCTCTTTGGAAAACCACTTCTCCACCGCTTTGAAATCGCTTTTACAGTTAGTGTGCAATCGTCATTACAGTCTTGGACAAATATCTGTCAGAATGTAAACTGCTGAACTACTGACTTGTTGAAACTGAGCCTTTACGATATTGCAAATGTGTGTGTGCCAGCAGAAAGAAGAAATGCCAATTGTAGTTAGTGGAAAAACCACCATCTGAGAAAAGAGGGACCTCCTCTGAAATGGCTGTTAACATAAAATCCAAGCAAGTGGTTAATGTCAGACTGTAGTTTGCACATTTGCAAAATTACAGGCAAATCAAAATGTGGAGTTATACTTAAGTTAATGGTTGTTTCCATAAACGGACACAAATCCCGTACGTGTAAATTCATTCATGAGCTTGTCGACAAAACAGATTAGAAAAGCATATGGTGCGGTATCCAGTGAGAAAGGGCTAAATGAAACAGGAGAAATGGGCAGCTCTGTAGGCCAGTGTGGTGAGTCATGCTGTGGAAAAACCATTCAATCCAAACTATCTGTCTTCACCAACCACAAGCCTGGAGAGCTGCGCCGCTCTCTGAGCATGTCTGCATGTGTTTCTTTCATTCTTTCCTCACACACAATTTCCTTGTCGTTCTTTATTAATTTCCTTCTTTAATTTCCTCTTTCTTTTTTCTTTCATTATTTCTTTCCTCATTTCCATCGTTAACATGTTCAGTCATCCATTCCCCACTTTTCTTTCTGTCTTTTTTGTTCCTTTTGTGTTTCAGTCTGATTTTCTGTGAGTTTTCTAATTTTCTCCCGTCGTTCTTTGTCTCCTTCGATCAATCATTGTCTTTCTTTCACTGACTCACTTCTTTTCACTCTCTTATTTGCAGCTTGCTTTGCATTTCAGTTAGGAGAGGCACATGAATAAAGTAAATTGTTTAAATTTGATTACAGGTGTATAGAATAATGGATATTGTGGCAACTACCATCAATGAAAAAGCCGCTAAGAGGCTGAGTAGGCTCATAACTGTGACTTGTTCAAAGAAATCCATGCCAAATTCTGGCTCCTACAGATGTGATGATTAACATTCAACAAAAAGACTTTGGACTCTACAGGGAGATTTGTAATCAAGGGGTGTCTACTGTACCCTGAGCAACAGCAAGATAAATCCCCCCGTGGAGTCCAGACACTGGTGGTGGTGTAGGCTGGTGGCCGGTGATTCTCCAGAGGCTGATGAGGGTGATGAGGCTGATGACTCTGCGATAGCTAAACAATGATTAGGAGGTGGAAAGTGTGCACATCTGCAGCATGAATGTATTAGAGGGGAAAAGAGAATCATATTTAAAAAGACAGCAGCATGATGATAGGCTAACAATGAAGGTGTGTCACCGTGCTATTGGTTAAATGTGATTAGCTGATTGAACAGCTGATATCTCAATTGACAGCCCCAGACAATGACGGCAAATAACGCGAGTAAGCATGTCTTTGAAGAGAGAATGGCAGACCGTATGAGAAATAAATGACAAGCCTAAGCACTCAAAAGTAGAATCTTCCTGACTGAACTTTTGTTAGAGCTTCATTTTCTCTAACACCAGTGTCACCACTGTGTGTGTGTGTGTGTGTGTGTGTGTGTGTGTGTGTGGTTCAAGGTTATCTGCTACTAATGTGAGATTATTGATTGTAATTTCTTTGTATATATATAAATGTATGATGCTGCTGGAGTGCGCCAGATAGAATCAGCTTGGAAAACTGTGACAGTAAACTCGCTCCCTGCCCTACTTTCCTTTCCTCTACAATAAAAACATATATAGGACCTGAGATCAACCAAAGTCTGGTAAAACAAGCATGAATAGCTGCAAGCTGCGTGCCAAATTTCAGCCTCCTAGAGGGCAAAAAGTGTGGCCACCAAAGGGTGGGGATATTTTTGTGGACTGACCAACCAACTGACAGAGCGAGCTAGAGAGCTGCTGGTCGCAGCTAAGGAGGCAATATTAGTCAGGAAGCTTTAATGTTTTTATTATGATGGACAGAGATGACACAATGCATGATTACTGCTGTTCTTTCATGAAATACACAACCTGATTTTGGTACTCCTCCATGTCATACTGTTTTACTTGGTCAGGGCCACCACTGCTTGTTAAACGCTCTTATTCTTGTCCCTCCTCTTGCTTAAATCCAGTGTTGTAGGATTTATGGGAAGCAAGGTCTCAAGTTTGAGAAACACATGCTACATTTATACATTGTGTGGGCGTGCATGACTAATATTATATTTATGTAAAAGATCAGTGTTTGCTCTAAAAATATTGTTCTAGTTGCGATCATAAATGTGTTTTTGTCGGCAGAAAACCTTTTCATCAAACGGCCACAATTCCCACAACTTCCCAAAACGGCGACTCTCACTACTCGGCCACACAAAAGGCACAATTTGTCTGGTGGTTTTTGTGTGACTTTCCCCTCCGTGCTTTGTGTTTCTGTTTGTCCCCGACGCGTCCGTCTCTGTTTTGCCTGAGAGCTGCATAAGCAGTATAAAAGGTTGATGTGTCTGGATGACTTTGACTCTGCCGCAGCGTGTCCTCTGACGGAGAGCTGTTGTTCTCAGCACTGACTGAGCACAGGTCACTGAGAGGACAAACATCAGCGGACTGTTTGAACTGACTTAACATCAGCTCTCAAGCCACCGTGAACTTAAAAACAGGTTGTTTATAGTGCAGTTGTAGCTGTGTTTCCAGCCTGCTGTTGAGAGCATTTTTATACACACTAGATTAAATGCATTGGTCGGCTGAGTTGAATTAATTACATGGACTTTCTGGACACTGATGTAAGACTTTTGTAATAGTAATGGAAATATTCTTTAAATATAAAATGCAATTGGTTCTTCATATTCTGTGCTTCTATTTCAAGCCAACAGGGAGAAAAGAAGAAGAAAATTTGAATTAATTCTCTTATGAAAATAAAGCCCTTGTGAGATGGATAAGGTGATGGATAAAGTGCAGCTCACACACATCTAAACACACAGCATCACAAACCAGCCAGTCACACTATTTTGCTGACACCAATTTCACCGAGATAACTTTAAAATAAAATTAAAAAAACAGCGGGGGCAGAGCTGTTGCCTGAGAGCAGCGGTGCAGCCAGAACTGCGTACAGAACCAGTTAGATTCACTAACCTTGACCCAGTTTCCAAGCAGTCACACCCTCAGAGGCTGTACGCCGTGGCCCGTCATACTAATGGAGACCTTATTATAGAGATTGAGCCGAGACATTAGCGGGGAGGGGGGAGGCGAGAGAGGTGTTGATGTGGAAGAAAATGGAAACAGGAGAGAAGGGAACAAGGGAGAGCAATAACACTTACACCAGTGGAGAGTCTGAAACGGTTAGAGAGGAGATGGATGGAACGGAGCGGGCGGGGGCAGTCTTTCAGGAAGTTGAGGATGTGTTTCGACAGAGGTGCGAATGTGACAAATAAACATGAGCTGGAAGTGTTCATGTGCTAATCCTTCCATCAGATGTGATTAAGATCTGATGTTTTCCATTCTTATCCATTGATTAATTAATGAAATGTCTTTTCTAAAGTCTAATTATAAGTTTTCTGGGCCTACAATGACATATTCAGATGTATTGTTGTGTTCAACCAACACTATGAAAACCAAATATAGACTGTAGACTGTAGCTGGTGCGGGTTAGACACTCTAATAGACATTATCAGTCATCCAGAGAAATCAGATATGTGCAGAGATTTGGAATCGAAGCCTCACAGCCTGAACATTTGACGGCTGAGCGAGTGTGCGTCCTCATGCCTGCACGCTTACACACACGCCAGCCTGTGTGGCATCTCCGTGTCAGATTCCATGTGCTTCTTTGTGGCTGAATATGTAGAGCACTGCACATCAATTCACCAGAGTTAAGAGCCCCCTTCTCTCTCAAGATACCACAAGGCTCGCAGTGAAAGCCTCCATAAAAACAACATTTTGAATGTTTGGTGGAAACAAAATCAGTCCACATTATCCACAGAATTATCCACAGTATGTCTTTATGAGACAATAGACTAGCCTGCAGCACCCAACCCCCCAAAACCATAAAATGCACACATTACTCAGGACCCTTTTCTTTCCTAATGGACACCAGGCTAGTAAATCACGCCAGCCCACTCCCATTTACTGGCTCTTCATTTAATTAATTCACAGCACATCTAAATTACCATCTGTGGATCCAAGACGGAGAAATGAAATTCACCAGCTTTGGGCTTTTGCCAGCGTTTTGCTTCTTCTTTAACCAGGAGGTTTATAGAGGCAGACGTGCTGAGGTTGCCCCAAGGAAGGCAATTAACACACTTACTGTAATACATAAGCTGCCTCTTCAACTTGGCTTTAAGTGTGTGGATCATGTGCAGTGTGACTGTTAGATATCAGTAATTAGGATGTACAGTGTGGTACACTGCATGGTATCAGCAGAAAAAGTGGCACACAGAATTACTTTTACTTTAGAGGTTGGAGGTTGTAGCTGGGAATGGCGTCACACCTGAGTCGATCATGTTCCAGTGCAACCAGTTGGAAAACCAAGATGTTGTTAGCAATAGCCAGGTTAGCCATTGTTAGCAGTACCAGTTGATACCAGCGCATTACGCTGTTTTTTACACATAGCAACATGTTCAGAGATAAAAGTTGGACAAAATTTTGTGTATGACTGTTTTAATGACACACAAGTAAGAAGGAAGTGCTAATAAACACTATATTACTGCAGCTTTCACTACTGTTGATGCGCAGAGCAGCCATTTTAGATTTTGAGGTCTTGGTCGGTCAAGTTCCTTTGACTCTCCAAGTCGGAAATCCAACGTCAGGGGTGTTCAGGTTAAAATTTCCAACTGAGAACTCGGAAGTTCGGATTTTCTGGTGCACCATTACAAACCAGCTAAGTAAAAAATGTTTGAAGCTATTGCCCCTTTCAAACACAGACTGGTTTATCTGTTTGATTTATAGATATTATATTAATTAGCATTTGGGTCTTTAGGTCAGTGGTTCCCAACTGGTCCAGCCACAGGGTCCAGATTTCTCCTTAGTCATTAGTTCAGGGTCCACACAGTTTAATACATTCAGCGTCATACTTAGATCTGGCCATGTCATGGAGTTAGTTTGCCAGTCTGTCAAGTAGCTGTCCGTTATTTACTCATTCTCTTGCAGGAAACGGACACTTCAGAATAAAAACTCTGTGAGTCACTTGTGGTCCATTCAGAGTGGACCCACAACCCATTTTTGGGCCGCAACCCAGTAGGTTGAGAACCACTGCTTTAGTTGACGGACTGATTTGCAGTGCACTGTGATAAGCCTCAGTTTCTAGACCACCAGCAGATAAAGAGTGCAAGGATTTAAGTAATAATCATTAATTTTTGCAGTGAAGCTATAAGCATTGACACTTTCAGAAATGTGTGCATGGAAGTTCAGTCTTCTTTGGATGTTTTTTCCTACTTTAAAAAGGTTTCTCTGCAGGCCGCCGATAAAGTTGGCGCTAAGTCAGGGGAGCGGGTTTTCCAAATTGAGTCTGACTGTCTGGCTGCAGGACCTAGATCCTTTAATCAACCCTCAGGCCCGATGACTGTTGACATTAATGCCCAGTAAACACCCAGTGTGTGTCTAAGCTTTGTGTCTTGCTGAGTTGGATCAATTTCTGAGGGTGTTTATGTGCATCTTTATGCATGCAAACCTTAAATATTGATGATGCATTAATACCGTTCATGTGTGCATGTGTAGCACTGTTTGTGCCCATCCCTGTACAGTGGATTAGCTCCCTCATCCCTCCACCCCTCATAACCCCGAGCTGTCTTCCAGTAATCACCAATCAGGTTCCTGTTTTCATCCTGAGAGTGACACACACTGACACTCAAATCTCTAAACAAGACTGCTTTGGCAACGCTGCAGACTTGGCAGAGGTAGCAATGCCAGTCAACAGGGAGATAGGCGTAGCGGTGGTTGGTTGTTTGGGGCTCTGTGTGAGTGTGTGACTGCTGACTGGTGGTATTACGCGAGAGCACTCACACCTGGTGTGTCAGTAGTAGTCAGACAGGCAGATGGGAAGAGAGAAGTCAGGTTGGGCTTTTGCCACCAATCCCGGCTGGGCGGACGACAGGAGGTCTTTGTCTCTCTCTGTGTTTCTTTATTTCTTTCTGTCCTTTTTGTTCCCTTCATGGCTGTTTTTTCTTCTGTTCGTCTTAAGCCATTGAGGAATGCTTCCCAAGCTGAACACACCTAAAGGTAACCTGCATTTTAGTATTTGACCAGCTGTCTGTTAAAGAGTTATTTTACCCCAGAGATATTAGAAAGGTAAATGTAACTCAAATCAAAGGTAGAGGAGAAAAGAGAAAAAATGGAATTGAAAGATGAGAATCTAGCTGTAACCAACAACTGCTCAGTTTGCACATTAAGATGATAATTCAATATTTCTCTGCTTTACTTTGATTAGTTTGGTAGCCATGTGCACTACAGCTTCTCACACCTACATTCTGTCACAGCGACACACCTTTTTACACATTTCCTGCTTTCCTTTCTGCCATGTGAGAAAACAAAAAGGAGCCCCCCACCCCCAAAAAAAAACTGCTAAAATGCTGCAGTAACACCCGAGGGAGACCACTGCTACTGGTGTTAATTGCCTCTGCCCCTCCTGCTGTGCTTCTGGGCAGCAGTTGAGGGGCCCGTGGGGTGTATGCGTGATGTGTGTGTGTGTTTACTGGTGGGTGCTCGGCAGAATGAAATGTTGCTGATGAGGTAAATCAGGTATCTTTAGAGCTGAGCCATGCAGCATTGTCTTTGTCTGGAGACCACGGACCGAGGGTGGGGAGGGGGCGTGTTTCCTCAAGGTCATCCCCGCTTCACTGCACTCGTTTTGCATATCGTGTGCACGTGTGCATATGTGAGTGAATGCCGGCATGTTCGCGGCAAAAGACGCCCAGTTTGGCATGAGAATTGATTAAATATTGATTATTGAAATATTTTTAAGTGGAAAAAAATGGCCTGAATTGAGTTTATTTTACAATTTAAATGAATAAATAAATAAATAATAAGAAGAAGAATGATAATAATGATCATCTTTATTGTCCACAAATATGGAAATGGAACTTTTTGTGAATGATTTTGGTTGCTGCAGCAGCTTTAGTGTCATCCAGAGGGCAATTTTATGAATTCTTTAAAAAGTGGATCAACAGCATCAGCACATCACCTTGTTTTTGAGTGGAGGAATTCAACTCATTCTTTGCTTTGTTTCAAGATGACGCTTATTTAAAATGTCCTTCACAAGTTTTTTATTTTATTCATGGTGTCACACACCTTTGTTCACTAAAAAAATGCAGTGTTTTGACTGAATGTGAGACTGAATGGACTTTTCTAGTGTTGACAATGAGGGCAACAACAAAATCAGGTTGCACCATGTGGTGTTTTTAGTAATGTCTGTTAAAGGCTACATATTTCACCTAGCTCTGGTATAATGGTTTTTCTTGGTCCATACATTTTTCCTTTGTTGTAAGGTAAAAAAACAAACAGTGGGTTTGGGAAAATACTGAGGGAAATGACTTTGTAAAATGGACATTCTGCAGCGCAATGTCCTCAAGCAGTTTGACCTCCCACTGTATGTTGACCTGATTCAGACATGGACACGAGTGGGCACAGCAGAAGCAAAGATCACTCCAACATTTCTTGCCCGATTCCAATTCAGGTTGGCTGGTGGATTACACGCTGGTGATTGAGAGCAGAAAAAAATAGCTGACCTCTATTTTATAAATTAGGTTAATGCCTTAATCACTCCTCTACTACGGCAGGTACTGTTGACATTATTAGCAAAGTGGAAGATCTATTACATGAAAAGCCATGATGTTGGTTATATTATCTTAGCGTGACTCTGAATAAGTCAGGAAAGCTATGTTTTAAATTTTACTTAAAGGTCTCAGATTTTTGGAAAATGCCTTACTAAAAAAGGATGATAAATATAGATCCCTCATAAATTACTCCACTGTAGGTACTGTAGGAACTCTGAAACATCTTTCCCTTAAGAGGATACTCTATGAAATGGAGCAAGATTGGTGAATTATTTATTATGCAGACTGAGAGATAGAAGTAATGCTCATCATCTGAGGTTCCCTGTGAGGTTTAACAGAGACACCTACTGGAGAAATGGGTAAAATGCAATCACATGTCCATCAATATTGAGGGTAAAGTGACCACAGGACACTTACAAAAATGTGTGCACTGTAACAGAAATTGTGCTGAGTGATTATGTGTTATTTAATCTCATCTTTTTCGACTGTGTCCTCAGAATAACTACCTGGTGTTTATGGCAGAGCTGTTCTGGTGGTTTGAGGTGGTCAAGCCGTCTTTTGTGAAGCCCAGAATGCTGGACAACGAAGGCACAGGCAAGTCTTCAATCCTCATTATCTCATGAAATATCATTTGAAGAACATCTTCAAAGTGAGGCCATTTCTCTCTCGGAGCAACACAGAGAGACTGATGCACGCACATGGCTAGACTATTTTAACACTTTGCTTCCTGTCTACTGAGGAATACAATGAATCAGCTACAGTTAATTCAAAATTCTGCTGCACGACACAAGACTAAAAGGAGAGCCCACATTATGCCTATTTTAAAGGCTTTACACTGGTTACCTTTTAGTTTTTGTGTTGATTTTATTTATTTTATTACAGTAGTTTATAAGGCACTACATGGCCATGCACCAGACTACCTCTCACAAATGCTCTTTGGTTGGGTGCCCAGTAGCTCAGTGGGTAGAGCGGGCATCCCATGTGCAGAGCAATGTCCTTGCCCCAGCAGCTGCAGGTTAGGTTCCAACCTGCGGCAAAAGAAATACTCTTTGGTTCATGAAGGCCCCTAGCATCCTCTGGTTCTTCTCTTTTAGCTGTTCCACAAAGCAGTACAAAAATATTTCGCCATGATGCTTTCAGCCATTACACTCCAAGGTGCTGGAACAGCCTTCCAGAGGAGCTGAAAATAAGGATAGTTTTTTAAAAAAAAAAAATAAAGAAAAAAACCCAGCTATTTAGTCTGGCTTTTATGTAATGTTCCATAATTTTGTAGTGTTACTATTCTGAAATTATCATTAATTTTTATTTTACACTATTTTGTTTCCATCACAATTTTATTGCTGATCATTAGGTTTTTTTTAATGTATCAACATTTTCCCTTATTTAACATCCTAAGTTTTGTCATTCAGTTGTACAGCACTTTGAAGTGCACTTGTTTGTTTGAAAGATACAATACGTTTGCTTGACTGATGATTGATTGACGTCTTAAATTCAGACCTTATGATAGCATTGGGAGTAGCAATAGCAACCATAGTGTCATGTGAACAGGGATTTGTAGCCGTAGAGGTACCTGTAAGTGTATTTTATCTGAAACTCATGCAAAGCGAAGCGGTTTTATTTTGCTGTACATTGTGAAAGCACAGTTTAATCATTTGTCTCTGTTGTCTCACCTTAGAGCCCTCATCATTGTTGAAGAATATGCCACTCATCCCCATCTCCAAGGCAACCAAGAGGAGCTTCATGGAAAGACCCCCAAGTCCTGAAAGACCCAGGTTAGCTAGTCCAAATCATGATATTCAATGTGAAACTCTGTAATCTATCAAAAGTGCATGAGGAAGGCTATTTACTTGAGTGTAGCTGCGTGTTGGTTGGCAGCCAACAGGTATGAAATTATGATTTATTAAGCCAAATAAGATCAGCTCATACAGCAAAATCCTTACCTGGACAAACTAAAGATAAAAAAGGACAATAAAAAATATGTATATATTATAGTGTATAACATGTCTGTTTTTTTCTCTCTCTCATCCTGTAGTTTGCCTTTACGACCCCAGCCTCGAAACTCAGGTGATTATTATTTATTTATTTACCTTTTTTGTTGTTGTTTAATCAGAATTGCATAATTAAAATTAAAACTTGTGTTTTAATTCTTACTTTGCTTACTCATGTCATCCAGGAGAGATCAAGAGGTCAACTTCAATGTCCTTTGTCGATGGCAACCTCGGCACCTGGCCTAAAGAGAAAAGGTTTGTAATATTACTGACCTGTTTGTGTGCTGCTCATTTAAAATATCCAGTCCCGAAGAGAATTAATGATCCCATGGGGATAAGGAAATACGTGTTGCGATGTTGCCAAACTAGACTCTTTCCTCAAATAACCTTGTAGAATTTAGAAATCGAAACACAAAACAAGTATCTGAAGATTTAATTCTGTTTCCTTTTTGTTTTCCTGTTAAGGTCTGGGCCTTATGGAGTGTCCTTTGACATCCCCTTTGACAAAGAGGACTCTACTTCTATGAGTCTTTCCTCTACACGTGGCATGGTCAGATCCGTCAGCACTGATGATGGTTCTGGTTTCAAGGTCCACCACCTGCCCCGTGGAATGAAGCGTAACCTGTCCTTCCAGCCAGTGAATGGTCAGAGTGTCGGTATTGAGGAGGAGGGCTGCCCAGACAGCCTGGCAGGTGTGGAGCCCACTAGGCGAGCGTTCCCCAATGGACATGGCAATGTCATAGCAACAACTCCCTCCATGGAGGAAGCCCTTCAGATAATCCACAGCCCAAACAGGCCCCCACTGGAGGGGATCAACAATGGTTTCTTCCTGCACTCTCAGGGCCACGGGGCAAGTGTAAGTGTCTTGGAGCCAGTGTCAGAGTCGGACTCCAAAGGTCCTCTGAGCACCACAGACACCACCGAAGTGGACACTGGCATCCATATTCGTACAGAGGACATGCTGGATGAGGATTCCTCTCTGAAAGACTGCTCTGTGAACATGGACTTGGATATGGACACACCAAGCCCCTGCCCGAGCAATCAAAGCAAATCCCCCTCAGGAGTGAGGATGACCAGCTTTGCAGAACAGAAGAAGAAGAAGCATTCTCCATCATTGCCAGACTCAGGGAGGTGCAGCAGCAGCTCCCTCAAGACCACTCCTGAGGGCTCTGACTTTGGCCTCCCATTATCTGTCTCCTGGGCCCCGACCCCTGAGCACAGCCCCATCCATCAACAAACCACACCTACTCTCACTGCTCAAGCATCGCCCACACCTGTACAACTTCCACCCAACGACCCAGCTCAGGTTATGGCTACGGAGATGGTGCAGCTGAGGATGAGGTTGGAGGAGAAGCGCAAAGCCATCGAAGCACAGAAGAAGAAAGTGGAGGCTGCTTTTACAAGGCATCGGCAAAAGATGGGTCACTCTGCGTTTCTCAACGTGGTGAAGAGAAAAGGAGATGGGGCTGCCAGCGGAGAAGAAGGAGGCAAGATTGAGGGAGAAGGCAAGGCAGCAAGTCCCACCTTCAAATTTGGGAGGAGCAAGGCAGACACACCTGATGGGGCAGAGCAAAGCAGCACAGCCTCCTGTTGGACAAAATCACCTGGTGCAGGAGAGGAAGGTGGTCAAAGCCATGCTCAGCTCACCGAGGTAGACCTCACTGAGTATACACGTTCTATTGAGAAACTCAACCATTCGTTAGCTTTCCTCCAGACTGAGATGCAGCGACTCGCTCAGCAGCAGGAAGTCATCATGGCCATGAGGGAGCAACAACATCAGCAGGCGTGGGTAATCCCTCCTCCACATACAAACCCATCACCACAAAAACACAGTCGAGCCGTTACTCGATCCTCAGGACCCTCTTCTCCTGCTGACTCCCCTCGTTCCACCCACCGCTCTCCAACCAGCATCAAACGCAAATCTGCCTCTTTTCACTCACGTAATCCTCGCACCGCTCGACCCAGCGAGCTAAAGCTGGCACCTTATAATCGAGTCCTAACTGCCCCGCAATCTGTCGACAGCATCCCCAGGCTACGGCGATTTTCTCCCTGCCAGCCCTTGGCAAGTTCCTTTGTTTACTTGGGGGAGAAACCAGCAACCGCCAACCCAGACACAGTAGCCTCAGATGGAGATAAAAACAAGGAGACGGCGTCACTCCTCTCCCCAGAGAGGGAGATTGCCAGTATATTTGTAGCCAACTCACCGCCCAGCTCGCCCAAAAGGGAACAAACAGAAGCAGATTCTGTTCAGAAGCCAGTTGCAGAGCTGAAACCTACCATAGAGTCAACGTTTCCTGAAGTGCTTGCCCACCCTGTGGTAGAGACCTTCACCGTGACACCTACAGAGATCCCTCCCCTACCAGACGCCTCAAGCCAAGGCAAGACCAGTTTGATTGAGGTTCCTCTGTCAGTCGTGAAGCCACTGGAGGATCTGACACTCGATGATAGTTCGGAGATGCAGCAGGGTGATGAGGAAGGCCCGGATCACGATCAGAAGATGTGTCGGGGTTTCTTCTTCAAGGTAGGCAGTTGATTCAAAGAACCGGTCTATATTTTCTAGCACTTTCTCTTCTAATGATAAATAAAAATTGGATTAGCACAGAGCCCAATGTGTAATGTACAAAAATACTGTCGTTCAAGAGAGTTGAATGAAACTTTACCAGTCAATGTTTTGTGAGGTTAGGTGAGGTGGGATACGATACGATGCGATGCGATGCGATGCGATGCGACATGATACGGCAAAGTACGATACGATACAAGATGATACGATACGATGCAAGATCATACAAAATAAGATATACTGTCCCTAATGAGGAATTGGTTCTGGACTCTGTACTGGAACCAAAGGGCGGAGTCAACAAGTAAGACCAAAGAACCAGCAGCATAATTCATAAAAATCTCAGCATCTAGGTTGCAGCCACGCAGCTCCACTTTAAGATTCTGGGGGAAAAAAGGCAATTACATTTGAACCTAGGGCAGCCATGTTTGTTTTCATCAAGAAACACAAGATGATGAATGGTTCAAGAAACATGTTAGCTAAGAAAAGCATCATCTTCCCATTTATAGGTTGTAAGATGGCTTGCTAGCTGCAGTCTGGGGCTTCGATGTAGGTCATAAAACTGGGGCTGTTGTGAATAATTCAGGCACAGCTGTGGAGATGTGGGGTTGAAGAAGGGTTGAGTAGATGGTGGATGTGAGGGTGGTTGCTGGGGGATGAGCAAAGGATGTTGAAATAAAACTCCGGTTGAAACCAATTTGTACGGAAATTAGCAGCCTGGTGTGCCTGTGTCGGAAACAACATGGTTCAGCAATGCAAAGAATATGGATAAAAACAGAATAATAACATAAAATTGCATGAAAAGTATTTAATTGTGTAGGATACAGAGCAATTTAGCCTTTCTGACCCACAAATCTGCTCATTTGTTGCCTCTGCCAGCCTTTTCACAATCTCATTTAATTACACAAAGGAGGGTTGACCTTTCACAGTAACAGCTCAGATTCTTTAAAATATGTAATTCATCATATCGGAGTAGATGAATAAAAAGACTTAAAGAGTATCACACAGTAATCTGTGTCAGAGCCATGGAAGGTCAGCCTTGATTAATAAACAGCAGCTCCAAAACAGTACAGTATAATATTTTCTAAATGTTACTGGGTCTTCCACTCTGTGTGAGGTGACTGACTGTGTCTCCTACGTGACCCCAGGCGGACGGAAAGGCCGAGGAGAACATGGCTCAGAAGAGGGCTGCGCTGCTGGAGAAGAGGATGAGGAGGGAGAAGGAGAGCCAGCAGAGGAAGATGCAGCAGGAGGCTGAGTTGGAGCAGAAGAAGGAGGAAGCTCGGTATGTTGACACATCATGCAATTAAAAGAGCAGAACAATTACATTTCTAATATCACACCCCACCCCACGGTGTTTCTCTGCCCTGACTCTGTTCTGTCTGTTCAGACTGAAAGCAGAGGAGGAGCGCATCAGGAAGGAGGAGGACAAGGCCAGGAGGGAGTTCATCAAGCAGGAGTATCTCAGGAGGAAGCAGCTGAAACTGATGGAGGACATGGACACTGTCATTAAACCTCGACCGGGCGGCGGGGCCAAGCAGAGGCGGGGCCGTCCCAAGTCCATCCATCGCGACAGCATGGACTCCCCCAAAACCCCTGTCAGAGCCGCCACAGGTAACCATGGTAACCCCACTCATGGTCATCCCATCTGTCGCATCTGTGTCCTGCTGCCACTTTGCTTTGTGCCACTTTAGAGTGCCTTAGTCACATTTTATCACACTTTAAACAAGTTATTCTTGTTTAAATAATAAGATTAAAGCTTAACTGGATTAACTGTGATATCTTTTTTATTGGCGATGTTTTTGAGCCCAAAACAATACAGTAGAACTTCAAATTAAAGGTTTGAACATGATGATATAGTGTAGGAGCAATGCAGCACTCTGTGTTTTTGTATGTCGGTTAAATTAAGCATTATATAATGTGTGTTAATACAGATATATGCATGTTATTATAGGGTGTGTCCATGTGAATTTCGTGTGTCGGCCTATTACTTGATGTGAAAGGTTATTTTCAATCATAACACTGAGGTTGCATTGCTCTGTGACAGGGTTGGCACAAAGCACAGTGTTGTTGTTATCCATTGTGTCGGTGTAACTGTGTCGTGCTGTGCCACATCTCTCGTCTCACATCCAGGTTCACGCCAACGTGTCTTTTCAGTCTCCAGCTTGTCCCTCGCCTCCCTCAACCTGGGAGACAGCGACAGCGTTCACTCTGAGAAGAGATCGCCAAGGTGAGATGTTTTTTACAAGTCTATAGCTGCTGGTTTAACATGGAATGAAAGAAAGGGTGTTATTTTGGTGTAGCGTTTTGATTTTAACTGGGACTTCTCAAAAGATTTCATACTTTTGGGGAATATGATTAGTAAAATATGGTAAGTGTAAAAACCTCCATGCATTCATGCCAGTTAATCATTTGCTGTATGATCAAATATAAAACATAGACTCGTCATCCTGCTAAAGTCATTTAACCTGGTTCACTTGCTTTTAGAATTACAGTCAGCAAGCCACTGTAGAGGATCATATAAATCCATGCATAATATGTAGAGTAAATGCAGACTGAATTATGCAGAGCAGAAACTGATGCTGCAATAATCTCTTTAGGCTCAATTCTCAAGTCTGTGCATAAATGTAACAGCAGGTGTTTTTGCCTTAACAGCTGGTGGAAAACTCCTTCAGGGTGTAGTCAGATCTGAATTTGACTGGACATATATAATGTTATAACAATGCCAAAACCTGAAAATATCTGAGAAACTCTGACTATGGACTGTTGAACTGTTCTTCATGTGCAGTAATGGTGATATTTTCTGACCTTTTTTCAAAGCCAAGCTCTAAAGACTAACTCCGGTTTACAGGTCTAACATTTCTCCTGTATTCTTCTACCTTCCATCTTTTACTACTTTCTCTCCTGCTGTTTCACACACGTCAGAAGTGCTAGTTTAGCCTCTGGCGGTCTCTTCTACTTTCTGAGCTCTCCTAAACTGAGAAGGAGAAGGTTAGTTCCTGCTTGGCAGTTCCACCTTCAGGCGCTTCATGCTGCCCCGCGTCCAATCCTGCACTGAGACCCTGTCACCACACCGGGTTTTATGAGGGATTGATAAAGCACTTAAAAGAAAAGCATCATATTTCCTTATGATGAACTTCATAAGATGAACCTCACCACCGAAAAACAATCTCTTTCTTTCCACTTAACTCTCTGCTGTGCCCTCCTCACCAAGTTACACTCCTGCTCTGGCTTTTTCACACCTGATACATGTCAATTTGTTTTAGTTTTTATCACTACATCTCAATCCAGTTCTGTTGAACACACCCTGCATAAAACATCCATCTTATCAAGTCATTTAACCCAGAAAATGTCTTAAAATCTGCTCGTAAGATTTAAGATATCAGTTCATGAAACGTGAATATCCAAATGAGACTTTAATATCCAATGGAAGATCAAGCCTTTTTGAGAAATTGAAGCTAAAATGACTTGTTAATGTGGGCAGTTTACACTCATAAAAAAAGCACAAGCACATTTGAGTTTGGCTTTATTTGCTCTTACTGTACCCTGCTTGTGGATTTTCACATACTACAGAGGCAGGATAGTGTGTTTTATAACTGCATTTTGCAGTGGAATTAGCTGTATTCACTCTGTATATATGGAAATCACTTGCTTACATAGGTGGGGACACATTGTGCAGTTGCAGTCCAGAAAAAAGAGCAAGTAAATGCCAAGTGCTGCACAAAGAGGTCAATCAATACCTCCTTTATTGACTTTGATGCACCAGACTGCTCACACCGCTGCACACACTGCCTGTGCTTGCAAGCTTTGCTACTTTACTAGTTACTGTAAGGATGTACAACAACCAAACCAAGCCCAAACTCAAACAGCACACTGAAATAGTGCACACAGTTTCATCCTCAGTGAAGGATAAATCTGTACAAACATGATGTAGACAGGGTGGGAAAGTGACACCAGCCAACAGCCTCACACTGCTGTTGTGTAATGGAGATGGCACTGTGTTTCAAAGTATTTAGCTGGCTTTTATCATAGTACAGTAGTTTCCTGCCCTGCCTACGGTGTAATCTGCTGAGTGTACAGGAGCAGCGCCCGTGCAGAAAGGTGACCTAATACTCTGCGTGTTTGTGTGTGTGTGTGTGTGTTCCAGGCCAGATTCTGCAGATGGCTTCCTGTCCCCGAGTCGCTCCAGCAGCAGAAATGGAGAGAAGGACTGGGAAAATGGCTCCACGACGTCCTCTGTTACATCTAACACAGAGTACACTGGTAGGAGAGCTTCATCGTAACAGTTATCAACACAGTGATCAATGTCTGGATCTTGTGTAATGTCTGCACCGTGTTTTTTTTTTTTTTTTGTCTTTTTAATATTGTAATGTGTTTTTGTTCAAACGTCCCCCTTGTCTCACTGTAGGGTCTCTTGGTAGGGTACCTTAGTAGATGGAAAATGTAAATTAAAGGTAAAATTCACCACCTTTGATGTTGATGTCCAATCGGTGTTGATGGTAAATGTAATCAACTGAAGCAATAAATTCCTCAATGGATGCTAGATTGAGTGAGAAAGCGGCATTCTCCTGACCGGGAGCCATGCTGGCAGTGCCTACATGTACCAGGATGCATTGAGCGAAGAGCTTTTGACATCTAAACAAAACTCGAATATAGCAAAAAACATATCAAAATATAGTGTCAGGTGACGAAATACTCATTCAATGGTCATCTGCCCTCTTTGCCTGCTGGTCTTGTTTGCCTTTTTATCTTTGGGATCCTGAAGAAGGTCTCCAACACACCTCTGTCCAAGTAAAAGCAAAGCCTTCATGCAGTCACTTTCACTAGTAATTCACACACAGGCTCTGTCGGGGCTCTTCCAGCATCAGTGACAGCATCCAACAAATACTGCCCACACTGATATTCATTGCGGCCAAATGATTCAGTTTCTGTTGGCATTGGGGAGCAAATTGAGCACAGGCACCACTGGTCAGTTTTTTTTTCATGGCAGCTCAGGTTCTGGATAAAATACAGCAAACTATCCAAGTAAATTTATCCTCATAATGTGTCCTTGTCTATAACATCCTTTGCACTCAAATTTTGGGATGCCATTTTTGCTGCTGGTAACAAGCAATACAAGCAAAGAGAACAAGTGGCATCTAGAGCGCCCCCTGGCTACCCAGAGGTGGAAGATCAGTTCTTCCTTGCCTCCGACTATAGCCCCTTTTACACTGCCAGATTTTCCGCGAATGTTGGGCCGTTTTGCCGGCAAGCTGCGAGTGTTTAGACACACAGAGCCAGATTGGTGAGTTGATCCGAGGTGCCCAATTTTCCGCCTCGTAGGGTAGTCATATTGGTGGAACCCTTTTAGTTTAAACAGACCGAGGCGGCCTTCCGCAACGGGAGGGGCTGTTGATGACTTGTGGGAGGAGCTGTTGATGACGCCGCACATGCAAGCCACTGGCAGTGGATAAACAGGAAACAGCTGATAGCAGGAATTAGTGAGCAGCTAGTAGCAAGAGGGACAGACACTGTAAAGATGAGCAACTGGGGAGACAAGGCATTGTGCGCCCTTCTTGTCCTCGCAAATGAAGAGGCCATTAATCGTCAAGTGACGGGGACGGTGAAGAACGGGCCGACTTATGAGAGAATCGCCGAAGGACTAACTAGCCGTGGCTACACGTTTTGTTACTTGCTCATGCCCCACATTGCCCCGAAAAAGGTGCATTCTGTATAAACAAAAGTAGGTAGGTGGCATTTTGCTGCACTCTCCGATTTTGTTTTTATACTGCCAATGCTGAAAGAAGACTGATTGGGCTTTCATGCAAATTTGCACAATTCCTGTTTAAAAAGGGCTTACGGCACTGTCACGTTAGATGATAGTGCTGGATGCAGGAAGAACATATTTTGCAGCTACAAACTCTGATTTCTCAGTCATTACAGCACAAACTAAGGAATTTATTGCTTCACTCAACTACATTTACCATCAACACTGCCTGGACATCCACATAAAATTAGGGCTAATTTCCCCTTTAAATAAATAATCTGTGTGATCACATTTTTAAACACTGCATCCATAGCTCAAAATCCATTGTCCCTACACACAGTACCACATGGATGTGCCACCAATAGAAATCTTCATACATGATTTATCAAAAGAAAGATTAAAAATAGGGAGGGGGAGTCTTTTCTCTGACATAGCTGGAGGAGTTGCCATGACAACAGTCCCATCCCAATGTTGCCTCTTCTCTGTTCTCATTCAGGACCAAAGCTATACAAGGAGCCCAGTGCCAAATCTAACAAGCACATCATCCAGAACGCTCTGGCCCACTGCTGCCTCGCAGGCAAGGTTAATGAGGGCCAGAAGAACAAGATCCTGGAGGTAACGGCACAGAGCTTTTAATGTGTTGTTTTATATACTCTGAAGGGTCGGGGTGTCCTGGTGGCTGTGCTGATGACGCACACCACATGCTTTCAACATTGTGGATTAAAATCTGACGCAGGACCTTTGTCTCTCTTCCTATTTTTGAGTTAAATATCACCAAAACTTTTGCCCTCCTGTAGCACATGTGATCTTCAAACTTCAATCTCCTCCATTTAACAGGAAATGGAGAAATCCGGCGCCAACAACTTCTTGGTTTTGTTCCGAGACGCCGGCTGCCAGTTCCGCTCCCTCTACACCTACTGCCCCGAGACGGAGGAGATCAACAAGCTGACGGGCATCGGCCCCAAGAGCATCACGCGCAAGATGATCGACGGCCTCTACAAGTACAACTCAGACAAGAAGCAGTTCAGCCAGATACCAGCCAAGACCATGTCGGCCAACGTGGATGCAGTGACGATCCACAGCCATCTGTGGCAAACCAAGAAGCCAGCCACCCCTAAAAAAGTAGTGCCTGCCCAGTCCTAATGGAACTTGATACCCCCAATCCCTCCTCCCATCCCCCCTCAAACAGAACATACTAACTTCAATTTGCACTTCACTGTACATATCCATGAAGATTCAAGCACCTGCAATGCCAGTTAGATGAATGCATATGTGTCTTTTTTTATGTTTGTTCGTTTTTGTCCCCCTCATTGCATTCCCGTCCGTGTTTCTCCTCCCAACTCTGGACTGGACATGACAGGATTCAAAGATTATGAACAACTGGAATGTATGCCACTGTTGAAGAATGATGTAAATGCTTATCACCCCGTGTTTTTAAGAGATTGTCACGTTTGAGTCGAATCATGAAGGCATGTGTGTGAGCGTTATTTTGTTTCCTATGTGCCAAACGTCAAAAAAAAAGACAGTATGAATGCTAGGACATTTTACTGAAGCACTGAATGTTTTTAATTCATGTACAGATTGATTTCTGTTTGCATTATCCTGTTGAGGCGTGGCCTTATGCGCGTTTTGTTTCAGTGTGTGAGTGCAATGAGGTGATTGTAAAAAAAAGAACGAAAAAACAAAAGCGTATACAGAGGCTTTTTTTGTATTTGGAAGAACACTTTTTTCTTCATCTCTGTGGGTACAACAGTTTGTATATTAAGGTACGTAAAACTTACAAAGGGCCAAAAAAAAAACGAATTGCATACAGCTAGCATTAGCCACACAGGATGTGTGTGATCAGCTCAACAAAGCAAAGCGGTTTCAGCTTTTTCCAGAACCCCTTTTTTCGAGAAAGTGATTTTAAAGAATGCAGGACGTTACTGTAGATCACTGGTTCTCAGCCTGTGGGTCGGGACACCTGCAGACGACTTGAGCTATAATGCGTGACGTGTAAAAATATATTTCTAATATACAAGTATGCTGTCATGTTTGTAACTGTTGTGTTCAGTTCCTTTCTTTCATGATATACAGAAGTAGCTTCAACCTCAAGACGAACTCCAAGAAGAAAAATTGACTGAAAGTGAAAATAAAAGATCATCTCGCTGCTGGTTTACAGCAGATTTGTGAACAAATTGAACAGCTCAGTGTTATTTTATCCTTATTTTTAATGCTGCCTTTGAACCATGTAGGATTTTTCCAGTATAAAATAATAATGTGATTACACTCTCACCCGCTGGTATCAGGAATATGACAAGGACATGACACCTAGGAGCTATTTCTCTTTATATAAATATCAGGAATTAAAATTAAATAAATCATTGTGTTCTTCAGATTCACACTGAGCTTACTCATCTTCAAAAAAGTTATTATACTCTAAGGCACTTTTGGTAAAAGCATCCACCAAACACCAAATCTAGTAAACAGTGTGTATACAAAGTTTAGATCGCTGATTAGTTAAAAATAAAATGCTCTGTTATTTAAAAGAGAAAAAAGGCCAGTCATACATCACAGCAAGTCTCGCCAGATATATTAAAATGGCCACTGTTATTATGGTTGTGTCAGTTTCAACACATCTGTTGCTCTTACATAACACAAATGTGTGTTGACCCAAGAGTGTGTATAAGCAGCATATTTGCCAGTTGCCTATAGATGCAACATGTCCAATTTGTTTCTATTATTAGGAGAGTGACCTTCACACAATAATGCAAGGCAGAATAGGGCAGATCCTTGTCGCTGCATACGGGTAGAGACTCGCCACAGAGTTTCATTGGTGTCAGTATCACGTTCCTTTCACCGCCGAATGTCAAATCAACACCATTTGTAGGTTCCAACGAAAACAGATCTGCGAACACGGTGCTTTGTTTTAAACCGGGGGGGGGGATATTTATGACCAAAAGAGAGCATGTACATGTCTTTGAAAATGTAATCTAGTATGACGGAGTGTTCCTCTGTTGTTTATTGGAAGGATTACTTGTCCTCAGAAGCTCTGTCCACCTGCTTATGGCTGTTTAAGGCCAAGGTAAATGGTTATTTAAACTGTAATGATATTGTACAGTGTGTTCATGTGAGCTCATACCTATTCACTATGATGACTTTGTTTTGTTTCGTCAGACGCTGTGCTGTCATTCAACATATTGCTGAACATGTAGTTTCTTTTTTTTTCTTCTCCTTTTTTTGGCATTCAATAAAACTAAGCATGGCCTCAGCATTAACGTGGTGTTTACTCTAAAAACTAAATGTCTTTTTTTAAAGGAGGAAGGGATCCGTGAGTCAACACAGGCAAGCTGAAAGAAAACTCAGGAAGACTGATATTATAGTATGGTATAGAAATCCATGATATTCATGGACGGGGTCTTGAGGTGCAGCCAGGGGGAGGAAGTGGTCCAGTTTGAGACCCCAGAATTGCATCTCTGCTTTTGCAGATGATGTGGTTCTGTTGGCTTCAGCACACTGTGACCTCCAGCATGCACTGGGGTGGCTTGCAGCAGAGTGTGAAGCGGTAAGGATCAGAGTCAGCACCTCCAAATCTGCCCCCTCTGGGTTGGGAGAGAGTTACTGCCTCAAGCGAGGGATTCAAGTATCTTGGGATCTTGTTTACGAGTGAGGGTAGAATGGAGCATGAGATGGATCAGCGGTTTGGTGCGGCTGTGCCAGACCATGATGGTGAAGAGGGAGCTGAGCCAGAAGGTGAAGCTTTCAATTTACTGGTCCATCTATGTCCCAACCCTCACCTATGGTCATGAGCTCTGGGTAGTGACTAAAAGAATGAGATTGTGGATACAAGTGGCCGAAATGAGTTTCCTTCGTGGGGTGGCTGAGCTCAGCCTTAGAGATAGGGTGAGGAGTTTGGAAATCCGGAGGGAACTTGGAGTAGAGCCCCTGCTCCTTCGTGTTGAAAGGGGTCAGTTAAGGTGGTTCGGGCATCTGATCAGGATGCCTCCTGGGTGCCTCCCGTTGAAGGTGTTCTGGGCACATCCCACTGGTAGGACACCCCAGGGCAGACCCAGAATATGCTGGAGGGATTACATATCTCATCTGGCCTGGGAACACTTTAGGTTATCCAAGGAGGAGCTTGCCTTGTTCCTTGCCCTTAGTGTATTGCGATGTCTGTGCTCTCTCAACAGACTTAGAGACATCTTCCAGGACGTCACTGTAGAAGTGCTGCCAGTTGCTCAAATATCTGTTCAGTCTTAGATTTAAGTGCATCAGTGGTGATATGAATCTGTCTCACTCGGTCATTGAGCAGCTGGTTCTGAGTCTCTCTTCCTAGATGTTCTTTCAAATTCTTGTAGCAGCTGAAGAGCATTCTTCTCAAACTGTTTAGCAACATGTTGGTGAAGATTATTCTCAGTCATCCAGGTCATGGTAGTCTTAAGTGCTATATCGTAGGCAACTGGACTTGCTTGAGCTTCTTGAAGACATTTCACCTCTCATCCAAGAGACTTCTTCAGTTCAGTGCACTTTAGATTACCCACTCATACCTCTCCTTCAAACACCACGGGTGAAGCAGCCTGTCACTGAAGGAGCTGCCCAGGGCTGTCAAAGTGTCCTGCATGGGGTGGGACATGTTGCCCATAAGGGATGATAGCATGACTATCATTCTCCTTTCTTCCACCACTTCCACCGTGTCGAGGGAGCATCCCAGGACAGAGCTGGCCTTCTTTATTTGTCTGTTGAGTCCTGTCAGCTGCCGAGATACTGCTGCCCCAGCACACCACTCCATAAAAGATGGCTGATGCTACCACAGAGTAATAGCGGATCGTCAGGAGTGCCTCTTGTACACCAAAGCACCTCAGTCTCCTTAGCAGTTAGAGTCTGGTCTGTCCTCTCTTGTAGAGTGCATAGTGTTGTGTGAGTTTTTGGGGCGACTTTGACAGACCAGAATACTAACTTTCACTTGCTAACCCATATGTAAAAGCAAAGCTGAATGTCTGAGGAGAAAACAGACCACACAGGTTATTTTTAGTGTTTTTATCAGTGATTTTATTAATACAATTTAACCTAAATTATAATGATAATCAAGTTTCAAGTTTCTTTCATTTATATAGCAGCCTACAGGTTTGCACCAGGGTGCTTCACAAAGACAGACATATGTATACACAGCATAGAGACATGTAAGTGCATAGATTTTGTGAAAATAAAACAGGATTAAAACAGAAACAAGTTTAGATACAATTCCTTTTTTTTTTTCCACAAGTTTCGTTTTTATTAACAGGTGCTCAAACTACAGTGCAGGAGCAGTTCCAGAAATGTCAGGTTTCCATTTGTGCATTAGACAATATTATTTTAAAAAGAAAAGAAAATGTAAATGGTCAAACATACTTATCCAAAAATGTAAAAAAATAAATAAAAATAATAATAATAATCTAGTATATTGATAATGATAATAATGAGAAGAAGAAGAAGAAGAAGAAGGAGAAAAGAGGTAAAAAAAAAAATCACACACACACACAAAGAAAAAATATTTAAAGTAAATATAAGTATACTATTCCTTGAATATATACAGAGGGGTTGTACTTAAACTAAATCTTTGAACATTTTGACGCACAAACATATATTAATACATTTTTAAAAAATCAGGTTTAACACATTTAAAAGCCAGAGAATAAAGGTGGGTCTTAGGGCTCATCTTAAAAGCAAGACCCCGTCTGTATAGTATAGTATCGTATAGTATGGGATATTATAATCACCTTTTTTTTTTTTTTTTTGAGTGCTTGTGCTGAAGGTGTGACCGCAGGGCGTCATCACTACACTTGATTGGTGCTTTGCGGCTGCGTCCGCATGGCAACCGCGAGCTGTGTACAAGACGGAGGAGCAGAGAGACCTTTCTAGAGACGCTGGCTGGGATTTTATCATCCAGACACCAATTTCCCTGCGCTCATATTCGTACATACCCTGCTTTCTGTTACATTTGGACACCGCAGACGGACTGGAGCTGCTTTAATGCGGCGTGTCGTTGGCGCAGACTGACAGGTGAGGACTTGGCACGGATTCACGGCGGCGTGTTAGCCTGGAACACCGGTGGGTAGCCATGCGCGGTGTCCTACACATTAAGAGGGAAAATGAAAGACATTGTGAGAGTGTGTTGTTGTGCATGCTGTTCTGCTGGACTGGCCGTGTGTGTGCGCAATGTGCTGTCAAGAGAGGTGTCTGCGCGCGGATAAAAGTGCTGAGGCGGTCAGGTTTGGGCCGCAGACCCGCTGTCACATCCAGCACCAGAGCTGGATGTTGTTACTGTGTGCTGGGAGGAACAGGGCGGTGTCACCGGCTGCTCTGCCTCCAGACACCCGGGGGCATCACTGCTCTTAGTGCACTTATACAGAGCGGGTGGATCATGCATAATGAAGACCCCTTTATGTCTTTGTATAGCTGTAGACGTGATGTGGCTGTGATTAACCATTTACAGCCCGACCCTAAACAACTGCATCCTGAGATATTTCCTAACATGATCACTGGAGAAATCCACATTATAGTGCATTGAGGTGATTTTTAAAAATGTTTAATGTAGAATAAACACCTCATGTGAGACCACACACTCCAGATATGCCATGCCACTGGAGCTGACCACAAAACAGAGAGGAGCACACTGAACTCACTTTAAAGTAGATATTTAGAGGCAGCCTTAATTCTTGGTTGCATAGATTCAACAAGGTGCTGGCAGAGATTTTGGTCCATATTGACATGATAGCATCACACAGTTGCTGCAGATTTGTCGTCTGCACATCCCAAATGTGCTCTATTGGATTGAGATGTGGTGACTGTGGAGGCCATTGGAGTACAGTGAACTCATTGTCATGATCAAGAAACCAGTTTGAGATGATTTGAGCTTTGTGACATGGTGCGTTATCCTGCTGGAAGTAGCCATCAGAAGATGGGTACACTGTGGTCATTAAGGGATGGACACGGTCAGCAACAATACTCAGGTAGGCTGTGGTGTTTAAACCATGCTCAGTTGGTACTAAGGGGCCCAAAGTGTGNAACAAGGCATTTTCACCCAGAGAACTGCTGCTCACTGGATATTTTCTGTTTGTCGGACCATCCTCTGTAAACCCTAGAGATGGTTGTGTGTGAAAATCCCAGTGGTAAGTCCCATACACATAAGCCTTTTTCTTTTTTGATGCAACCATGTCCGTCTCGTCTTCCCTCTCTCTGTTTCCCAACCGACCTGCAAGCTGCCACCACAGATCTGTAACCATGACGGCAGAGGAGACGATCAGCATCAAGGAGGCGGAGGTGATCAAGGTGATGCTGGACTTCCTGAACTCCAGGAAGCTGCACATCAGCATGCTGGCCTTAGAGAAGGAGAGCGGCGTCATTAATGGACTCTACTCTGACGACATGCTCTTCCTCAGGTATGATCGTACAGCTGACTCAAATGGCAGATAGGAGACGGTCATAGTGTCCTAAAAGGGAAGATTTTGGTTTTACAGGCTTTTGTAGCAGAGCTGTTTGTAAGAATTCAGACGCAAATTGCCACCTTGTGTTTTTCTTATGTTCCATTATTGACTGCACCACTGTGATGGGAACAATGATTTTAGAGGCTTTTTTAAATTGTTGATTTGCTGCTTTCAACAGGCAGCTCATTCTGGACGGCCAGTGGGAGGAGGTGTTGCAGTTCATTCAACCTCTAGAAGGAATGGACAAGTTTGACAAGAAAAGGTGACCGACATAATATGGGGTGTTATTGTACCGTCTAAAAACATCAACCAGAGAAGTTTTATTAATCGTTGAGGCATTATGAGAACATAAGGCCTGACTGAACGTCATCTTTTTGTCACATGTCTACAGCTAGACACTGTCTCAATTCGAATATTGTCTAGTCTAATATTAAGCACAGTATTGAGGTTTCCTTTCACTGGTGACTGGGTCGGACTCGCCAGTAAAGCAGGAGACTGGAACGAAATTAGGTCAAGTCTCAGTGCTGTGGTGGCATGATCGAGTCATATCACTGTCGGCCCCTGTTTCCCACCAAATACTCAACACATATACAGAACGTTCAAAACTCAGTTGTCCCACCTAATTAAATTAGTCTAGGTTATTACAATAACTCACTTGAGAGTTAATCAATTCTTAATATCTTTACAGTATATGTCCTAATACTGAGATTTGTCCTTCCAGGTTCCGCTACATCATCCTGAAGCAGAAGTTCCTGGAGGCTCTGTGTGTAAATAACGCCATGTCTGCTGCTGAAGACCCTCAGAATGTACGTAAATATACAATGAGGAAAATGGTATATAAGTACTGGCAATGTGAAACCAGTCTGAGTTGAAGCCTGGAGGCCGTCAGAGTGGGCTCACCACTAGAACGCCACTCGCTGGGAAACCAAATACACTCAAAATTCCCTCGAGTATAGCAACCTAATGGAGCTGCTCAGCAGTTGGTATAGGAAGCTTGTGATTAATGCCTAGCATACACTACTACTAGACTTTGGAAAGACTTTCTGTGACACTCTCTCACGTAAAAAGACAATGTGAGTTTTTAGTCACACACTTTGACATTTAGCAAAGACTGGGGAACTCGCAGGGTCACTATTTGCACGACTACAACTAGATTCCTTTTGAGATTATTTCCCATCCTGCTCCTGGTGGATCTATTTCGCCAAACTGCCTTTAAGAAATAAGACATATTAACAGTTCCATACATGTCTGCAAAAACACATAGCTCTAGAATCATGAGATGAAAGCCCTCATATGTCAACAGCATTCTTGTCAATTTGGCATCAGTGTAATCCATTAGGGTTGCAACAATATGAGATTTTTATGGTACTGTAACTGTCTCAGAAAATATTGTGGTTTCACAGTATCTTGGTATTACAGAATTATCATTGCTATGACCTTTTAAAGGAATTAAAACAGAAGGGTTATTTTTGGTTAAACCAAATGTTTTATTACTATATTTGACACTTGAAACCAATATTTAACATTTTACTTAGAGAGTCATGAACACCCTTCCAGAACAATTTCTGTTTGGGGCAGTCCCAGAATATGTGATAATGGTTTGCCAACCGTGAACCACACTGCCTCCAGCGTGGCATATTGGCATCTCTATATTTCTCTTGGATCGGTGTCTTAAAGTACCTGATTATGTTTTTCCAGCAGTGTTCTCTCCAGTCTATAGAGTTAGTTGAGGACCATTGAAATTGCCAAATATCCCCCCAGGCCTCTTCTGACAGTCTAATCCTCGCCTCTCGTTGCCACTTCTCTTTAATATAATTAGTGTTGTCGTTCTTAGCCTCAGATAGAGCAGTGTATAATCTTGAAATAGATTTTTTAGGGGTAGACAATGTGGCTGATAGTAATATTGCGTAAAATTTGGATTCAACTGTTGAAAAAATCTTGAGAATTATGATTTCTAACTAACATAAGAGCTGCTTGGTGGTCATATACACGCCGAACCAGGACTTGTTCATGTCCTGGAGTCCCCTCCATGTTTACTGTCTTTCCGGCTTGCTGCTTCCTGTTTGGTGCTGGAGAGAGCACAGATATTGTTGTTGACGGTGTTCATGTCATTGAACTTAAACATCTTTGATTTTGTTTGAATGTCAAGACGAGAAAAAGACTGACTTTGAAAGCTTGGACTGAGTACATTGACCACCTTACACCAAACGATGGAGATCACAGTAGGGTGCACTAACTGAGATGAAACTCACGGTTTTATCACAGCATAACTTGGGATGGCCATGTGTGTGTGAATATGACGCTTCTTCTAAAACTTACACACATACCAGTGTGGTCCTACAAAAACAGGAAAAGCATCTAAAAAAAAACACATTCTCACTTCTCCTCTTTACATTTTCTGTCCACTCCAGCTGGAGCTCACCATGCAGGCAGCAGTCAAGTGCCTCCACAGTCTGGAGGAGTTCTGTCCATCCAAGGACGACTACAGCAAGCTGTGTCTCCTCCTCACCCTGCCGCGCCTCACCCACCACGCCGAGTTCAAAGACTGGAACCCGAGCACGGCGCGTGTCCATTGCTTTGAGGAGGCCTGCGCCATGGTGGCTGAGTTCATCCCTGCGGACAGGAAGCTGAGCGAGGCAGGCTTCAGGGCGAGTGGAAACCGCCTCTTCCAGCTGCTCATCAAAGGGATCCTTTACGAATGCTGTGTTGAGTTCTGTCAGGTAATACGATACCCTAAAAATGAAAAGGTTAGGTATTCAAAATTATCAGGACTTACAGAAGAACTCTACAAAGTCAGTTATGGGTGATGGTCAAACTCCCCTCTGTTTCTCTTTTCCAGAGTAAAGCAACTGGCGAGGAGATCACAGAGGGCGAGGTGTTGCTCGGTGTGGATTTGCTCTGCGGGAACGGCTGTGACGAACTGGACTTGTCGCTGCTCTCCTGGCTGCAGAATGTCTCTCCGGGTGCCTTCTCTTGCGCCTTCGAGCAAAAAACCCTCAACATCCACGTGGACCGCCTGGTGAAGCCCAGCAAGGCCGGTCACGCCGACCTCCTCACTCCTTTAATCAACCGCCTGTCCCCGTGCTGCCCCACCTCGCCCTTCCGCCAGAGGCCTCATTCAGCGGACACCTACATGTCCAGGTCCCTCAATCCGGCTTTGGATGGCCTGTCCCACGGTCTGGCGGCCCAGGACAAGAGAGGCATGGAGGCGAACATGAAGTCTGCCCTCAGTCGGAGCTTGGTGGAGAATAATGTGCACCAGCAGGACGATTCACCTGAAAAGTAAGAGTCTGAAGCACACAATGGACGAATAAGTTTTGGTGTTCCTTGGAGTACCAGATGTCTGCAGCACTGTACAGCACATGTCAAAGCATAGTTATTATAGTCATGAATATAATATTATCTTTCCCGGAGCTTTCCTACAAAGCTCTCTCCCTTAGCATGTGTGTGTATTAAACCTAGTGGTAGGTCTTGTTGTATGACACAATCTGTAGCTCCATTAATCCCACTATCCCTGCTTTAACAGAGACAAACTGCCTCGTCTGTCATCTCCTCCAGTGCTGCACAAAGCTTATCAGACTGCAGCAGAGTGTTGATGGATGCAATTTAATCTTGAGCCTTCACCCTAATGACTCATAATTGAAAATCACAGTGCTGAAGCTGTCGCTAAATTAAGACTGTAAATATGGTGAAGGATGATTTTCCTCATGGAAACTCAGAGCTGACCAGGTTTTTACTGCTCAAATGTGGTTTAAGTGGGGTCTCTGTGGCTCGTTTGGTCATTACTGCAGCCTTCTGGGTACATGTCTGGCTCAGGATCTTAGTCATGCTGTTGCTTTCTCTTTCTTGCCGGTCAGTTTTTGTCACAGTGGACTGGCCACAGAGAGCAAAAATTGCATTGTAGGAAAAAGATACCTCAATCACCCAGCACAAACTGTGGCCATTGTAACTGGTATATGTGTGGTGAAAATGCTTAGAAAGTAAGGCATCAGATCATGACAGGTGAGCTGACGACAGGTTCGCATCACAAGGTAACAGCAAATAAAATGTTACACCATTGAGTGAGAGGAGGAGACAGGCTTTAATGGAATCAAATGAAAGCTACTAGAAACGGATCAGTTCGCCAGACTGTCTGATGTTGCCATGTTCTCTGGCTCCACCTGCTGGACACAATTAATTACCACAACTCTAAGAGTTTCTCATCCCTGCAGGAATTTATCTAGAAATATTGTATGCAACTTTATACAAGATGACAATGAAACAGATATGAAAAACAACAAAATTAATCTTTCAGTTAAAGCAAAGGTAAATATGGTTTTCATGTCTCACTCACTGTGGGGCTGCACTGAATGACATTTTTAAAATTCAAAGCTTCCACTGAGGTTTTTTAATGAAGCTCTGAATATCTCTCATCATATTTTATGATGTCATCACCCTAAAAAGCAGGACAGAAATCATCAAACAACATCCTTAATTTGAATAAAGTGATTTGTCAGATTAAATTAATCTTCTTTTTTTTTCCTTCTTTTTTTTTTTTTATTAAATGAACTTTCTTCAGTGCATAAATGTAATTTATGGTAGCGTTAGACTGCTGCTCGACCATCCCGTTAATACAGGTGTGTGCCTCAGTATTTCAGCAGCAAGTGGGAGAGAAAACAGATTTTTGACCACAGTGAAAATGTTTTTTGAAAGATAATAACCAACAAATATGGATTGAGGCAGAAGCTTTGTTAAAAAAAACAAAAAACACAATTACATCTATCTTTTTTCGATAAAGTTTGACTAAAGTTTGATTCTATAGTTGTTGTAAATGTTTGGATCACATGAGTTGGGATCAATCCTACGCAGCCACCACTGGAATCTAATTCTAGAAATGGAGTAATACTAATAATGTTAGTGTAGCTAAGTCTTTATCTGCAACAGCGCAGAAATACAGGGTTTAAACAGAAAGAGTAGACATGCAAATAAAAGCTTGTAGCATTCAAATGTTGATTTAGAATTCAAATGTCAACATTATGAGTGAAGCTTCGAAACTTTGAACTATTTGATACAGCTCTACTTTACTGGAATGTGGCATTTAACCTTGTTACTGTTGTTGGCTAGCTTTGTAAAAATATGAGTAGCCCACATTAGTGCTATTTCTTTCCTTTTGCTATATACAGTATAGTCCTTAAGTTTAATATCCGCCTGAGACCTGAACTTTTGTTTGGTTTGCATTTTTAATTTCTCCCCTAGCTATCTGGGATCAGTAGGATCTGATGAGTATAAAAAAACTAAACATTCTCAACGATAAGTCCCAATGTCATCAAACCAGTTGATGATAAATTTCCAATGTCCTTAAATAAGTACTTCCTAATTAACAGTGTCTTAGCTCATTACTGTTGCTAAAGTTGGTAAAATGTGTTGCCATATCAAACTACAAATTTTATTAATCATAAGTAAACAAGTTTCGATCGTAATGTGATCAGGCTTTGAACCTTGTCCACTTTTATGTCGAGATCAGCTGCAGACTGACTTGGCAGAGATGGCTGCCATCTTGTTTTTCCATGGATAAGTGTACTGTGCTCTTACCACCACTAGATGGCACATAAAAGTGTCCACAAACAAAGACAACAGGTCTAAGTTAAGCAAAATAAAGTATTAAGGTGCAGGAAACCAAAAATGTGAAGTCCTCATATGAGGACACATGGTCTCAGGAGGTTATGCATGAACTGTTTAGTTTTCAGCTTGTATTGTTTTGTTTTACTTCCTGCTTCACCTCAAATCAGTTCAAATTTTTACAAAGTGGTTGGAATTAACGTGTATTTTCCTGGCAATAGGAAGCACCCTCAAGGGCTGGATGGACCCAACACCACACGCACGCCTCTGACCCCTGGAAAAGATGGTGGCCCCCCCTCCAACACAGAAACAAATGAGGTAATTAGAACTGCAGACTGTGTGTGGACTTGTATGTGGTATCGACCTTAGATCAATGATAAGCACAAAGACATTTCAGGAATAGAGGAGTGGCGCGTCTCACCTTTGGCTGCTCCAGCTAAATTGGTTTCATGACTTGTGTGAGGACTGTAAAAAGAAATAGCCCTGGTCGTCTGTCTGGTCACTTGAGTCAGAGTTAGATTTTCAGTCTGTCTACTCTCTGCTGTCATTACTCCAGATTTAAGAGATTTAGAATAGATTCCCCGTGAACCCTCCTGAACCACCGTGTCTCCACACCTCCACTGCCTCATAAATCCTTCCCCAATTCTCTCCCACACCTGTCCAAGGGGTACTAGCACCCTCCAGCCCCCTGTCCCAGTGAAGAGGGTGGAGGTCATGGACGCTGGAGGCAGATAATCTGGTTTGATGTGCGGTCACACCCAAGATAGCCTGCTGCTTCCATCATCGCTCATCTTTATGCATCCCAGGTCCCATCCAGAGGAGCAAAGTAGAGATTGGATTGTTTTGTGTGTGTGTGTGTGTGTGTGTGTGTGTGTGTGTGTGTGTGTGTGTGTGTGTATGAAAAGTGGTGAGAGAGGTGAAGGGGAATATACTGTAGACCCGCTGGATATGATGAGGTCCTTGAAAACTTTTTATGGGATAGATGATGGAGGATGAGGCCTTGGGAGTTGAAGAGTTATCAGTAGTGGCTCTTGGGAGAGAGTTTGTCTATTATAATCTGGTGTGTGTGCTCTTGCATGTGTGTTTGTGTGTGTGGAGTTGTTAAGGCAGAGACTACTGAAAGGCAATGATAAATATTGGGTCACTGTTCAGGTAAAACAAATCCTGTCAAAAAATGTGTCAGAGTTTCTACATGTTCTGCACAAACAAGTTTACAATGTGTTTCTATTTTGATAGTTGTGTGCATGTGTTTGTCCAGCGTGCTGATTCCTCAGAGCACATCCAGGAGTACTACAGGCAGCGTCTCCGTGTGCAGCAGCATCTGGAGCAGAAGCAGCAGCAGAGACAGCTTTACCAGCAGATGCTGCTGGAGGGAGGGGTGAAGCCACTGGACGGAGCCCAAAACAACCTCACAGAGACCTTCCTCAGCAGGTGAGGAAGCCACATGAAAAGATTCAGTGACTTAATGAATAAAATTCAAACTCAGTGCCGCCTCGTTGAGACAAAGACGTCTTCTTTTTGTCTAGGTCCATTCAGAAGTTGGAGGAGATGAACGTGGGCATTGACCACAGAGGAGACGAGGTGATGACACAGTGGAACGGACTGCCAGGGAACACCAGCACGTCCAGTCCCAGAAGCGCCAACACCCGACACACCCCAGACACCGGGCCGCCGAGGGATAAGCCAGGTGGAGGGGTCAGCAGCACGCCATTAAGGACCGGGAGCCAGGGCTTGCCTTACCTTAACGAGTCCCCGGTTCCTGCCAGTCAGAGGTAAGAGCCTCCTTTACTTTTCCAAAATGCTAATCTTTGTATTATGAAATAATATCAGTGTACATAATAAATTAAACTGATATAGAATTAATTGAGCTGGATATGTGTGTGCATTTTTATCATCAGTGCTGAGAGGATCAGAGCGTCGTGCCCCACAGTCCAAGATGATTCTGGCTGCTCGACAACACGTAACTCACATGAGGTACAGCAACTTACTTTACTTTTAGATTTAGGTTGTTATTTTGTAACCACCTAAATCTTTGACTTTCACGTAGATCGTAGTTCCAAAGATTATTTTTCTGATCCTGTACAGCCGGGGAAGTCCAAATCACAGTTTGTTAAAGTGAACCAGCTGGAGGACACGCAGGCGGTGCGTGCAGTGGCCTTCCATCCCTCTGGAGCACTGTACGCTGTCGGCTCCAATTCGAAAACCCTGAGGGTCTGTGCCTACCCAGAAACACTGACACCCAGGTAGGAGCCATTTACAGGTAGCAACAAATCCAAACTATGAGATATTCTTACAAGATTTTAGATTATTCATGTATTCATTTATTAGCATGTTACAGTAGAATTCCACATGAAGACACACATGATGAGGACTGTACCAGCATTTAATGAGCAGAAGCAAACAGACAAGTTTTTGACAAAAAGACAAAGAAACCTTAAGGGAAAAAAATCGACTTCTTCACACAAAAAAAAATCCAAAATTGTGAAATCCAGTTTGCATTTTTTCCCATAGATGTATGACATTTTAGAATTCACACCTTCCCACATATTCATCTGTCTGTCTTGTATATTCTTGTCCCATTCAGTGGTTCTGGTGCAGTGAAGCAGCCAGCAGTGCGCTTCAGGAGGAACAAACACCACAAGGGCTCAATCTACTGTGTCGCCTGGAGCCACTGCGGACAACTGTTGGCTACTGGCTCCAATGATAAATTCGTCAAAGTCCTGCCTTTCAATGCAGACAGCTGCAACGCCACAGGTACTACTCTATGTGTTAAAATGTCTATATGATGAGTAATGTCCATTTTCCCAGCCAACTGGCTCGAACAGTACAGGCCTGTTTGTGCCTACCGTGACCTATCTCAAAAGGTCAAGTAGCCTCTGTTGCGGTCAGAGTCATTTTGTAAAACTTAACTGCCCTTTAAAAAATGCACAACAAGTACAGTTTGAAGAATAATTAAGAAAAAGTGATTCATTTTTTCTGGATATTGAGGAATGTTACTGTTTCCATCCCCAATGTACACCTCTGTTTCAGGCCCCGACCTGGAGTTCAGCATGCACGATGGCACCATCAGGGACCTGGCCTTCATGGAGGGCCCTGAGAGTGGAGGATCCATTTTGATCAGTGCCGGAGCCGGAGACTGTAACATCTACACAACAGACTGTCAGAGAGGGCAGGGTCTTCACGCCCTGAGTGGACACACTGGTACGTCAGCCACAGCTCTTGGGAAAGAAACAGTCTAAGTTGATCCTTAATGAGAAAAAAATGATATTGAAGACATAAAAAATGGTATCTAAGATGTCACTGTTTGTTTCTACAGGTCACATTCTGACTCTGTACACGTGGGGAGGGTGGATGATCGCCTCAGGCTCTCAGGACAAGACAGTGCGGTTCTGGGACTTGCGGGTGCCAAGCTGTGTGAGGGTGGTGGGCACAACTCTGCATGGCACAGGTGAGTTGCATCATGACTCTCACTAGGGTGGATCATTTATGTGGCAGCAAATGACTTTCAGGTTGGTGTGGCATCACAGTTAACCCACAAGAATGCACTAATGCTTCATGAAGATTTCTGGACACAGCGGAACTGCCAGTAACTGAACAGATTTTAAATTAGACACTTCACATTGATCGATTTATTGTTTCATAAAATAAAAAAGTACTTACTTATTACCACTCTGTCTCACACAGGAAGTGCAGTTGCCTCTGTGGCAGTGGATCCCAGCGGCCGCCTGCTGGCCACAGGTCAGGAGGACAGCACCTGCATGTTGTATGACATCAAAGGAGGCCGCATAGTCCAGACATACCGCCCCCACGGCAGCGACATCCGCTCAGTGCGCTTCTCACCTGGAGCCCATCATCTCCTCACCGGCTCTTACGACAACAAAATCATCATCAGCGACCTTCAAGGTAGAAACGCCTGCGCTGGGAGAGAAAGGAACAAAATACATTGTGTGTAGTATGTGTAACAAAAATACATCTTTCTTTTCTCTGACCCCAGGTGACCTAACAAAGCCCCTCCCTCAGACAGTGGCAGGGGAGCACTGGGACAAGGTGATCCAGTGTAGGTGGCACCCCCACGACCGAACCTTCCTCTCCTCCTCCGCAGATCGAACTGTCGTCCTCTGGGCACCGGGCCCCTGAGCTGCTCACTGGAGGAACACTGGGTAACTACGGCAGCAGCAGCAGGAAGCACAAGAACACGAGCATAGGAACCCTGACTGCTTCAGTGTGTCTGTGTGTGTGTGGGTGTGTGTTTGTGCGCATACATACTGTGAGCGGCACGCTATTTATAAGCCGCTCCATTAGAGTTAACTGTGTGTGTGCTGTGTGTGCATATGTGTGTGTGTGTGTGTCTAACTTGTGACAGATGTTTTTGAGGTGGAAAATCTAGTCACTTTGAAAATAGTCATTGTATATGTCTCTGTGAGTGTGTGTCAGTGTGTGTGTGTGCAAGCAAACGCAACATTCTGACAATGTGTGTGTAATTAAAAGTAAAGCAAAATAAAGGGAAACTAATCAGAACATTTTGCTGCTTTAAAAAGAGGAAACATGGAAATTAGCGTTAATATTTCTATTCAGAATTCATGTGAGGCTCTGCCTGTTTAAGGTGTGTGTGTGTGTGTGTGTGTGTTTGCTTAACACCTTTTAGCTTTTGTAAATAAAGCAGAAAGATTAACCTTTTCGGATTTACTTAAAGATTTACTTGGCAAATACGTAGTTCGATATAGAGATGACTAATGCCTGTATTGAAGGGTTGAGTAAGTTCACTGCAAGCACACCTTCAAGTTAGTTTTTTTCTCACGATGCCAAACTACATTTAAATCAGCTGTAGTCAGAACTTGTCAGAAACATGAAGGTCACTTTCAAAGGTAAATAGAGTTTGGTGCAACATAAAGAAGTTGCTGTCGCTATAGTTTCTATAGGAAGCAGTGAGCCACATTTGGTTATGCATATCATAATGTGCCTTTTTGTAACATTTGTAGAGATTTTTTGGATGTGTGGATTGATTGAGAGATTTATTTATTTAGTTATTTGCAGCATTATTTTGATGTTTTCTCATATGCCCTGGCATCTGTACATTTTTGTAATGTCACTGTAATGCGAAAAATGATCATCCACTGGCATTTTTGCGCACTTGTATTCCCAAAGTGTTTTTCCCTACATCTGTTACTATTAAAAAAGAGAGAGTAACTGGCGTTGTACCACAGAAGCCCTGAGAGGCAAAGAGGGGAAAAAAATCAATTCATTTTCCATGGTGGGAATGTGGAAGGCGGGGTACACGCTGGACAGGTCGCCAGACTATCACAGGGCTGACACATAGAGACAGACAACCATTCACACTCACATTCACACCTACGGACAATTTAGAGTCACCAATTAACCTGCATGTCTTTGGACTGTGGGAGGAAGCTGGAGTACCCAGAGAAAACCCATGCTGACACAGGGAGAACATGCAAACTCTGCTCAGAAGGGCTCCCTCATCCTGGGTTCGACCCAGGAACCCTCTTGCTGTGAGGCAGCAATGCTAACCACTGCACTACCATGCCAATTTCTAAGTTTGTTTATGACTTGAAAAGGTGGGGGAAAAGGTTTGCCAGGATAAAAAAAAAGTTCCTTTTTTTTTTCGTCTGTGAAACTGGTAAAAAAAAAAAAAAAAGTGTTTGTAGTTGTGTTCAAGTTGTATTCTGTTCATTGTTGTAGTACTCATTTTGGCCACAAGAGGCTGGAGTGCACCATAACCCCGTGTACTAAACAGGACTAAAAGCATTCACATTTTCTGTCAGGTGGGTGCACTTTAAACGCAAGGTGTATATATTGTGTGTTAGCAAGTTACGTATCATTACTGTTATGTCCGTTACCCGGAAGAAACCATTAATGCTTCTAGTTCTGTTAAGAACATGGGGTAGTGGTGCCCTGCTGCCTCCTGTGTATGTTTTTTCCACCTGTTTCACAGATTAAGAAGCTTCCAAAAAATCCATTCAGCATTCTCTGTAACCGCTTATCCTGTCAGGGGTCGCAGGGATCTGGAGTCTGTTCCAGCTAACATTGGACGAGAGGCGGGGTACACCCTGGACAGGTCGCCAGACTATCACAGGGCTGACACATAGAGATAGACAGCCATTCACACTCACATTCACACCTACGGACAATTTAAAGTCACCAATTAACCTGCATGTCTTTGGACTGTGGGAGGAAGCCGGAGTACCCTAAGAAAAATTACGAAAAAATGATCCTGGCAAATTCTTTTTTTTAGAAATTAGGTGTTCAGCTGTTGCCACCAAAACATAGACCTTTAAATACAAAGACAAAATGGTAGCAGGATAAAGACGAGGCACTTTAAAGACAGGAATGCTGCAGGACTGCACAATGTGAAATGACAAATCTAGTCACATCTTCAACTGAAACAAAGACGACTCTAATTTTATCTTCGCTTTCACTAAGTAGCTATGCAGACACCTGATGGATGTGACAGAGACGAGGGTATTAATGCATCATATGTTACCTTACGTAGTGGCTTACAGTGGCTGTGTGGTTTTAGACAATGTTTGTGCACACTGTGTAATGATGGAACTGCCACGGGGTCAACGGGGTTCAAACTGTTAAAGTAATCAAATAGTGGCTGTGTAATGTTCTTGCTTTTGAATAAAAATGAATAAAAGGTATTTTTATGTTACTCTTTGGAGCTGTAAGTTAAGTGATGAAATAAAGACTGAAAGTTTCATCACACTGCTTGTTACTGTGTGTGTGTTGCTTTGCCAAATAGAGCGTACAAATTAAAATGAAAAATTGAAATGTGCCTTTGATGTCCCTGCTCTGTGTAATTGCCTGTGTTGCTGCTAATGCATGTAAGGACTGCTAATGTCCTGCAGAGTCCCATCACTGGCATGGCTAAACTGTAGGGGTTGGAACATGCTGATAGCAGGAAAAAAAAATCTGATGCATTTACCTTAGGTGTCTGGTATGGTCAGATACTTTGCAGAAGACACGTAGACAGAAATTGAAAACAGGAGGAACAAGATGAAGTCACACAGGCCACAAAGAGACAAAGTGCAAGAGGTTAAAGAGACAGAGGGGTGATGGGAGGGATGGAGGTAACTGCAGAGAGGAGCGCGAGCGGGGATTTACCATCACTCACATGCTGCGCTCGATCATTCCCTCTTTTGTGGGATGGACAATGAGGGCCAGGGGTGCAGCGCTTAAAAAGGATACGAACACTGTCACAACCAGCAACCCTGGAGAGACACCGGCCGACCCAGAGGTATCAGACTAAAACTTGGACTTACACACAACCTGTTTTTACTGCACTTCCAGGAAGATGCTGCGTTCTTTGAGGGCTTAAGAGGCAAAGCAGTGACTGAGAACCTGTATGTGGAGAACAAGTTGGACTACAAGGGCAGAAGAGATGAAGTTTGGAGACCTCTAGATTGCAGCTAACAAACTAGGCCTGCTGGGACCCTGATCTTTGTTCATGTTGCTTGCTAAAAATTAATATTGTCAGACAGATTTGGGATTCAGATGTATACCATAGATCTTTTTTTGGATGTAATTTTGTAATTTGGACATGCAAGAGCTGCACAGAGGAGAAATCAGTGTATGAAATCATTGGTTTGCTGGCCGTGTGACAGAGAGCGACACTGCTGACAGTTCAGTTGCTCAGTACTAGAAGATTAGTTTGTGGTGCACAAAGGGGAATTAGCGGTGAACAATGGCTCCGAACTGCCTGATAGGCAAGCTTATTGTCGTATGGCGGTTTGGGTCAAGTGCTTTGCTGGCTGTGGCACTGACGAATGACTCGCTCTCTTCTCTCATGTGCCCGCATGTATGTTTGAAATGATCACCTTAAAAGAGTAAGAATTGGTTTCTTGTAGGACATTTAGTTTTAGAGTGTGATTGGTCTTTTCTGTCTGCTCTACAAATGTACCTAAACCTGGCTCACATAGTAAAAGAGAGGCAACAGTTATTGCAGTTGTTAGGACTTCCAACTAAGGAAGGATGTGAGAGACAATAACGTGACCTTTGTTATCTTCAATGGACGAAGATAATGATGCATAATGGATCATTTCTGGCATTCAAAGCGTATCACTGAGTACATGGTCTACATGTTGCACCCTTATCCATACTTGTCCTCTCTTCCCCGAACAGTTGCTGAATGTTTAGGAGGACAGCTCTACCCCTGGCTTCTCCACCATGCTGTATACTTTAGCAGGAGGGGGCACGCTCTGCGGTGTGGCTGCCCTTGTGCTTCTCATCGTTTCTACAGCGACAGATTTCTGGATGCAGTATCGATATTCGGGTAGCTCGGCTAATCAGGGGCTTTGGAGGTTCTGCATCAACCACAAATGCCATGCCCACACCATAACTGTAGGTGAGTACTTGAGGGATTTGGGCAAAATAAAGGCACTAAAAGTCTCTGATCCGAGAGAGCTTCACTATGAATTAGGCTGTCTAAAAGTGTGCCTAAATTGAGCAGGTTGAAGGAAGACACCATAATAAATATATAAAGAAAACTTTTTAAATGCTGCATTGTGCTACAGAGGAACTTTGCATTGTGAGTGATGTAACATACAGGTGTCAGCATGCAAACTAATATATGAGTATTTGTGTCAAATCCAAGTGTAAGTATCTGTCGATGTGTATGTGGTCTTGACCTTTTTGTGTCCAGCCTTCTGGGACGCCACGCGGGCCTTTATGTTGCTGGCGGTGCTGAGCTGCTTCGCCGGTGTGGTGCTCGGCCTGAGCGCCTTCACTAACGGCACCAAGAACAGGAGGGTCCGTACAGGCGGCATTGCCCTGGTCCTGTCAGGTAACACGCACATTTAGCAAGCTTGTCTGGGACTTTTTGCAATGGGTTTTACAGCAAAGGTTAGTCTAAGTGCACACAATATTAACAGGCTATTTTTGTGTGAGTTTCTTACATGCATCTGGTGTGCTTTTTTAAATGTCCTTTCTCTTTTTATTCACAGGTTTTCTTGCTCTGCTGGCTTTGGCAATTTACACTGGAGTGACTGTTACTTTCTTTGGCAAACGCTTCCTGGACTGGCGCTTTTCCTGGTCATACATCATCGGCTGGGTGGCCATCATTTTGGCTTTTGCAGCAGGTAGTTACTATATTTCATTAGTTGTGTATTTTGATTATTTATTTTGTAAAAAAAAACATCCTGAATAAGACTATCTACAGGTTATTTAACCATAAAATTTGAGATTAAACATCTCTTTTTCAAAAGTGTCCTGGCCAAGACAGGCAGCAACATAGAACAAAAATAGAGAATAAAAAAATATGAGGCTCTAAAACAAGCAATATAAAACATAAAATGAGATAACTACAAAGAAAAGCCCAAAAGCATGTTAATATATACAGGAAGTGAACCATAAATATGCACTCATTTCATTGGTTATTAAATAAAAAACAATTATTTTTGCACCTTTAGATCTCCATACTCTGAAGCGAGTTAACACACACACTAAGTGGCTGTGGTACATACTGTATTGTGAATCCGGGATCTAACACTTTAATACTGTGTGGTAAAACTACTTTATATTAGATGATAACATAGCAGCCCAAAGGCATAAACGAATTAAACCAGTAGGTTTTCAGAAAAGCAAAACTGCTTTCTTCTTATCATCGGCTAAATCAAGAATTTAGCACCTTTACATGTTGGATTTGAAAGTTTCAGTCTTTGGTGACAATGACAGACTAAATAACTAACAATGTTCCACAACTTCCATCCATGACATGTCATTTAAAAATGAAACTTTATCAGTTTAATGTGTTACCTAATTGTCTGGTTAACTGTGGTTTCTCTCAGGTGTGTTCCAACTCTGTGCTTACCAGCGGACCACTGCAGAACCCCCTCCTTCAAATAACCCGGACAGCTGAACAAGATGAAGACGCCGATTAGCTCCAGGACTGTTGCAATGGATGTCACCGCTGCTTTTGAGTGGCTGCCTAGAATGGAATAAATAGAAATCATAGATGTCTGTGTGGTTTTACTGCAACTCTGATTCACTGACAACAACCTTTTTTTATATACATATGTAGATGTTGACCAAACATTTAAAAAAAATCTGACCATTTTTGTGAGCGAAATTGGCAGGACATCGTATTTGACACCATACATGAGCAGAGCAAACGTTCAAACATCTTATCATACCCTTATCAATTTTTATGTTTAAACATGCTTTATTGTATAGGTGTGTAGAGCACATTTCATAATAATACTACACTTATTTTCACCAAATGAAATCAAAGATAAATTCTTATTTATTTAACTAAATCAAGCAAAGGCCTCCTGTAACACTGCTTAGGTGGTGTGTGCCACTGATTAGAATTAAAACATCTGTTCTAAATGTAATGTAGTTTTCTACAGCAATGTCTGTGTGTTAGAGATTTGCCACTAGATGGCGGTCTTATGCCACATGTAGGAGGCACAGAACACCACTGCTGTAAGATAAGGCCTGCTGTGTCCCAAAGTGAGTTCACATTACTGGCATTCTCTGAGTGAGAATAATGCATGCAAGCGTAATGCATCCCCTTTTCTGTATCAACAAGATTATTATCTCAGAATTATGAGAAAAGTTTTCATAGAAAAAAAAATCAGCCCAAAAAGCAAAATAAATAAAATCCTTGATTATCTCATTAATTCACTCTCTAAAAATAATCCACTGGTCCAACTAAAAAAAAAATAATCTAACTATTTGCGTCTTTTTAAGTAGTTCCAACTCCGGCATTAATGAGTCAATCCCATGAGTCCTTCATAATGTGACAAACTCAAGTTAGTTTAGTACAACCAACATGATTTGCTTTGACCTTGAAAAGCGGAATTAAGTTGAACCAAGTTAATAATTATCCAAAAGTTGTGTTGATATTTTGTGATCACACTATACTTATTTTAATTCCATCTACTCAAAAATGTCATTTTTTTTTACCAGCTTCTTAAAATAACTTAAACAAAGATATATATATATTTTTTCAATGCTGACAAACATTATCCACTGACTCCATGAACAGTTTTTTTGGAGTGCAGAAAAACAAGATATTTTTTTGTCATGAAAACCTTATCCATAATTCTGATATAATACTCTTATTTATTTATATAAACAACAAAATATATGTATTTTCTCCAATGAATGCATTAGCATCCATATGTAGGATCCTCTCACTGACCAAGCAAAGTAAAGTCTGACTTTTTTTTTTTCTTTTTTTTTAAGATTAGTTGGCTTTTGGAGCACCCAATCTTAAGAACAATCAGCAGCTCAGGAGCAGCAAATTTAACAAAAGATGACGTTTGCGAGGTCATTGAGAATCTAACTGTATCTTAAGAATAAAAAAAAAGAAGCAACATAAATGGGAAATAATACAATATATGGTGCTAACGCTAAGTCACAGGTAACTGGACCGAAGGATCTTTTTGTATAGAAGTACAGTTGCATTTGACATTGCACTTCTAAAATATCCTCACATGGATGACTTTCTTTTCACAGACATAATGATAAAATATCAAAAGCAGGGCAGTATAAAGTTAGTTTACAAGTATTTTCTATATTTCAGATTCAGTCCGATTTGCAGTCAAGTTTTAATGATGCAAAACTCTAACAAGTTACTGTCAAACATTGCTTTGCAACTTTGCAGCAGTTGTATTTTTTGTGTAAAAATTTCTAAATTTAATTTCTTGAATATGAAGATTTAAAGTTGCTTTGTCTTATCACAAACATTAATGTGAAATGCAAACAGGTGTGTGTTCTGTGAGTGTTTTCACTCGTATCCAGTTTACCTGTACCACTCCCAAAAACTCAATTTGATCATGTTAATTCTTCATACATTTGGTCAAGTCTTATGTGGAAACAGTAAATAACAGCAAATACACAAAACATTATTTACTTCGCAACGTTTGATTTATTTTGAACAATAGCAAAGCCATCTCACAGAGACTACTTTGAATTACACAGAATGCAAATAAATATATATAGGACCATAGTAGAATTAAGGACATTAACAATTGATACAAAATTATTTACAACACTTTGAATAGTGCAAAACCACACAAATACTGCCCTCATCATTGAGATTCTTGCATTGAGTCCATTCAAGGACAGTGGATGTGTGTGTGTGCTGCCCCCTGGTGGAGGATAATAAGATCTGACAGTACTGAATATGGCATGTTGACAAGAACCTAAGCTGAAGGTAAGAATATGACTCTTCAAACAGGGTGTAGCAAAGGCAAAACTGCTCGCTACACCTCGTCAACAACAGCTTCCACGACAAGGGTGATGTTAAATCATTTAGATGTGGCGTGGATATGCATTGTTAGGTTAGTTTAAAAGGGTCATGGGGGAGGGGAGGGGGAGGAGAAAGCACTCTGAGATGCCGTATACAATTACATCAAATAGTGAAGTCAAGTGAATGTCAGTGACTAGTGTTCTTTCTCAAAGGGACATTTGAGAAATCACCAAAGCCAGGATGTACGAAATGTGAACCCCATCACGAGCACTAGACTTTGAAATGACAAAGGAAAAGATGACAACCTAAAAACCACGTGGCAGGTAGTGCCCACCACCCCTGAGTGAAAACAATTTAAAAAAGGTCTTAGCACCGTCAGATACCACAGAACGCCAGCTTTGCCATTTCTTATCAATCCAAAGTGTCTTGGATTGTGACAGGCACAACACATTTTTTAAAGTGCGCACGCTCGATCGAGCCGTTCCTTTCACTCTAATCTTTTTTTTTTCTTACACAATTTCTTCCCCACAAACATCGAACTCCTTTTAAAAACAGCACACCAAGATAAATCACATTTTTTGCCATGCATAATAATTTGTTGCATATTGAAATTTCTTCTTGGGACCACTTGTTTCGCTGTTGAAAAACTCGGACCTCACAGCAAGTGTGGTTGCAAATTCTCCTCTCCAGGTGACAGAGTGAGAACGCAGATACAGTATCAGTCGAGTGTCGATATTGCAGACACATGCATGAACATTAGAAATACATTATTGGTGCTACTTTACATAACCTGAAAGTTCTAGAAATGCCACTTGGTCTTCAAGAGGCCTGTCAGAGAGAGAGGTTTTGTACTTTTAACACAACGTGGTCAGACTGGTAGACAGTACATCGACAGACATCTGAGCCAGACAGATTTTAAATCTCTAATCTTGAAGACCAAAGCTATCGAAAAGTCGTACACAAAAACATGTTGATGCCTCTGAGACAACCTTTTGTGTCCTACTGTATTAAATATTGTGCATTGATGATGCATTCATCCACAGTTGAGACTGCAGGGAAATAACCTCTGAGCATTGATCATTAAAACTGGTTTAAATCATACCAAAGACGAGGAAAGTAATACTGCAATCATTGCTGATTGGAGAAAGAGAGAAAGGATAAGACCATCAGGAGAATATCGAGCCTCCATGGGCTGATCTGATTTTGAGGTTTTACGATCATCATTTCAACCCACAGCTGATTAGGAAGATGAGAACCATTCGAAGAGAAGTACCCGACAGTTGCTGAGTGCACAGACAGAGACAGATTTGTATACACCACTGATAGATGGAAGGGTAAATAAGAGATAGAAAACCATTTTAAAAAATCATCTCAGTGCACTCATGCAAAAGACGTGCACTGTGTGCATCTTTGGCTATGCATAGCACTACGTCTCTGGTGTTGAGGTGCAATAATAAGCACTACAGCAGGCTAATGCTGACTGGTATAGCCCTGTTCAGACTGCATGCTCAGGGAGAGGAGTCTGCTTGAAAAGCGACGGATGTGGAACAATTCCTGTCAGGAAGAAGTGCCCGTCAACTCGGCTAGCGTGGCACGTTGCTAAGTTAGAGCCGTTTGGCTTTGGTTTCAACGACAGACACGCTGCAACCAGGCAGTGTGTGTATGCAGTTTGGCTCGGCTCTGTGAGTCTAAGTCGTGGCATGTCCGTTTGTCTACTGCACTAGGAGGAAGTGTAGCCCTTCAAGGTAATAAGTTGTCTCTGAAATTGCACAAGTTGGCCATTTTTTCCTCTAGCCAACAGCAGAGGTCATGTTGGGAGCACAGTCTTGAGTACATAAAAGTTCTCCCTCTGTGTTCTGCTGGAAGAGGTCGAAATCATCCTCCGATCACGAGTCAACCAATCTCTCCTTCAGTCGCTGAGTGTTATGTGTCTTGGTACCTGTGAAAAGACGAGAGGGAACCAGTTGAGAGCGGCATATCGAAAGCAAACTAAATACACGCCTAACAACTACTACTCAATCATTTAGTTACTTGGCAGCAAGGCTGCACCTATTACAGGAATTTTCCAATGTTTCCTTGAAAGAGAACAAAGCAAATTACGTAACCAACACCTCAACACCTAATAATTCTCAATAAATTCTTGGAGTGAACAGGATACATGTATTTTTTTAAGAGCTTTATGAAACGAAGGATTACTGTGACATGGGGAGTAAAGAATTATTTGAGAAAGAAGTCAGTTTTCAGTTTTATTCTTTGTATCAAGTACACGACACTGACCACCATGTGGCAGTAATGAGTCATGACTGTGGCACTCGGGGCACACATAATGCTGACTTCATTGAATTTGTCTTTAATGGCACAGTGTAATTAAGAGGAAGAACTGCTTTGCTGGACAGATATAAACTACTCGCTTCAACGTTTATCTCTTTAGCAACCACCCTGTGAGTGGTGTTTATGTTCAAAGAAAGACTTCTCACCCGCTCTGTAAGGTGAACTCAGGCAGCGCCCCGAGGGATGTCAGCTGTTCCTCCAGGGCCACGATACGTAAACCAATGTAGCCAGATGACAGCAGCAGCAGCACAACCCTGTAACAAAAAATGAGTCGTGAGTCCTGTGTATTCACTGTGATAAAGGTCAATGATATCAGCTTATAGCAGGTACAAAAAGAACCAACAGCTAAACACTTAATTAATGCGAATACTTTTTAGGCCTTTCAGCCTGCACTTAAAGACTTTGTCACACTTGCGTACCTTGCATTTAACTGCACTACCAGTTCACATTACAGTTTACAACACTCAAACTCACAACAAAGGAATGTTAGGCTTCAAATACTGTACAAGTCAAGGAAATGCTGCATATGAGCTATCAAAAACTGGTCTTGAAAACCCCCTAAAAAGTTGGCAAGCTTGGGTTTTCTACATCGGAATGAGATCCTACAAGATCACCTAGTTTGTTACTACCATGGTAAGTTTGTGAAATTCCTCAGAGTTTCCGTTAAGGAGTGACTTGTGAAAAGCAGCTTTAGATCAGCGCAAAAGGCACTGGATTAAAGGATGAAGAGAGGGAGAGAGAAGAAGACAGAACATGCTATAGAGAGGAAGTGCTACTCACAAAATCAAGTAAATAAAGAGTAGAGTATTGAGGGTGCTGGCCTCTCTCTGAACCAGCAGGGACTTGGCCTTTTCTGTCACGTTCCATACCCACGATCCACCTGAACCTGGAGAAGGAAATGCAATCATTGCATGAATATCAATGGTTTCCTGTTTGGAGGTTGTAACTGAGGGTGCATTTCTACTTCTGCACAACATGGTGCATATTTTGTAGATGACAGCACAGAGTGAGATGCAAAATGTAGCTATGAGAAAATCATTACAATTAAAATGAACTGTGTGAGATTTCAAATACAGACATCTTCCAACTAGCACTGTCTGAATATATATATAAGCTAGCAGCTGTCTTTCTGGGGATCAGACACACGCCACTTTTTATTGCGTGCCCCTCAAGTGCTAAAAATGACAGCCCTCTACACTAGCAGCCACTTTGATTAAAAAAAAAAGTACTAGCAGTAACTTGCAATCGGTGTGCGAGTGTGTCTTACCTGACACTGACAGCTCCTCTGAGGACGAACTATCACTCTGCTGCATGTGAAGGCTCCTGAAAGTCGGGCCATTCCCATTAGGCACTGCCTCTGAAGAAGAGAGAGAGATGGGGGAAAAGGAAATCAATGTTAGCCCGCTATGCAACCTTGGACTTTGCATGTCGACTGGACTGAACAGACATGAGATAACAGAAGCAAAACAAACTGTCAACAGTTTTTAGTCCAACTACGCATGGCTGATGTCAGCCGAAGATAGGTCTTACTACCGATTCCCCCCAAATAGACACTGTTTAGAGTTCTCTATCATACCAGATAATTCTAGATATATGTAAACATAATGTAAAGGACTCTTACCTCTGTGTGGTCTGTACAGAGGCTGGTCCTGTAAAGACTGTGACTCGGAGCCATCAAATTGGTCGAAGCTGTCGTCCAGACTGGACTGGCTGGAGTTCTGTCCAGGTAAGAGAGTAAGAATTACCATCACAAACTGATCTAGGAAAAATGTTACCTTTAAGAGACGATACATTTTTATTTGAGTATTAAGAAAAGGTCTCTTACCACGAGTTTGCTCTTATCGAAGCTGTTCTCAGCTGAGGAGAAGACAGGGCTACTGTTTGTGCTGCCATCCTGTAACAGACAGACATGTTTTCATTTATTCAAAGTTGTGTGTATGAATAGTAACTTCTATTTTGATAGTCTTATCATAAGGTTAGTTCTGACGAATGGACTGATAGTCTACATGCTATGACTCTGTGCATGTAGTCAAAATATAAATCATTTAAATGTCTGGAGATATGCAACAAGGTTACAGTAGCAGGCTTGCTGCCTTCTTTTCATTATAAAATAGATTTTTACAACTATATTTTTGACTGAATTTGAGATTCTGTTTTGAATTGCAGAACATCTAAATATCTAAAATCTCCGATATTTGACTGCAGTAACTCACCTCTATCTGAGGACATACTGAACGCAGCAGCTGATAACATGATTCTCTGTTCCGCAGCGACACAAACAGGAACTACACGAAGAGAGGGAATAAATAAAAAAGGGAATATTAGCCATATGACACACCAAACCTGAACCACAAAATACACGCAGTCATTGATTAGATTTCTAGTTAAACAGACTCTGACAATTAAAAGTGTTTAAGATAAATGTGTGGGGCTGAAGTTGAAGAAGAAGAAACTGACCTTCTCTCCTTCTGTAGTGCGGACCGACAAGGCGTTGGGTACCAGTAAAGCTGTGTTCTGTTTCTTCACTATGAGGATGCAGGAAACTGGAATAACTAACTGCAAAAGCACAAAGCAACAAACAGGAAACAGTTAGAAAAGGTGGAACAATGTGGTGAAATACCAAACACAAAAAGACATGCATTAAAATGGAGGTATTACATTAACATAATTTACCTTAGTGTCTTTGAGCAGAACTGAGGAGTAGAAACAGGCATGGGTGTCAGTGACGTACAATCGACCGTGGTAGGGCACTTCCTTCTGCAGGGCACAGATGTATGCTGGGAGAGGAGATAAGCACAGGCACCTTTAGTTTTATGTGGTTCCGCATTCATTCAGTCATTCGCTCTCTCTTTAATTTGTGTTTACCTACCATGTATCAAGTCTTCATTCTCAGGAATGTCTGGAAACAACTTGTGGAATGTCTTGTTGTGCTTTATGAAACTCTAAAAGAGAGAAGAGAAGGAAATTAGAACAAAAACCAGGACACTAAAAGACTCACAAATGTATGTACTTTAACCTGACTTACACTTTGTGTGCCAGTGCCCTCCGTCCTCTCAAAGCTTCCGCTGTCAACATCAAATGTCTGCGACCTACAGAGACAAACATCACAGCTGTTAATTCAAAGGAAGTCTGCGGCTTCAACAGGTTAATGTGAGAAGATACAGACCCCACACTTGCCACACAACTCTCTCCAACCCACTCTAATTTGCTGAAGAAACCTGCTATAACAGGCCTATTCCGTGACTCAACTTTGGTTAGTGTGATGTCCCTCAATCCGTTATATATTTTGCAAACGGCTGTGTAATCGCTCCGTCACATAGGCAGTAGTAGGGATGAATATTGCTCTTCACAGCGATAAATGTCACAAATCCACCCTCAAACATGTGAATCATGTGAAGAGACAGCCAGTCCACGATGGCTGTGCAGTCATGAGTGTGTCACGACCGAACACCAGCTGAGGGTTAGGTCTGGTCTTGTGATTTGTGCTCAGAATAGCTGTGAGTCTCTCTTACATCAAATGTGTGATTTTATGCATTTTGAAGACTGAGAAATAATATTTTCCCCGCACATGGTAATCTGAGTCTGTGAGATGCATCACTTACATTTCAGGTTTTGGATTTTGAAAACAATTTTAAAAATGGAAATAAGTGTGAAAGCAAAACTATCTCTTGGCTTATTGGAACATACAGGTACGTGTGATTCATTATGAATCTGCTACAGTTTTAGCATTTCTGTTTGTTTTTCAGATCATTTTTCCCCAGGTGCTGCAGAAACCTTATGGAATTTGGTACAATTATCCCTCTGTCCCATCAGTCCTACCTGACGGCTACTTGTCTGGTGAGGGTTTTGTGCTGTTGCTGGATCTCGAGCTGGGCTGCTTCCAAGCTCAAGGCTTTCCTGCTCTCCGCCTTCTTGATGCTGCCATTGCTTAAGCTGCTCCTGCTTTTCTTCACTTTGGCTGGCAGCCCGCCACCACTGCTGTCTACTGGGTAGCTGCTGGACATGGAGGGAAAAAGGGTACGATTTAGAAACATGCAAAATGTTTTAAAATCATTTTCATGTGCACACAGTGTGGGCATATAGAATTTCTCTTGGAGGAGTTACAGCGAGGACAACAAAAAAACACAGCACGACTACTTCTAATTTTATCACTGCATGACTATTCTCAGAAGCACAAAAAGTCAGAGCCAAAACACCCACTGATAAAACTCTTCACCTCTGTAGAAGCATACATTCAAACATAGCGCATGACTTCACCAGTCATTTCACAGTAAGCTAAAAACACAGACGATAAATCGAAGACCAAGATGATGAGAACATGTTAAAAAAAAACCCCAAAGGAAGTCAGTGCGGGAAATCAACATCAGCCACCAGCTGAATTACACTAAATCTATGAACTGTCTCAGAGAAGATGCCTATCTCAATCTCCTGTACTCTACACAGTGTCATCATCTAGCACCGAAGAACAGTTGCTAAACACTGCATTTTAACAGCAAACATCTGGCTTAACATTGACTTGGCTGCTCACCAATCTATTCAAATGAAAGGCAATGTGATGGCTCGACTGATATCTGGCAGACAATGGGCTTATCTCTGAGATGTCTTGGAAAAGATCACACTTTTCCAAATCACTTAGTTTTACTGATGCGTCAGCGCTCTGGCTGCACCTTTACAATTACACCTCCTGGCTGCTTTACAACCTGATCTAAAACTGACAAGGCTCTGCAAATATGTCATCTCAATAAACTGAGAAAAAAAAAAACTACAGTCAGAGTGCTCTTCAAAGGCTATGGCCCGTCCTTGACCAAGAACCAACAAGACACAAATCTACTCAAAGACTGAGGAGTCTGCTGAAGTCTAAGACACAAATCTAAACCTGCCAATTATATTAACAATGACAATACAGAACAAACTGACTAAAAACAAACAAAAAACAACAACCTCTTAGAGCAAATAACAACAAAGATCACCTTACCTGGTCAATTTAAATCGCTTTGATGAACGGAAACTCATATACCTACTGACAGTAGGCATTTCCTTTTCTTATAGAAAAACAACTCAAAACACTATTATCTCTAAGCTCTTGTTGGCCTCACGCCATCAAATCTGAGAAGTTCCAAAATAAAGACTAATAGCCCAAAAAGATTTTTATAGTCCTCTGTTTTAAGAATGTGGTCCAAGATAAGTTGTTGACCTAGTTAAGAGAGGGTCTATCCTGCTAGAAAAAAAAACTGTTGGTGTATTGCTCTGTGAATGTGCTGTTAAGAGGAAGCCACTTTGTGTTGAGAATGGTGTGACACTCCGTAGTGAGTGACGTCAAACTCAGCCACTCCCCCCCAGAGAAAAAAAGCACGAGAGAGACGTACACACAATCCCTCTCTCCCTCACACACAAGCACAACACAGGCACTGACATGTTAAAGAAAACAGGGCCCATCCCATAAAAATCTTCCACTGAAACATTATCCAATATCAGAATCCTGTCTTGTTGAGATTTGTTCTGCTAGGGCGAAGCAGGATCAGGACTCTTTAGAAAACAGTTCTACATGTGCATGAGTAAGAAAGTAAAATACTTGTGAGGTGCTCAGACTGGCCCATCTGGCCCGATCTAGGAGTGGTGCATTATCTACCTCCCCTCAGGCAAAGAATCATACCAAGGAGACAGTACAGCAACAACACAATCTCAAAGGTCTTCCCTAAACACACTCAGGGTGCGAACTCAGACATTTGAAAACACAGACTCTTACTGGCAGCATTAGCTACATTTAAAGAAATATTATAAGTATATTGTTTCACTGCTTTGAACATGGACAAAATAATTTTCAATCTTGGTACTACTGTCTTTTATCCTGTCAGTAACTCTTGAACAATTTCACTACTGAGTCACTTTAGTAATTGGAGTAAAGGTCAGGAAATGCAGCCTCGGGTGGATGCCTACTCTGCAATCAGTCGTGACTATTAAACAGTGTACAGCAACACGTCCTCATCAGCACAAAAGAGAAAACCATTCAAGAGACGTTTTCCTGATTGTGTAGTGGAACATTCTTAAGTGTCATGAAAGCTTAAGCCTGTTAGTTATTAACCTAACCACGTTAAATAAAACCCGTTGTGGTAGGTTAATTGTAGCTCTTACTTGTAGTTTGACTACTCCTGAAACATAAGGGAGGTAACAAACACTTACAGAGACGTTCTATGCTCTAAAATATGAATAAAATATCCAAAGCAGCTGGTAAACTTTGGGGAAAGTACGCTACTGTGGCGGGTGTTTAGACAAAGGCAGCACTCAGTGGGAACAATTTCATCATCAGTGCTGAACTGTTGACCAGGTGTCTGTGTTCATATATGCTCACCTGACCTATTGCCACGAGACAGGGCAATATAGGCAGTGTTTAAATACTATAGACCGTTTGAATTTCTCAACAGCTTCCTCTCTTTGCTCAGGACTAACCGTAACCATTAACAAGGTCACGTTGAAGCTGCTTCCTGTAACACTCAGGCTTAAAGTAGGATGCCCTTTATATTTGAAGGGCAGGGTTGCAAATTTTCCATAGGTGCTCTAAGTTTAGTATTATCAAAATAAAGTCCCTGTATTAGTCAGGCATAAGACCCCAGACAACAATTATCTATGCCATCATTAACATGCACTTTATTTCAATACAGTCTGGCAGTCAGCCACTCAATCCTACTGTGTATAATGTTTATTGCAGAGGTTCCAGGAAATACTGGCATAGTGTCTGCACTGGCAGGTTGTATCACTTACACATATGGACATCAGGCAGAACCCCCCCCTTGCGGGAAACTGATAATCTAACATCTAACAGTGAATCATTCATGTTTGTGTGGAAAGTACATTTTTGGCGGAAACCACCTCAGTCATCTGAGGGCTGGGCTAAATAGGAAAAAATCTAATTTCACAGTATTTTTGATGCAACACATCGTTATCAATATTTCAGTGATATCATAGGGTTGACTATTGGTGCTTTCACAAAATATTTACACCATGTGATTTTTGAAAATTTATTATCAGCTATGTAGATATCATACTGAGTGTGTAAAGGCAACTAATAGAACAGCTATTAAAGTCTGGTTAATTCAGAATTTGACATTACTTTAATGCAATGCAGCCTCTAGAGCCAGGAAAAGGCATCATTACAGTAACCAAAATCTAAGACTTTATCTAGTCCCACATCACAGTATCAATATATGTATAAAAATGTATAAAATGATAAACTGTCCATCCCTGAGTCAGTCTAGTGACCTATTAAAAAAAGCTCAAGGCCAAAGCCATCAAGAATAAACACGTGCGTGACATTATGCGTGTAATCACGAAATGTTACAACAAGGAAAAACACCATATTATAAAATGAACTTTGCACTGCATAAAAGCTATGTTTCTTAACCGCCGCTTCATGTTTACAAAGCAGGAGGCGGCTTACCTGAAATGGGTGTGTAACGGCCAGGCAAAGGCCTTGACCTCTGGCCTACTTCTATGTTGGAGCTCTATGTTAACACCACCTAACAAACTCAGTGTTAGTCCTAGTGGTACAACCATGCACATTCAAAGCAGGCACAAATTCTCTGCAGCGGAGGATTAAAATGGACATGCACGAGGTTACTCGCTTCAAAGCACAATTTGTCTTGGGGGGGGGGGTAGCACATTTTCTTGGATTTACAGAGGGTCTATTGAGAAAACAAAAATCAGCACGACTTATTCAAGCAAGTGCACTGATTACTTTTTTATATTCGAAGCACAGATATGAAATTGATGACCACACAATAGAAGTCCAACAAAAAAGTTCTATCATTGGTTGGTGGAAAGAAAACATAGGCAAACAACAAGCCTAGATTTACTCAATATTGCTCAAGAAAGCCCTTTCTTATCTGCGACAAATTGAGAATCACTGGCTGAGATCAAAAACTCTATCTGCTTGCTAGCCTTACCGTCCCGGGTCCTCAGCGGCTTGAGAATCAGCCACAGCACCATGTTGGTTCGACAAGCCTTTCCCTCTCTCCATGACTAACCAAGTTCTCCCTCCACGTTTCCCACAATCTTAAAAAGCTTGCAGCAACTACTGGTTGAGGCAGCCAAAGGACAGAGTATGGCAGTTTTGCACTTAGACCCCGAGCTTTAATAGCCAAATCAAAAGGGTGTAAAGGTCTGTTTTACTGCAACGTTTCAAAGCGCCAAAGAGCTCAACGTGATGATAGTGCCAGAAACACACGGCCGGAAAGAGGCCGACAAAGAGAGGAGGGTGAAAAGACAAACAAAAAAGACTGGTTGGGGTTCAAGCCTGAAAGGCCCTCCCAAGCTTTGTCCTGTCTGAGTCCTTTCTCGGCCTGTGTTGTCTTGGAAACAGCTACAACAGTAGGGGGTAGATGGTAGAAACGTGGGGGTGAGTGAAACATTGCCAGGTTATTCTCAGTTTAGGAGGCTGGACAACAACACTCAATAGCCTGTTCTCAATAGCAAAGAGATTGCTTTAAAAGCAGCCAGTGCAATGTGGATGACAAAAGCTAGCTCTTTGTGGATGATGTAAATGGAGCCATCACATGCAGGAATATTTGTGTTTGACTAGAGGGGGAGAAAAGCTCAGAATATATAATAAAAAACAGTCAATAGATTAATGTAGTGTACTCTAAATGTAACAGACTCTTGTTTCAATCACAAACAGCTGAGAGCTGCTGATCAATAGGCTATTTCTGTACCTATGATATCACCATCCAGGAAACTCAAGCAGATAGATAAAGTCCAACTGCACTTGTGACATTGGTCTTAATTTAGCCGCCATATATCCCTCTGTAGCTCTCCAATGTAACCACCACCTCCTATGTTTTCATTACACACCTCTTGGTGTTAAGGTGTAGGATGAAGTCAGTGGGCGGGCTGTGTTATAAATACATTTTCCCAGAATCAAAACTGCACAGGTTTGCTTTTTGCTACAGCCACGTGGCCTTGCAGAGTTCTCGAGAGTGAAACTAAACTTCCTGCTTGCTCATCAACAAACTACACCTTTGTCCGATGCATTAATACCTTTAACAATAAGTGTTTGACTGCAAGCTATCCATAGATAGAAAAGGTTCGACAGACTGCTGTTTTTCCTTAAAGTCTGCTAATCCTGACTGCATGAAGTCACTTCCCAGAGATAGTACAAACAATCCACAACATAGTTTACACGACAACAATCATCTTAACCAGGCAACTTAAATGCATAATGCTGACACCCAGATCTCCCAAAAGTCTAATTAGCTTCTTACATATCACTTCATCCTAGTGAGGCAGGAAAAGGGTGTCTCAGAGGTCCCTTTTTTTGGCCAGGTCAGTTTGATAATTACAATGTGAGGACAAATCTGCATCATAATGCTGCCAAGTGGACAAAAGGAAATGCTTATTCATTCACCTCGCATAACAAATTCAGCTATATATATATATATACCTATGAGCAATTCCACCTTTTGTTTGTCACTCCCCATTTTATCTACAGATAAGACTTTCACAATACCACTTCTAAGGCGGTGCGAGAGCACTTCTCACAAGTCACGTTCATCTCTGTTGCTGAAAAAGCACTCGTATTTAAAATACTCCTCCTATCTCAAAATTGGAAAACCAGCTTCACCACATAAGTATTAAACTGCACAAATTGTATGATACAATGATATGAATCAGGGAAAGAATGCCTCTTTCCATTCCATAACCACATTTCTGTAATGCTTAAACAAAATCCATAAAGTTAGATATTAAATCTACAGTACAATTAAAAGATGATTAAATTTACTGGGAGCTAGCTTGCACTGAAATGGGGGCTAATTTCTCCAGCACAGGACATTCCAGCAGAAAAAATCTCTCTTTTGGGTACAGAGTTATGATGCTTCTGTTTGCTGTCCCGAGCTGAGACATATGATCCCTGGAGTCTTGCTGCAGACGTCAGCCATACGTCAGCTTTTAAGTGCCAGTGCCCTTAAGACAAAATTGCTGCCATATAGAATGCCTACCTCAAAGTTTTCCTACAGCCAGTGTGACTGCTCCAACAACATGAGCCCCAGGTTCACATGCGAGGCTGACAAAGGTTTTACACCCGTGCAACCTCTATCAGATCATCTGAGAATAATGCAGAGCCAGATAGTGTGATAGCACCATCTTCTGGAGAGCCGTGGATAATTCTTGTCATGTGAACAGCTGATTCACCATCACCCAATCAATGCCAGCTTACTCTGGAGCAAAACAACAGATTGTTGCAGCTGCGCTTTATTGAGCCAAATGGGATAGTTAAGATGTTCAAGTTTTTGCAACCACACACAAAGCATTTGAGAGTCCTAATCTGTGATAATCTAGTTTAGTTTTCTAGTTTTTCTTTTCAATCGATTTGACCTACTTCAAAAACCAGAAACTAACAAATGATTGCCAAAAAGAAAATTAAAGACTGAATGGGTTATGTGCCTGCGCATGTATGCATGTATGTGTGTGAGCTTCAATAAGAGCAGTCAGGAAGGGCAGGGAAGCGAGCCAGTGGTCATGGCGAAATAACATGCCGTCTGTGGCGCCCCGCCAGGGCTCAGTCTGCAGGAAAACTGTGTGTGCGCCAAGTGGAACAGAGCACGCCTGTGTACGTGTGTTGCAGAATAACTGTGTGTGCGAGTGTGTTTGGTGGGAAGTCATGTGGCCTTGTGCATGCAGCATCTCCGTCCACTTCCTCTGCGTTAACTGGGCACAGAGACAGAGAGGGTCTTTCTTCAAGGCGACTCAAGAGTACTTTCAGTGACCAGGCATGTGAGCAGGGGGATGGCATGGAATGAATGTGGCTGGAAAATCCAACCTGACTTTAAAATCCATAAAAGTAAAAGTAGGCCACTTTACTGTATACAAGCGGGAGGCTGGATCTAATCTACAGAAGAATTTTGTTGAACTCAGCTCCTTAGAGGACCATGTTGTCAAGGTAAATTATCATATCCAAAACATTCCATGTGCCAAAGCCATTTCGAGTCCCACTTGTACACCCCAAAACCTGCTACAACCCAGTTTTAATGTGCAAGACTATCCATCTCAAAAATTCTAGATATCTTGAATCACAGTGTAGGAGGGTTCATCGATGTATCGTGGAGGGAAAAGTGTATGTAGGAAGTCTACAGCAGTTGATTTCATTGATAAGTAACTCCCTGCTGAATTCCTTCTGACCATGAGTACACCTGGCTGCTCTCTCTACATTTACTCCAGCCTTCTACAAACAGCTCACCTTGACATGGTGATGCCAAGGCAGTGTTCCCACTTTCGAAAGGACGGGGTCTAACTTAAAATCAAGATAGTATTTAAAAAAAGCTGACTTGCACAGTCTTTTATGACCAAAGAAAGGGTATTCTGTCTGCAAAGTACCATACCAAATGTTATCCCGGCGATCAAAGCTGAGCACAACACCAAGCTTTTAGATAAGCCTCATGTGTCTGAAATTAGACTGACCTGTGCTGTGACATCTACTTTAAGTGGAATTCACCAGGCTACTGTGAGAACCAAAAGGTGAGTAAGCCAAGAAGAATACAGCCTTTTCCTTGGCTCTGTCACAAGGGCAGAGGAGTGGTCATTAGCATTAGCTTGACAGAGGCAACACATAACTTCAACCGTGACCAGCTGGTTAGTATGCAACCCCTCATTTAGCGATAAACCCTTCTGCAGATGTGGTTTCCATCTAACTTGAGCTTTTCCTCTGCGCCTGCAGCACATCTCATAATTTAGACCTACGCAGTCTCCACTGCCCACAGCGGCAAGGAAGCTCTGTCCTGGGAGCATCTTCCTGGAGCCAACAAAACGCCTGCAAAGCTGCCACACCCAGCCTATTCCAGGCTCCCTCATCTAAACAAACTTTGCAGCAATAGATTCTTCCCTATTGAAACAAGGCTGGTCATATTTTTGAGGATGTGTGCATTGCAAACCTGTATGCTGAGTGAATTAAAAGCTAGCAAGTAGGTGCTCAGTGTTACTGCATCTACTCATTTTCTTTTTCCTTTAAATTACTTGGCTAATCTTCATATAGCAACATTTACACATAGAAAGAAAAAGAAAACTGTGTAGAACATAGAGGAGATTAAATGAGTGTGGATGCTGCATTAGCTTGGTCCGAGCCCTGGCTTATTGCAGCCTGACACTGCCACAACACAATGCTGTATATGTATGTGTATGTGTATGTGTGTGTGTGTGTGTGTGTGTGTGTGTGTGTTGTGGTAACAGATAATCACCCCATATACCATACTACAGACACATCATAGCTATGCTGATAAGCAGCAGGCCACGTCTGATTGGCCCGGCTCTGCAGCAAATGGCTATCTATGGGGAGAAAAGTGAAAGGCAAAGCTCAGAGGACGAGGAGTGCTAACAGTGAGATACAGGGAGCATTTATATAACACCATGTACCACCTGTGGTCGACTCATGGGAGCTAAAAATAGGCTTTTCTGGGAAAACATAGACTTGTATGTCCCTAGTGTGACAGGCACGCGTGTGCGCTTCCCTGGGGGTAACACAATATATGTGTGCAGGTTTAAAAGAGTGTAGCAGTGAATTTGGATGTGCATAAACGCACCTCTGCCAGGCTGGTCTGCTGTGAATCTCAACGGGCCTGGATCATCCATGACAGAGGGACACAAAAGTGATGCCAATCTGACCCACATAGGCCATCGGATGAAGTCATGATTTCTGAGCAGGAGGCCTGGGCGAGATTAAGAACCGACCAGATCTGGACTAGCTTCCCTTTATTCCACTCTACCATACAATGCTGTTTATTTACACTGCCTGAATTAGATTAGCCAGCTACTAGACATAAACAACACAGGCATAACACCTATTTACAGGGATAATGTGGGTCAATCATTGTGTTCTTGGAAATGACTCAATGACAAAAGAAACAAATGGTTACCAATTAAACTAAAACCGTGAGAATACTTCCCAGATAAATGACAACAACATTGTGCTACCAAGTATTTAAATTTTACCAATAACAAGCATTTTACTCTGGGTTTTCCAAGCCTGCCTTTAAGCACGCTACATCAATGGTGGCAGGTGCTTAAGTCACCAACAGCTCAATCAATGACTAATGTTGACTAAGCCAAAAACGTAATACTAAGCATATGGTAAACCCCAATATGGAGCCTCCAGTACTGGTTGTGCTACTGTAGACTAGCATTGTAAAGACGCTACCAAGTGTATTTTAACTAAAAACCAACCGTTACTGTTTTTCTGTTTCGTTATAGTGCCAGTAAGTGAAATTGAATGTGTCACTAACGTTAGCTAAAGATAACTGAAATGCCAACACATCCTCAACAAGGCGGATGCTAACCTGCTAGCATTATCTACCCACTGGCTTAAAGACGTATTCTCCCCTTACGTACATTTCATTTAAAGTCAGTCCCCAATAATACGTCTCCTGGTGTTGTGTTAAAGAGTAACATTGACAAGAGACGAAACAATCCAGTTTTGTCGGGCAGGTTGTTGTCATCAAAGAAATGCTAACCGTTAGCATCCACCCTGTTGATGGTGCTCACCCGGCAGATAGCGGTTCAGCGCGAGCCGCGTTCACTGCACTCACCTCTCTTTCATGAAGTGCTTGATTCTGACGATTGCCTTCTCGTCGATCTTCCTGAGGAAGGTTTTCAACCTCTCTCTCTTGTTTTCAAGCATTCTTCCCTCAGCCAGTGGTCGCCGGTTCGTGTAGAAACGACGCTCCACGCCAGACTCCACCGTTCTTGTTTGGCTTCTGCTTTTTTTCCCCCCCCTTCTCACTCCATCCACGGCTGATTAAGATAATGAGCCTAAATCGGACCAAGTCAGCCGACCAATCAGCGTCGGTGACGAGTTGTGAAAAAACGGTCATGTCAGACCGCTTAGCCAATCAGAATGACGCAGCTGGATTTCACCGGCCCCCCGTTTACCATATATGGCAGTCGGGTACTCCCATTCTTGAGACATCTAACACGTAGGGCATGTATTATTATTGTGCTGGTCCAGTCCTTTTAACTAATCATTTACATGTGATTTCAACATTTCACGTGCAAATACCTCGGAGAATACACAACAACAGTGTTTTATTTGCCACACTACACTATATTTAATCTGACATAAAATAAATAACTGCACTGGTACACCAGGGTGGGGCTGTTTTACATTCATCTATACATACACAAACATAAATTGTATTGTATGACAATAAATCTATCCCCAAAATATACTGCTGCATGCTAATATTGATAACAGTAACAGAAAACAAAACACATCATCATCTGAATAAGGTTTACATCGGTTGTCAGCTATTTCTGATCAATTAATATTAGGCCTACATTTAGACTTTTAGGCTAAATTGTGATATTTCAGAACAAGCACAGGGTATTTTAATGGACTACAAAAGCCGGCAGCACCCATAAAGTTAAAAAGTGAAATTACTCTAATCTCATGAATCATAATGAGCCAGGGATCCAATTAGCATTTATCCCTGCTCTTGTGAAGGGAAGTGGAGGCCAGTGACTCAGAAGGCCAGTCAGCTGCTCAGTTGGTGGCTTTTATTCTAGTGCCACAGCATGAAACACTTAATTTTGGCCCCTCATTGTGCGGGCAACTAATGAAAGGCCAAGTCTCTCACCCCCTCCCCCCTTTTACTGGAGAAAAAGGCAACAATAGTAGCACCAGTGGTGAAATCACACACCTACTGTACAATCAGCAGACCAGGGCCACAAAGCCAGAGCTTAAATCATCAACTAAGTCACATTGTAGTCACACTGGATGACTGTGTGTTACTTGTGCCTGCCTTATGTATTTAAAAACAGTGAAATATGCTCCAGAGGGGTTGTGTTTTCTTAGACAATCTTTTTACGTAAAAGCCTGGGTTTGAGCTTCCTGTTAGAGCAATTATTTGACGTGTCCCTCAGTTGTGCAAGGGTTTTCTGTAGCTGACCCTAAACATTGACCTACATGAGAGAGGAGATCCTGTACAAAAAATAAAAACAAGAATACATGACATAGATCATGGCATTGCTGGTGGAAAATATGTCCTATTATGGTTAGTGTTAAGACTGAATTGCAGTTGAAGAGTTTCTATATTGGCTGACAACATTTTACAACCTTTAATATCAATTTCTTTGAATGTGTGTCTTGAATATTATTGCTTTTTGATATTTTAGAAATTACATTATTAAGAAAAGAGACTTGTTAGTCAATTCCAATACCTGTCTCAGTCTTTGTCTTGATGTCACTGATACGTCACATCATGACAAATCAGTGGGTTCCCACTGAAACACGATTTGCTCCGATTACAGCACAGCTTTCTCAAGAGTATTTCACAACTCTATTGATGGAGACCTTGAACACTTATAAAAAAAAACATCAGTCAGCTTGAGAAATTCACACAAATCTTAGAAGTAAAAGCCTTTTTTTCCCTGAAAAGACAGCTCAGATGCAGCCGTGCCACCAGGAACAGCAGAGGCAATGTATCGCCTCATGACACAGCAGACACACCACCCACCTACTCATACAATCTGGCCTACACCAGCCAGCCCACGCTCTTCCCTTCCGTCTTCCCCGCCAGGAAACTGAGCAGATAAAGAGGAGGAAATCACGCTTCATAAGGAAGTACGTGATGTAATAAGGGGGTGTAGATGCAGCGTAGGCAATTTCAGGCATTCCTATGTTGATTCATCAAAGCTGGACAGATAATTGGGCAAAGTGGGGAACTGCGCAAAGATGTACGACTGACAAAAGCCCCAGCTTCAAAGTGTGTCAGTTGGTTTGAGGTGTTTTGTTCGAGAATATGAACAATGCAGTATCCTGACCTTGAGGCCCTGTGTGTCAGTGAGATGTGAAAGTGACATGGAATTCACATTCAGCACCACAGACAGTCATTGCTGAATGATCCAAGCATCAAAAAAGCCCAGATAAAAAAAAGAAATGAAATAGAATAAAAGAAAGTATATGTCACTGTAAATGTCTTTGGTCCACACATTTTGCTAATATTAACAGTCTGAGTAATGAAGCATGAATTATTCACCCTTGATGTAGTCAATATTTGTAAATGACACGCCATCTGTTCACAGCCAATCAGCTGAGAGTCACATAAGAAGGGCGTATTTAGAATATGCTTTTGCAAACAAGAGAAATGTTTTAGCAGCTTTCATTACTGGCTTTTATTACATTCGTTTGTACTTCTCTGTAATATATAACCACTGTAGATAAAGGAAGCATTGACAGGCTGCTGTTATGAATCCTGCATGTTTCATTATTGTTTGCATTTGGAGTGTTTGAGCTGTCACTATAAAGTTTTAGTTCTTTCAGTTATAAAATTTACAAGCAAAGTCTTTGCCTTAACTTGTAACGAAGCAGTAGCTGCAAATGACATAAGAAGAAGGGTGCAACTTTTGTGCAGTGTTGGTGTATGAGTGAAAATACATTTCAAATGAAGAATAGGGCTTTGAGAGATAACTGGAAGCTACATCAACTTCTTGATTTGATTCGTTTGTTCCTTTCTGAGCCAGTGAACAATGAAAATGTTCATGTTACGATCTTGGTGGGTGGAAATCCTTCCAAAGTGGGCAACAGCCACAACTGACAACTTTAAAGGTCCAGTGTGTAGGATTTAGGGACATACACTGGTAGAAAAGGAATATAATATAATAAGGATTTTTCTTTAGTGTGTAATCAGCTCAAAATAAGAATTGTTGTGTTTTCATTATCTTAAAATTATCCTTTTATATCTGTGGAGCAGGTCCTTGTCCACAGAGTCAGCTATGTTGCGCTGCCATTTTTCTGTAGTAGCTCAAAATGGATAGACCAAACTCTGGCTCTCGATGTGGCCATTCACATATTTATGTTTTTGCGTTTTTGTATCAGCCACCATAGTTAGCAGCTCCTCCACGATTAGCATCGTCGGAAAAACAGTTTTTTAAAACATGAAACCGCGTTATTCAGTGTTTTCAGTGTTTTTATCAGTTAGCGGTATCAAAACCTGAACAACGAACAGTGGAAGAATTCTAACTGGGAGAAGTTTTAGCTGGTTGCAAACTGCAATCCTCACTGTTAGATGCCATTAAATCCCCCTAAATCTTAAACGATGCGCCTTTAAAGATCCAGTGTGTAGGATTTAGTGGCATCTAGTGGTGAGGTTGCAGAACTGAAACTTCTCCCATGTGCCAAGCAGGGGCGGACTGGGACACAAATTCAGCCCGGGACATTCAGGCGCACCGGCTTACACACTGGCCCACGCACTGGCCCACGCACCGGCCCACACGTTTCTACCTATGATCCTCTATATGCTTGTACACACTACACAAATGCACTGACTAATTTCTATACAAAGACATCAGTAATTGTCTGCCCTGCCCTGCCCAACCCTGCTCTTGTATTACATTAAGCCCAATTTATATCTCCATGGCTCACAGCCATGAACTAAGGAGGTATAAATTGGGCAATAGGCCCTGTAGTCAACTTTTAGTCAACTTATTACTACAACAAAAAAATCCCACTTAGTACTACTAAAAAGGTTTTCCTCTGGCTAAAATGTAATGCATAGTAGGCTATGCCTTCACAATGCACCTGTCATATTTCTGGTCTCATCCTCCTCCTCATCACGACTGGGGTTAGTCTGTCCCTCAGCTTCATTGTCCTTGGGACTGGGAGCACCACCTAACGTTAATTGCGTGCATCCACAGGAAAAAAGCAAGCACATATTTTCTTTTAGTACAGGTTCAAATTATAATGACTTAATGCAATACCTAGTAGGCTAGTTGGCCTCTTGAACCGGACACCAAGAAGAAATATGCAATTTGCCAAAGCCAACCTTGTATGTAGGATAACTACGATGGCCCATAAGAAAACACAAAAATGCAAATGGCCTAACCTAAAGCCAGTGTCTGATTTGTCCGTTCTGGGCTACTGTAGAACAACATGGCAGACTCTGTGAAAGCGGACCCGAACCCTTTGATATAAACAGCTCAATTTCAGGTAACAAAAACAGAACTATTCGCATTTTCAGGTGATTTTAAACAAATGAAAACAGTTTCTGATCACCATTTCTGCCGATAGATGCCCCTGAATCCTACACACTGGACCTTTAAATGAAGATCCTCTCCTGTTTAGCAAACACGATAAAAGCTCATTTCCAACAAAATGTTTGTATTTGTGCTGCCAGTTACAAATCTGGGAAACCTGAGTCAGTCTGTTATCTCTGATGTTGCCTAAGTGAGACATCTGTTTGCTTTAGAAAAGCTAGATAGAAGCTGTCACGTATGTCTCTACAAGAAGAGTGAGATGTCCTCTGCTTGGAGGACTACCTATCCATTATCTGTTGCAGAAGGAATGTTTTGTCAGTGAGATCCTTATTATCAGCTACTGGTGTAAACGCTCTGACCTTGGGAGGCTATAGCAAGACCTTGGCCTGGAAAAACGAGGCTGTGACGCACAGAGAGCTGCAGTCCTGCACGTTATAGAACAGGTGTGCAGGGATGCTTATGAAGCAGTAAAATAAAAGTACATCACAGGCTGTATCCCCACTGTACAATGACTGAATGTAAATGTTTGGCTTGATGTTATACTTAAACAGAGTACACATATCAAAAAGAAAAGTGTGTTTCTAAATAAAGCCCAATATATGGCAGTATTACTCATGTAATACTGAGAGACAGGAGATGTATGTGTGTATGTTATATGTTATGTAACTTCAGACATTTCAATCAGTCATTTCAATTTAAGCATCTCAGACCGTCTTTTCATACATACCGTACATCCTGCCTGAAAGAATCTTTGTCTGAGGGGAATCACAATGGAATGCCAACACATTCCCAGCTGGCGTTTTAAAATGTGATTTTTGTGGAATTTCCAGAGCTAAACGGGGATAGATAGCTTTTTGTGTCATGGCATGACAGCTTCCTTGATTTGCACATGAGTAAGGCATCACATGGGACAAAGTGTGACAGATAAAATTGTTAAGGCCATCAGACCATCGGACCATCATGGCAGAACAAAACAGGAATGCATGGCTCGTTAGTGTTTATGTGTTTCAATCCATCTTTCTGAGATTTAAGATGTAAAAAAATGTGTGTCTCATCATACATTTTACAGTATCTTAGCATTATTTCCATAATTTGTCACGTGTATAACAGGCATTTTGTTTCGAGTCAAGACAGTCCATCATTTCTCAAAACATGCTTACCTTTCATAATTGTTTAAGGCACAATTATATCAAATTCAGTTCTAGGAGCGTAATAATAATATATCTATTATTTTAGGGCTTTCCTGTCATGTGTACACACAGTCTGGTACAGTAACGTTGGAAACTGATATCTAAAAACCTTGTCAGTACAAGAAGCAGATCATGCCAACATGGATTAAACATGTTTAGTGGCTTTAACTGTCATCTTCTGTATGGTCTGTCCGTTGGGTCAAAAAGGTCAGTGCATCACCAAGGATTCACCTCAGCAACAGCCAATTTCATTTAATGAGGCCAGTGAAGGGGGGAGCACCTCACTCCCTACCCTCTGATATCATCTTACCTGTAACACTGGGACATTGTCTGTGGCAAATGTTCGAGCGGCCCACTTTGGAAAACATTTTGCAGGTATGCTGGGCATTTTCACACTTCAGAGGGATGTTCACATTTTCGGGGTCATGTATGTCTTGCACCCAGACTGATATGGGGGGATTAGAGCTTAAGCGTGTCATGTGCATGAAGAAACCTGTACCTGGTGTGTTTTGTTTGTGTTCTCTATGCGTGAGCTGCCAGAGGCTCAGGTGTAACACATACAGTCCTCAGCTCAGAGGGTGTTGGGTTTCAACCCAGCAGGGTCTGGCTGGCCTCCTCCAGCTACTGTTACCAGGCTACTCTCATCACTTATTTATCTGCTCTCCTCACCCCAAAGCTCTCGGTGGCTATTTGGTTGGGTGGTTGGTCGGCTAAGCGGGGGGAAGGACAGAATTTCCCTTTTTGCCAGAGCAGTGCACCATCAGGGCTCCTAGAGGAGCACCGTACCTGAGCTGGGGCCCGATGCAGAACGGGGAGGCTATGAGCCCACAGGACTCTGAGGCCATGGAGGAGCAGAAGGCCCAGCACCAGAATCAGGGTTGTGTGGAGCCCACAGCACCGCCGCTTCCTCCTCCCTCACCGCCACCACCAGGGCCACCAGAATACCCCAGACCTCGGCTCATCTTCCACACCCAGTTGGCTCACGGGAGTCCCACAGGCCGCATCCATGGATTCACCAATGTCAAGGAGCTGTACGCCAAGATCGCTGAAGTGTTCAACATCTCCCCCTCAGAGGTACAAATCAAACTCAGCTTTGCGTGTCAACATGATTTAGCTAAATTGTGACATTTCCAGTTTTATGAGAAATGATCAAGATTAAAAAATGGTGTTATTTCTTTCTTGCATTTCTGCTCAGGCAGGCCAGCTGCAAATAGGTATTAGGTTTCCATTCTAGGCTATTTTCCATGATGCACTATTGAAGATCATTTGGCCGCAGTACTGTCTGCCAGACTTTGTACTCGCCTGCGCCTTGACCAGGATCAATAATGGAAACAAATAAACAGATGATGTTGTGTTGTCAGCAAACACCAATAGAAGTGGTAGTGACTTTATTGCAAAACAAAACCAGGTGATGAACATTTTTGAAAGTCATTCAGATAACAAAGTAGGGTAAAAAAAAAACAAGTGCTCAGTTACGTTGGAGCAAATATCCCCCAAATCCTATCCTGTGGTAACAACAATTACTGTACTTAATTTGCCTATTTCATTGGAAATAATCAAATCCAGAGATTTAGATTTAGATTTAAACACGGGATCCTACGTTTCCCATAATGCAAACATTAGACACTTTCCATGAGACTCTTTATTCCTTGTGAGTACCCACATCTTTCAAACTCAGTTTGAAATATAAGCTTCCTTTTGTAATGTTGTCACTCCCAAACCCAATCCAAGATAATCCCCTGATGTCATCACAAGGGTTATTTCCTCAGACTAAACAAAGCTTCTCCAAAGCCAAAATACATTAAAAAAGCTGTTTCCATAGCCTGACTATAACCCCACATGACTGGTAAACTGACTGTGTGTGTGTAAAAATAGAGTTCCCATTTCAAAAACCCCAAGAAGTAACATTACCGTAAATATCTTAATACAGCATTGATTAAGCTGTAAAAAGTGGCTGAATTTTCTGATTTAGAGACATTCAAAAATAGATTTCAGGCAATCCCTATTTCCGAAATGGTTATCCAACACTGTGGGACTAAACAAAGCAAGATTCAAAGCACTGTAGGGGATCAAAGGTGTAGTCTGAAGTCAGGTTACAGCAGGCAGCTGCGCAAGGCCAGAATCCTTGAAAAGAAGTCTAGTCACTAAACCTTTAGTAGGTCAGGGCTGGCCAAACCACACTGCAGCCTGATACTGCTCTCAATGCTCAGCACAGCCAAGGCCACAGGCTGTCTCAGGCAGATGGCAAAGAAAGACCTATCAAAGTCTACACTTTATTTTTGTATTTCAAACGTGACTTTTATTCAGAGCTCCTGGAAGTGGATGCAAAAGTAGGCTAAATGGTAAAATGGACTGCACTTGTATCGTGCCTTTCTAGCCTTCCAACCACAAACTTTTACACTACATGTCACACTCACCCATTCACACACACGTTCACACACACTGGTGGCTGAGGCTATCATACATGGTACCACTTGCTAGTCAGTAACACCGATGCAATAGCCATCGGGAGGAATTTGGGGTTCAGTATCTTGCCCAAGGATACTTTGACATGTGGACTGGAGGAGCAAACTCAACTGTGGTTGTTCGTACACCTCAATTTTATACATAAAATCTAGAAAGAGTTCCACCTTTTTTAGATTTTAAGTACATATAACAGTGGTCATGTACAGTATGCAGCTGTTCTGCATGCTTCTCCTGTATATTATGGTAAGGCAGCAATAAATATTACACATTGGCCTTATCTAATACTTATCAGTAGCGTTATGAAGGCCACCATGAAGGCTCTCCCTATCAGTGTATCACTACCTGTTGGACACGAATGACTGGAGATGAAGGGATATAGACCGATGTGGGAGAGCTAACCTTGATGATCTTATCAGGCAACACCCAGCCTTGGTTGTGTCTTATATTTTGGCCTGTTAAGTTACATAAGATCCAATGTTTAAATGCTAAATATCTATTTTAGAAAGACACTGTCAGCTTATGCTCATTAACACAGGATATCACACCACATTTTTTTCATTTCATATTGTTAGCTCTAGCTATTTCCTCACAGCAACGGGATCCTCTGTATCTGCACTCACTGCTGTCTGCATGCTATGTTGTAACTCAGACATTTTCGTACTAACAGAATGAGACACTCTAAATTCCTGTGAATGTGTTTGTCTTCTTATATACTTATGTAAGCCATGCGGTAACTTGGCGGCCTGTTCGGGGTATACTCTGCCAAGTGTGTGCTGGGATAATCTCCAGTGGTCTGGAAGGAATAAACAATTTAGGTAACGGTCAGATTGATGACCAATAATAGCAAGTAATGCAAGGGCTTGAGTCTGACATTGTAACATATACATAATGATAAATGGTAAAGATGAATCTTTCAAACCTTGAGACGTTTGAGTTTTTGTCAGTGTAGACTGTCTCTAATTCTAATGCAGAAGACTAGAATAATCTATAAACACGCACCTTTTCTGGTCTTAAATGCTTTAAGACATTAAATTAAATGTTTTATGAGGCGTTATTCAAATTATAGCTGATTTAATAGCCTGTATATCAGGACCTTGAACTGCAGCCAATATTCAAGTCACAAGACTTTCTATGGAAAACATCAAGCAATTAGTCGGTGATAGTGAGAAGTACATCAGTTTCCTTGACCTCCTGTGGACTGAACAGCAGCAGCATAAAGTTACAGTACAGCTAGATGCCAAAGATGACCTTGGACTACAGTCAGACTGTTCCGCCCACCAAGACAACTATGATGAGCAATATCTTACAGGAACTGTTCCAAGTACGAGAAAAGTTCACCTGGGTTATCTTGAATTTCCGCTATGGATTATAGGTTTATTATAGTCAAACTTGAACTTTAACCACGGGTTTCAGAATAGACAACAAAAAGACTTCCGCAAAAATTAAAGCTATTCCCAAAACAAGGCAATTACTGTTCTGAACTATAAAAGCAACTATAAAAAGTGTGGGCTGGAGATGTTATCAGAGAGTCACGTGTTTAGTCCGACAATATAAAATGTGCCAATGCTGGTTTTTAAACCACAATTATTCTGACACATACACAGATTAAGTCATATTTGATGACCTCTCGACTTTCAATCAATAATTCAACCACTAACCTTCGAAAACAACCATGATTTTGGCAGAAAACTCCTAAAACAAATAGAAACATGCAATCATATATCCAAATCAAAGAGTGCTGTGACTGACTCTATTGTTAACACTGAAATATACAAATGCTCTGAATGAGTTGCCACATTCATAACTCAACACAAAATGGCCAAGAGCAAAATCAAAGTGTGGCTCTGCTGCCCTCTGCTGGTTAACATCTATACAGCACAACTAAAGGAATTCTTAGGGGCTCCATTTGGCTTGGTAATAAAACAGGAGGTAAAAAATAAAACACCAGGAAATGCCAGAGAAACTATAATCACATTTATTGTAGGGAATACGTAGGCAATTATTGTTGTTTTCCAAAACATAACTCATTCATTTTATAAAAAGTAATTTATAAGGATGATCAAGCAATACATAAACAATTGCATCCACTTGAAATTCTCACTAATTCTTGGGCAATGTTACAGACATTTTTTAAAAGGTAAAACAGTTTACTTTTTTATAACTGAAATGTGCGCTATCAAAGATTAAGGGGCCACTCTGAAATGGTGAATAAAATGTTATTATGTTAATATAATTGTGACCAGAGGGTGAAGACTGGGACCATTTCAGTCATTTTTACAGATTTGACACAAAGGGATAGCAGAAACAAGGTTTCCAAAAAGTGACAATAATGTTTATTAATTATATATACTAAAAACAAGATGTAAAAACATTTTTTGTTGGTGACCATAAAAGCATATATGGCAGTCCTAGGAGAACATAAAACCCAAACAAACAAAAAAATGGCTGTGTATGTTAAGAGGTGAGGGGAACCACAAAGGAGTAACCCACACAACAAAGAAATGGGCTGGAAAAGGCCACATAAAGAGTCCACAGGCTGAGATCAATATAAAGAAGTCCAAAACTTTAATTAATATATAAGTGTAAAAACCAAAAAAGTGCTCCAAAAAAAAAAGTGCAAAAGAGGCAGCAAGCAAACGTTTCAGTCCTAGACTATCATCAGTGCTGCTGACATGTGTTTTCCAACAGAGATAAAGACAGGCAGGCCCTACCAGGTGTGGCCAGTCTAGCAGCTGAAGCTGATATTGATTAACGAGATGTGACATATTTGTGAGTACAACTACTATATTCAGAAGCAGTGTCACAAAAGTGATGATCATACAATTCTTGGTAATAAAAAGACCCTACAACAGAGATATTCAAATGTATATATATATGGAAAGAAGATATGTACAGCAACAATAATACTATCACTAAACCATGCATGTGAATAAAAACATCTACATAGGTACAGGAGATCCATGCTGGCACATGCAGATTGGGATGGAAAAGGGCCATCTACAGAAAACAAGACAAATTAAGTGTTTCATTAAGGCCTAGAGGCTGTTCAGTTTTAAGGAGAAAAATCCATCTGCTTTCAGACTGAAGAAATTTTGTTTCAAGGTTTGTGTGTCTATGGCTGGGATTCACTCTATCAATGCTGCAGAATCTAAATTCAGTAGCTGGATGTTTAGCTTCCTGGAAATGTCTAGCTACAGGGGATTTAGGATTACCTCTGTGGATGGAGCGCCCATGTTCACTGATTCTGGTTCTGAGTTGGCGGATACCTATATATTGTAGGCCACACGGACATGAAAGCAGATAAATAACATTAGTAGAGTGACAAGTAATGAATTTCTAAATTTTGTATTGTTTTTAGTGGTGTGGCTAACAAAAGAATTAGCCTTCTTGTGGTTTTGACAAGAAGTGCAGTGACGACAAGGAAAGAAGCCAGTGGGTCCGTCAATGCTTCCTCCTTGTCCAGTATGAAAAGAATCTGCATGTTCCAGCATATCGCAGATATTGCAGCTTCTGGAGTGAACAAAAAGAGGCAGATTAGAAAATAGACTTCTTCCCACATCATCAGCAGATAGTATATGCCAATGTCTAGTTATGATTTCCTTCATTTGTTTACTAATGGGGCTGAAGGTAGTACAACAAACCAGATTGTCAGATCGAGATTTTTTAATGGGTGGACCAGTACGGGTAAAGGAGCGAGCTTTGCATAAAGCTGAGTGTATATTAAGAACTATTAGTCAGTGGGTGGAGTTGCTGTCCACCCAGCTGGGGGGGATTTAGGGTTAAGACCCATTCAGGCCAATGCAAAAAAAGGAGCGAGGTTACATATACACAAACACAGAGACACACAAAATGTAAGATAAAGTGCAAGGTGAAAACAGCAAAACAACACTCAACCATGCAATAAGAGTGGATACTTAGGGAGCTAGGCCCCGGCTTGGACAGGCCCCAGCCCTCCCTCACTCACTGTGCTGGCCATCACATGAAAATCTTGGCTACAACACACACAAATAAGAAGCAGTGTCTTTGCAGCCTGAGGATTTACATGGTAAATATATAGAGTACCATGAATGAGCTACACCTGGTGCCCATCCAAACCTAATCAGGCTAACTTAAGGTGCATATAATAATATATGAATATCGATTGTATTCTGCTTAGTTATTAACTAGAACAAGCATCTTTCTGGTCCATATCTTCCCTTAGATCCTGTTCTGCACCCTCAACTCTCACAAAGTGGACATGCAGAAGCTGCTGGGGGGACAGATCGGACTGGAAGACTTCATCTTCGCTCACGTCAGAGGGGAGACCAAGGAGGTGGAGGTGACAAAGACAGAAGACGCGTTGGGCCTCACTATCACAGACAATGGAGCCGGATACGCTTTCATCAAGGTGAACAAGTGGCAGGGTTTAACAAGCTGAGCCTTGTCTGTCATCTCAATTTAAATCTAACTGGGAATCTAAGCAGGTGAAAAATGTTAAATGTGTTTCTTTCAGAGGATAAAGGAAGGCAGCACCATAGACCGGCTGAAGACGGTATGTGTTGGTGACCACATCGAGGCCATCAACGACCAGAGCATTGTAGGCTGTCGACACTACGAGGTGGCTAAGATGCTGAAAGAGCAAGCGAGAGGCATACCCTTCACTCTCCGCCTGGTGGGGCCCAAGAAGGCCTTTGGTGAGTGGAAAATGTTTCTCTGTGACTGGGGACTGTACGATTAATGCTCAGTAGTCTTTACAAATATTTGGACTAAAAATATCACTGTCCTTGTCTGCTAATCACTGATATTGTGTGGTATAAATCCATTTCTGATTAAACGACAGGATAAAAACCAGCAGAGCAGAGGCGCTGACTACCAGGAAGTGCAGGCACTGGAATAAAGATCATGGAAAAACAAACATTTCATTGTTACTGTTAGGTCTCAGCACACGCAGGAAGCAAAGGTGTGTGTTGGCCGGGATTCATAACACTGACTATTAATATCCCAGGTGGCAAAAGCTTCCCCTAGGGTATATTTTTTATGATGGGACTGACCATGCAAGGTAAAGCACCAACAGCTGATTCCTCAGGGAGCCTCTCTTAGCCACAGTTGGCCTGAGTGTTTGATTGATTTCAGCTTTCTCCGGTATGTTTTCATATCTCACGATCCAAACAGAAAACAGAGACAGGAACACTTTAGAGAGTACTAGGCTGTCTGCCAGTGAGCCTGGAAAAGTGCTCAAACTTAGCAGCTACAATTAATTGAGCAGTATTATGGCAGTGGTTATTCAGCCTCGGCCCAAAGGATTTTGTGTGACAGTAGATGATTTAAAATGGCTCTGCAAGGATAGATCAATTCAAACTCTGGAAAAACTTGAAGCAAAACATAGAAACAAAATAAATGTCTTTGGTTGTAAGTAAATGCAGCTCTTGTTTACAGAGTGACTGTAATTATTACAGAGAAATAGAACATTGGTAATAGTGCTTTGGAAATCAACTCCTTAAAATGAGCAACTGAAATAAGTTTTCATTTTCAATCAAGTACAGGCAAAATTAAAAAGGCTTAAGGGATTCTTCACACCATCACAACCACCAGAGAAACACAGGGTATTCTTTTCAATAGTTAAACTTTTTTTTAAGCTAACAATTTAACTCCAGACATAAAACACATGAAACAAAAGCAAAGCAAACCTTTTATAGGAATACATAAACAATCTGGAAGCACACACAAATTTATACCTCTATGAGTCTACCTTAATTTTAACTTAAACAAGTCCATACCCATTGGTAGCTTTGTCACCTTCTGCCTATGCCAATCCTCAATGCCTATGTGCAGTTGTCACCTTCTGCCTATGCCAATCCTCAATGCCTATGTGCAGTTTCACATAGATTGAGCACGTCAGTGAGTAGAAAAACATGGGACAGACAGAATGACACACTGACAGTCTCCATGATTATGTACAACATACCATACCATGACTTAGTCATACCAAAAATTAGAAGAAAAAAACAAACATTGGTCCACAGGGGGAGCCACAGTGATCGGTCGCATTTTAGCCATTTTAAGCATTTTTCTGTTGTTATAGCGCCACCCAGTTGCCAATTAGAATTAAATTTCTCCAGTCACCTTGAGGCGTCCTGTTCTACATATCTACCAAGTTTAGTAAAAATCGATATAGCGGTTAGGCCTAGATAAGAAATTAGCTCTCTAGCGCCCCCATTTTGTTTGACCAGGTTAATAATGGAGGAGTCCCCTCAGATTATGTGTGGTCATATGCCTACAAAGTTGCGTGGTGATCGGTGAAACCCTTGAGATGTTATACACCTTTATGTGATGAGCCACGCCCTCCGCAATATTCATTGCCTTATAGAAGCTCAGTTTTAGTAAGTTTTCCAACTTTTGCCAAGAGGGAACTTTAGATATTGGTCCCTAGATTATGTTCACAGTCAACGGTTCAAAATGGCGGAAAATCTATACAACCGGAAGTTATGGGTTCTTGGGGCAAATGTGTTCCTCATGAGGAGAGGCATCTCTGTGCAAAGTTTCATGTCTCTACGACATACGGGGCATGAGATATGCCCATTCAAAGTTTGCAATTTCAATCGGTTGCTATAGCGCCCCCCTTTGGCCAATTGATGTAATATTGATTCATTGGCATCCTCCCATGACCCTCTACCACTGTGCCAAATTTCACATGGATTGATCAAGTCAGTGAGGAGAAAAACGTGGAACAGACACAGACACACAGACAGACAGAGCTTTCGTCATTATAGTGTAAGAAGATCCAGTTCCAAATCCACTGCTAAAAATATCTCAACCCCTTAAAAACCCGTCCAAAGTGTCAAATATGGTACAGGAGCACACACACACACACACATTTATACTACTATTATGCATGTGAGAACATTGTATGGATTTAAAATTGGTCACTCTAACCTCACCAGTTAATTTGTAACCCCAACATTCAACTTCCCTATAACCCCCAAATGAAGTCCCTAAAATAAACAATCAGCCTTATAACAGTGTGAATAATGTGTCATCTAATGTGACACACACACACACACACACACACAGAAAGAGAGAGAGAGAGCATAGTGCCTCTCTTTTCATTCGCTTTGCAGTCACACAGAGGACAGGGCCAAACCTTACTGTAAATATTTGATCCACATGTACTTGTTGTACTCTCTTCTTTGCTAGAGAGCCTGGACAGCACCTCCGTACACACTTCAGCTATTAATCTGCCAGGAATTAAAATGGATAAACAAATTCATTGGGTTACAGCAACTTGAACTTTTAGCAAAACCTTGGCTTTGCTTCTGATGCTTTGCTCTTTCTCTGACTTCTGCTGTATTTATTATTGTGTTTATATTACATATTTATATTGTAAGTCACACTGGGAAAAGATAAATTATGATCAGAGAAGTTTATTTAATATTTTTAAACAAAATATTAGATGACATCACCTGATATCTGCCTTCTGCGGATGACCGAATTCTGCTCTTTTCATGCACTTTGAACCTCTGACCTTTTTTTGTTTCGGTTAAAACATAAGGGCGTCCTTTTCCCTATTCCCTTTTCCCTCTTCCCTTTTCCCTATTCCCTTCCAAGATGTGTTTTACCTGTCAAAGTACAATAAGAGGCTTATTTATTGCATCTGCTTTGCAACAGAGGTCCCCTTATAATGTGAATATAGCAGTCTAGGCTGGAGCCCAACTGTCCACAACCTCATATCAGACAGGAAACCAAATCCATGGTCAAAGTGCCAATTTCCTGTGAACAAATAGTATTTCTATTGTCACCATGTACTGTTGTTGCTGAAAGATAGCAAAGTAGTTGACAAATCAATCTCAACTCAAGGTTCACAAACTCTCTTTCATGTTCTGGAGCTTTGGACTGGCCTTCATTTGCAGATTGACTTTGCTAAGTTGTCATGGATGTTTAGATGTGTATATATTATCAAACCACAACCTGGTTTTGGAGGTAACATCAGGGTAAAATGTCCTCAGGCACGCAGTAGCTTTGTGTACAGTCAAACAGGAGTCACAGTTTAGTATCTGGTTGAAGTGATAAGCAGAGCAGTTAAACACGTCCCCTCATTTCGCTGTATAAACCTGCCAGTCACCATTATCATGGGTGTGTAATAAATCTCTTAATAATTGTTGTAACACACACACACACACACACACACACACACACACACAATGGCTGAGAGCCAAATCCTCATACGATGGATCACATTTCGTGTGTAAAATGATTTATTACACTAATTAGAATGTAACAGAGCTGGGACTTCATTATGGCCCTAAATGTCAGAAATATTAGAGAGAGAATATTAGGTGGTGCACAGAGTGAGAGTAATTCACATTGGCAATTACAGATTGAAAGGAAAAATATTTTTATTGTCTCCAACAATTTAAATGCGGTTATACACACAGTCAAACTGCACATGTTAACAAAATATCATCCTTGTGATAAACTTTTTAACCTATGATTTATAAAGGCATGAGAGGTGGCATGAGTTAATACTTGGGTGAATGATTCATTCATTCATTCATCTTCTAACCGCTTCATCCTCTTGAGGGTCGCGGGGGGGCTGGAGCCTATCCCAGCTGACATNGGGATCGAACCGGCAACCCTCTTGCTGTGAGGCGAGAGTGCTAACCACCATACCACCGTGCCGCCCGGGTGAATGATTATTTCCAACTAAACTTTTACTTTTAAATGATGCCACAGCACATGAGCTTACCGTGTTTGTAACCAAGGTGGCAGAAATTCATAAGCAACAACTGCAATAAATAAAGCAATAAATGCAGATGTGAAAGTGGCCCATAAAGTTCAATTCCAATGAGCTGTATGTTTGAGCATTGGGTCTGATATCACTATTCTACTGTATTGAAATTATCTTATTTAAAAGAGGAATACAGTATTTTCATCATATTTCAAGGTCAAATAATGAAACTTATCAGGGGACAAACAGCCGTAGCTTCCTGAGTTTTAGTCACACACACTGTCAGCGTGACGTAGCCGATGCTGACCTCTGACATCCCTCAGGAAAGAGTTTAATTCCCTTTTGTGATCAGTGACATATCATATGGAAAACAGATGTGCATCGTTTCGCAGACCCTGGAGCGTGTGTGTTAAAAATAACTATTTGAGAAACTAGGTTGAGAATTCAACATGTCAACAAAACTATGAGCTAGGATGAGTCAGTTTTGGTCTGTACCAAATTTTATCGATCCATTTTAATAGTTGTTAAGACATTTTACTCATAAACAAAAATTAGTATTTTATGGTGGCAGCTGTGTCCGTGTAATAGATGCTGAGATATTTTGTTGTATGTGAAAGCTTTGAGCTGGCACCAGAAGAAATGGACAACGGTTCATTAAAGTCAGTAAGACTCTTCCTCATATACTTCATTTTGGATTTAAGTAGTGAAGCGACTGACCAACAGAATGACTAGCAATAAGTATACGATGCTGTGGCAATATTTTCTTGTAATATCAACTTGAGTGTTAACACAAAGTTATGAGGCTTGTCAGTTAAATAGATGGAAGATTAAATGGAAAATGGAAATCCACGATTCACATAAACTCCATATAGAACTGCTCTTTTACTGGAACTCTGGAAACACAATAATAATGAATATACACGATTGGCATTAACACTGTTCTCTCTGTGGATGGGACACAACACCACAACAAACTACACATTGAAATTTGATTTTATTTTGCTCACAGGCAGCATGCCTCTATAAAAATGATTTCTCATTTCATCACACACCAAGTATTGGTTATTAAAACAATATCTCATGCTCTAAAACTAGCAGCAGTGGCTGGGTGTCCTCAGGTAAACTCAGGATGCCTGTCATAAATTATATATTAGCTAAAATTAGTTGAATGCTTTGTCATTTGTGAGGCAAGAAGTTCACATCAGGACAGAGGAATGTGAACCATAGTGCGATGCTTAGTCTTCCTCTTTCCCAGGAAATATGTGCTGTGTTAAAAGGGGTTTGGTTTCTACTTGACAGAGGGACACCATAGTTAGCAGTGAGAGATATCAGTGGTTAAACAAACAAACTCAATCTTTAAAAAAATCCAAAGTGAAAGGACACCATGTCACAGCTAAAGAAATAAATAAAAATCCCACATCTCTTTAACTGATTAATGGCTAGCATCCTGTTTGTTTGTGTGTGTGTGTGTGTGTGTGTGTGTGTGTGTGTGTGTGTGTGTGTGATTGTGTGGTTAGACATGATTGGGATGAGGACCAGAGCTCCAAAATCTAACGAGGGCAAGATGGTGAATGGCAGGGAGACGCTGCGTCTTCGCTCGAAGGGGGCTGCTACAGTTCAGGAAGTGGTGAGTTTCACACGCTCTGCTGGACAATGACTTCTTAACTTCGTCGTGTACTCAGTTAATGACATGTATACACACACACACACACACACACACACACACACTGAACTGAACTAAAAAAAACCACTTGACTCTGGTCACACATAAACTAACAATCACACATACACAGTCACACAGTACGTGTTATTCCCGAGCAATGTCTCTTACTTACTTTCCACACTTCTGCTATGATGTGAATCCACAGATCATATCACTTGGGGAAAGTCTGGAAGCAAAAAGGTCCACATTTTAAGTCACAAATATAAAACACTTGGTGAACACCTTCCAATCATACTCGATTTAATCTAAAATCTTTGCTATATCTATATAACATAAAGATAAGTGATGAACAATAGCCTGAGATATTTGGCTCTTGCATGTTTTGGCATGAGCAATTCTGCTCTCACAGAGTTTGTATCACCATATTTAGAGCGTGAGCACAACTAAATTTCCCCTGACACCTCTGTATTTTTCTCTCTCCGCTCCGCCAGCAGAACGAGTTTGAAGAACAGGCCACCAAAAAAGTGGACGACCTGCTGGAGAGCTACATGGGTATTAGAGATCTGGAGCTGGGTAAGACCACCCACGTAACACTTGGGGGCCTTAAAATAGACCTCACCTTTGGGTTGATGTTTGAATATACGAATGTGAACTGTTGCTGAACTGATGTTCACACAGAGATCCGAGAGTCAGTGGGGTTTACTGTGAGCTGTACTAGACTGGCAAACTGCCGCACTCACTGTCTACTCTGGCATGCTGAGAAAGGCCAGCCAACTTCAGCCCTGCGCCTGATTAAGGGAAAATTCCTCCTCAGAATTTATACTTGCCCCAAATAGTTTATAATGATGAAATGCATCTCTAGGGAGCAGTTATGTATGTTCTCATATGTGCTGTAATTTAGTTTTTTTTTTTTAACTTATTTTCCCTCAACTTTTTGGATCATGGAGTTCATGCATTTTGTGTGACTCTTCATCATTCTGTGCATTGTGTTGGACCTTGAGTCAAGATGTTGCCATTTGTCAAGGTCAAGAATACTTTCTACACTCAGCATCAATGGTATAAGCAGACATAAAATCAATTGGCAGCATCATCACTAAAAAAGAATTAAAGTAAAAGAAGAGAGGCTTCTCAATGCTCAACGTCCTGGGATGAATCAAGAATTTGGATGACATGCGTACTTAAAATTGCAGATACAAGTTTGCCCTTTCCCAGACTTCCAAGGCCAATGGCCTGATTTCCAGATGGACGTTTGGCTGTTTGGACCTCATTTGAAATGGGTTTATGATTTTTTAATATGCTCGCCTGCCTGTTTTATGCTTGGAATTTACCCTATGAACTTTGATTGGTTGCATACTTTGACCCAAATATTTTTGAGGTTGGAAGGTTATTTCCAATACAATGGAGGGAAAAATACTTGAAAAAATATGATTCACTCTTATAGACAGTTTGTTTAGAGAGACAAAACAACGTTGCTAACAAATGTCTGTTGCTGACCTAATGCAACAACACTCAGCTATATGTAATGTGTCAGTGGGGATCCAAGCCATTCATTTACTCAGATACCTGTAGGCACATGGAAATCTAGCTGCCATACAAACCCTTTTTGAGGTCCTGTTGTCTGGATACACATGTACATACGGTGATAGTATTGACACTTGAATGAGAGCAGATTTCCACTGCGAAAAGTTGTGGATGGTACCAATGGAACCATTCCGTACTGTTCCCATTTTTGGTCACCCCTCTGTTGGGGTACCTAGCACACAGATCTGGTGCTAAAAGGTGGAGCTGTGAACGCTGCAGTCCGTTGACTGGTCAATAGCAGACGGTCATCCTGCTCAGGGCTGAGCTGTGGCTGGTTTTGAGGCTCATGTGACCACTGTTCATACTGTGGAGAGTTTTATTAGTAGACTGTAACTATAAAATGAAAGGATGTTTTGCTGCCTCTTGCAGCAGCTGGAGTTGGAGTAAAAAAATAACTCAGCGGGCCGACTACCAGCAACTTTTAAGGTGGTACGTTAACCCGCAATGTTACTCAGTGCATAAGGTGATGACGTGACTCAATCAATACACCTTAAATATTCCATATGACAGCTTTGACCATCACTTTAGCTTTTATATGACATACACTTTTAGTAATGAGTGGATCTAAAAGCATTTATATATATTAATTTCGGGCTCCAGCACCACTTAACCCCTGAGCTTGCCTGAGAAAGACTAAATGCACAAAGCTGCTATTTTTAAATATCCCATTGAGAGAGACTCTCACTGCAGCCTGTTTTATTTTGTTCTGAAAATGTCGGCATTCAACCTTGTTCTGTGGATGATTAACAAAATGCTAGGGTCTAGGTACCATGTCTGAAGGGTTACTTTTGGTTCCAAAGATACCATACCGAAAGTGTTTGGCGGAAATGGGGCTTTAAATAGACTGATAGTGTGTTAAACGTGGGGATTACATTTTGCCTGCTGATTAAACGATTTGGTTTGCTATGTCATTGGAACATCAATATAACATTAAGATACACAGTGTTTTTGGTGGGAGATTTTGAATGTGGGTATTTCCTGTGCATAAAGAAGTTGGCCGTGCACATTTTAATCTATGTTAAGTTTCATGTTTGTTAAAGCCCTAATGCAAAAATATTCCACATAAAGTAGATACTAAAAGTTATGGTCTATGGTACTCACACATAGGCTATATTTGAGTGTCCCAACAAAGTATATTAATGATCAAGAGTATATTAACCGATACTATCAGTGGCAGCAGTTCATAAACACAGTGACATCAATGATGTTCCCAAATCCCCAGACCCATCCTGGCAAACCACCAATGTATTCATCATTGTGTAAGTACTGTTTTAGCTTGTAAATCACATGATTAATTGGTATACGTCATGACTCTAAGGACCAGAATAGTACATCTAAATAACTCTGTCTGTGCTTGGTGTTTATGCTTAGGCTGCAGAGAAAGAAAATATACTTGCTACAGTCAGAAGCTACCAGCATTTGGCTGTAGTTAATCCTGTCCCTTCCTCTCCACAGCAACCACCATCGTGGAAGCGGGCAAAGACAAGAAGAACCCTGATGACTTTGCCGAGGCCTTGGACTCCGTTCTGGGAGATTTTGCTTTCCCTGATGTGTTTTTGTTTGATGTATGGGGAGCTATTGGAGACGTCAAGAATGGTAGAATGTAGACATTTACCATATGCACAACATTGAGAGCGAGCTCTGTTCCCTGGTACATCCTACTGGGAAAAATGTATAGAAGGGACTTATTAATTATTAATTAACAAATTTAATTCAACCATTTCCCTTTGAACAGTTAAATGACAACAAATTGCCCATAAACAGATCATCACTCTTAATGTTTTCCTGCAATTTGACAAAATTTACCAATAAACACAAAACACAGATATTTGCAGTAGTTCTTAAATGCATTTGGACTAAAAAACAAAAAAAATTGAACTGAACCGCAACTGTGTGTCGCTGATGATCTTTAGAAAAAAGTGACAGTAAAATGTGTTGGTTCACATAAATACATACTTACTTCCATTTTGATTAAAGATAAAAGTTTATCAAATGTTATAAGGGCTCTCTCTCCATACATATAGACCACTGTGTATAGGATATGTAAACAATGTGTCAGGAAACACAACTGTAAAACAGCGGACAATCAGCCAGCCATCTAGGAATTAAGGAAGTGAGATAAGCTACAGTCGGCCTTTTTCCTCTGATGAAGGACAACTGGGGTAAACAGGAGAGGAATGGTGAGAACGTATTTGTCTAGTTCTCCATGACCAATAACCTACACAGGCTAGAGATCTACGTGCATTATCTATAAGTTATAATATGTTTTCATACAGGCTGTTACTATATTTATATAGAACTGGTTTACTCTATTGAAATAACCAATTTAAATATTTTCAATCCTCAGGAAGTGACTGATCTAAACTATTTTAAGACATTAATCAAATTCGTCATCTGGAAATGGGATCATCTGGGGAAGAAGGTCAAAGGGACGATCTCCAGCTGATGGCACTGTCCTGCAATTTCCCATATGATGGTGACTGGCAACTAAGCCCATATTTCCCACGATAAAAAAATCCCAAACAAATTAAGCTAGCTTGTTTGCGTGTAAACCATTTCCTTGGAGTTCCCTGCTGCGATGTTGCCTGAAAAAAATGAAGGTCTTCATGCCCACTAATATTAAAGTAACTTTTCACTTGCTTCCACTTTTGCCATAAGCTTACAGGAAACATTTCTGGTTTGTTTCAATAAGAGAATGTAAATACTTGACCAGTTTGTTGCAGTCTTTATTCTTCAGTATCAATATGCTGCTCTTTTTTGTCTGTCTCTGCATTGAAGAATCTTTACTGTAAGAAGAAGGGAGCATCAAACCATGTGTTGACTCGACTCGACTTCACTCAGTATTTTTCTGATCGTGATGCTGTCTTTAATCTCTTTGTATATGACTGCGCCTCTTTGTGAAGACCTGAAAATGTATGGCACATTTCACATGTTTAAATTTTAAGTAAAACAGTTGAAACCACAGTTGTTAAGCCTGTCTCTCTGTGTGTGTTTAACAGAAAAGCCCATTTAGAAGATTTAAAGGTGTTTATTTATATGTACAATCACATGCCATTTCTGTAAAGCACATTCAACATTTACACTTCATTTTACAGGATGCTGCTGCTCAGGAGTTAGAGAAAAACACATCTTACCTATTATCAATGACCGTGCCAGTGATTTGCTTAACTGAGTGACATTTTGACCGGTATGACTGATATTACAATGTTGAAAACAGATAAATATGAATAGTTGGGTGACTGAGTGATCAAGAAGAGCAAAAGATGACTGTTTCAGTTTTTTTTGTTTTGTTTTTTTTTTTACAATAAATTATAATCTCATTATAATATCATAATGCAAATGTATATTACAATAGCTACATCACAATGTTTGTCATTACACTGCTAAAATGATCAGGCTGAGCTGAATTATCCAACAACTAAATCATCCCCCAAAGAATCCTTACACTGTTATAGGAGGCTACACACCTTGAAGTCAAAAGTCAAGTAAGACAACTGAGTAAACCTGATTTTAAGTGGTCAGTTCACCCAGTTTCCCCCAATTTTAACCTTACTTACAATAACCTTCTGCACCTTTTCCTCACTTATAGAAATGTTGTTGAAAGTTTTAAATGTAATTTTCCATCAGTCTGAGCAGCACAAATTAACTTCCTTTCACCTTCAATGCAGAAATGTCAGAGGTTAATATCTCAAAATCTTGGCAGTTACAACATACAGCTACCTTCATGGCTAAATACTGATGCACAAAGTGATTTTGCCAAGTAGGACATGCTCCTGGATCAACATTGCTGCACCTGTGCTTTATCTTTTTGTTTTCAAAATTCCTTTCTTCTGAGCTAAGTTTTCAAAATTGAAGTTAGTACAATTGAACAAAAGGCTCAGTAACACTGAACAAAATCCTTACAAGCCACTGCAGGATCAGCAAGTAAGCTTGCTAACGAGGCAGGCTATGCTAACGAGTAAACTTGCCAATAGGCTACAATTTAAGCAGTTAGCTTGCTAACGAGGCAGGCTATGCTAACGAGTAAACTTGCCAATAGGCTACATTTTAAGCAATTAGCTTGCTAACGAGGCAGGCTATGCTAACAAGTAAACTTGCCAATAGGCTACAATTTTAGCAGTTAGCTTGCTAATGAGGCAGGCTATGCTAACAAGTAAACTTGCCAATAGGCTACTATTTTAGCAATTAGCTTGCTAAGTAGGTAGGCTATGCTAACGAATAAGCTTGCCAATAGGCTTGAATTATTGTTAACTAACAAAGATTAAGGATAATATTGGTTGGTCACAATGTCGGTCCAGGGACGCAACATGGGATGTTGATCCAGGAACATGTGCTATTTGCAAAATCACTTTGCAAGCAACAATAGTGGTATGTGAGAAAACGGATGTTTTTGGATATGGTTGATCTGATGGTTTGAGATGGGAGAGTCGGACATTAATAACCACACCAGTGACACAGTGAGGAACCAGTAAAGTGGTATAATTACTTATCTATTATATATACATAACACTGTCAAGGATGCTAATCTTAAATCTTCATTTTACAATTACAGTTACATGTTCTCAGATCTTTATATCAGTAACACTAAATAGCTAATGTCAGGCACTGTTTTTTTTTATTTATCAGGGCACTCAAGCTACTTATGCAAATATGACCTTTCATGCTGTGTAATACATCTCAAATTAATACTGCTACATTTTTCTTAAGTTGGTAGTGGAAAAGACTGTTCTACCACTGACACATAAATGTTGTATTTTCTGGGTCTGCGTAAGTAGTCACAATTTAATTTGCTACAACAGTGACATTCTCATTGGCATCCACTTCCTTTTCCTTTTTGTTTTATTCCTCAGCCAAACATGTGCCTATTAATGACATGCATGAGGACTGAACCCGAGGGTCCATTCCAGGGATTCTGAAAAAGTTAATGACTGATCATTTCAAGGTCTTGAAAGTTTGGTTTAGGTAGCATGCATCATCAAAACAGTGACAAACTCCATGCATTGTCAGGTACTATAAACTCTTGGAGTGGAGATTATAAAGGAAGTCTCAGGCAATCTAAGCTATATTCTATTTTAGTCAAAGCATCTTCACCTTTAAGCATCTCTACAATTTGGACAATAGGATGAGTGTTAGATGCTACTGTTGCACAGTTACTGTATCTTCAACAGGTAAGATCTTTAAATAATTTCAAAGGTACTTTCAGAAAGGGAACAACAAAAGAACAAAGAACATGAGCCTTAAAAAACAGTTATATAATTCTTTGTGGGTCTAATATGACACTCGTGAGCACCTGAGCAAAGTGTAAATGAGCTTAAAAGCATAATGTCCTGCCAGAATGAAGTGTCATATCAAAACTATCACCTGAATGACCATAAGTGTGCTTATCCATTGTGAAAAGCTGTTAAAACTCAAATATCATGAAAGCACTTGATGGAGCAGTACATGTAGACAGAGCAGTGTATGTAGATAGCTTGAAATCTGTTTTAGCTGACTGCAGTGCACTGTAGAGTGGTTGCAGGTGTGATCCATAAGTGTCCAACCAGACCCTGCTCTCTTTTTCACGTGCCTAAATTGTGTCATTGTTAATACTGTTAAACATTTCAGTGGTATGCAATAAAATAGCAAGATTCAATCCTTCCAGATTACCAGTGCAATCCTGCTTCTTATCCTGGTCACAGTTAACACGAAACTCATCAGAGCTTGGAAACAGTCAAACACATACTGCAACACTCAGTCTGATGCAACATATCAAATCCAAGCAATCACGGAGAAAGAGGTGGTGGCTTCAGTGTAGATTGAGTTGTTACGTTTGATTTCTCTGTCTCTCCTGTTTCTTCTTGGCTCAGGGCGCTCCCGATTGAAGAGCGTGTGAACCTTCGGATGGTTTCACCTAAAGACGGGTACATGGTCATGATGGAGCTCCGAGACCAGTCGAAGCGGGGGTAGATTCTCTTGAGAACTGCCCTTCGAAACAGGATGTATACCCAGGGATCGAGGATCTGGTTCCAGGTGGCGAAGCGTATCCATAGCAGCAGGTATCTGATCTGGAGGGGACCTCCGGACAGCACCGTTTGCGCAATAAAGACCTGTTGGTGGAGGGACAGAAGTGGGGATAAGGATGAAGGAAAGGGGGCAAAGAGAGGAAGTCAAACAGTTGCAGGGGGGAAAAGACACAGATTACAACAGACAGCAAATTACAGTTGAAATAAGTGGGAAGGAGAGATTAGAAAGTAAGGAACAAGAAGGGAAATATTAAATTGGTTAATAGTGCAGATGCACACAGACACACACATACGTGTTAAGTCCACTGAGGGAATGGCTAGACTAATTTTGCCATGTCCATTCTGAGGCAGTGGCTGCTGCAACACAATTATCCCCCCTGCTTTACTTAAGCTGCAGCATTTTATGTGAGGCGTAGCCTTATTAGCATCAGGTCACCAGTCTCTTGTGGGGGAAAAACATGCTAACAAGCTCCTTAAGAAATGACAAATTGGCTTATTGTTGTCTCTGTTCCAAATTCAGCTAGTGACAAAAAACTGTTCAAGTGTGGTTTACACCCTAGCAGTGTTAAGGAAACCGCTACATAAATCCACTTCATCATGTTAAAAAAACTGTTGCATGCAAGTGCTGAGATGAAGTGCAAACCATAGTTTTAGTTTTATGCAAACTTTTCTCAGAGGCAGAGTTGCTCTGGACACTGAAACAGAGTCACAGTTTTCTGATGACTTAAATTTTCACAGAAGGTGGCATTTGTGATCTTGCTTACTGGCAACAGGCTATTTCAAGCTCGATAAGTTACTGTAGCAAGGTTGCATCACATTTACTAAGCCTGAATAACAACTTTTGATGTTTAACTCTTATCTATAGGATTTTCTGCAGCTCTGCTTCAAAGAAATGCTTGAGTAACTAAACAAAACTACAATCTGCAGATGGTTAAGCTATCAGGTTTTTGATGAAAAGCCATCTGTGTTAGTTTCAGGGAATGAAAGCAGGCGCAAGGGCAATAAACAAACTTGACAAAGGGCTGAAACTATTTAAGTGAGGTTTTTATTTACCGATTAGGAATGGAATGAAGTGCACAGAGCAGCAGCAAAACCAGGATGAGATGCTGGCTGCACTGCAAAACCAACCTGATCTCACAGAAATACGTGAAATGACCACGACCTCTTAACACCGCATTCCGTGGTGGCAGCACGTAATGGGTTGAAATTACGTGCTGCCACCACGAAAACAATGCCAATGTAAAGTCAATTAGGGTCCTCTCCCGTGGTGGACACACGGATTCCCTGATTCGTCGTCACGTCACGTCAACCTCGTTTTCCTCAATGATATCTTTAACATTCCTGTATACACACAAAAACTTCTTGATATTAAAACGGCAAATATATTCCTCTGTTATAATTTCCCACCAATAATAATAATAATGATAATAACGTGATAGTTCGGCTGTTCTAGATATTTGTTATAGCCTATTCAAATATTCAATCCCAAAAACGCCGTTTCTAGAGAACTTGCTAAAATATCTGAAATGAACCATCATGCCTACTTTTTCTTAACATATTTCATCTA